>NW_006408659.1:8210696-8212768 GCF_000296735.1 Chrysochloris asiatica | reverse complement strand
TCAGGATGGACCAGAGAAGGACATCATATTTGGTAAAGTGAAGGGTTGGAGAAAAAGAGGAAGATCCCCGAGGTTATGAATTGGCACAATGGCAGCAGCACAACGGGCTCACATGTAGTAAAGATTGTGAGGTTGGCATAGGACTGGGCAGTTGTGCATGTGGTCTCTATGAGTTGGTACCAACTTGATGGCACCTAACAATAACAACACATAAAATATTAAATTTTATTATGCCTAAAAGCATAATAGTGAGGCCCTGTAGGATAAGCACTGGACTGCTAACCACAAGTTTGGTGGTTCAAACTCACCAGTTGCTCCTTGAGAATGCTATAAAGGGTCACTATGAGTCATAACCGATTCAACAGCATTTAACAACTACCACAAAAGTGCTCTATTGAAGTTCTGGTGTAACACTATAGAATAAGCACTGAACTGTTAACCATCACATGGGCAGTTCAAACCCCATACAGGGTTGCTGTGGATTAGAACTGCCTCGATGGCACTTAACAACAAAGGTACCCTATTAATATACTTTAGGGTTCCAGTGACAGAGACCTCATCTCAAACTGACTTAAGGGAAAAAGGAGAATTTATATCTACATGAAAAGCCCAGTAGTAGAAAATATGTATATGAAAAATTGGTTACCCATGCTAATATGCAAATACATTTAAAGATTATAGAATTTTAACGTATGAAATTAGTAACAATTATTTTAACACCTTTTGTTAGGAAGGATTCGAGAAAATGGGAAAATTTGTACATCACAACTAAGAGTACAAATTGTGTATTTTTTCTGTGTGGGAATTTTGGAAATGAATATTAAAAGCCTTATTGTTTGTTGTTGCAAAGTGCCATCAGTCGGTTCCGACTCATAGTGACCCTGTATAGGGTTTCTGAGGAGTGACTCGTGAGCTTGAACCGCCAATCTTGTGGTTCAAACCAACTATACAGCCCAGTGCATTAACCCACAGAGCCACACCAGAACTCCTCAAAAACCTTAGAATTCCATTTATTCATTGATACAGAAATTCTGATATAGTGTCAGAAGATGAGCCCCACAGGTTAGACGATACTCAAAATACAGCTGAAGAAGAGCTGCTTCCCCAAAATAGAGTCAACCCCAATGATGTGGGTGGAGCAAAGCTTTTGGGACCTTCATTTTCTTATGAGACATTACTCAAAAGGAAAGCAACAACTGCAAAAATCCATTATTAGAATGTGAAATGTACAAAGTATGAATCTAAGAAAACTGAAAGTCATCAAAAATGAAATGGCACACATGAAGACTGATATCCTAGGAATTAGTGTGCTGAAATGGATCGATATTGGCCATTTAAAATCAGATAATCATATGGTTTACTATGCAAGGGATAACAAATTGAAAAGGAATAGTATTGCATTCATTGTCAAAAAGAACATTTCAAGATCTGTCTTGAAATACAATGCTGTCTGTGATAGGATAATATCTATATGTCTATAATCAAGACCAGTTAATACAACTATTATTCAAATTTATGCACCATGATGAGGAAATTGAAGAATACTACCAACTTTTTCATTCTGAAATTGATCAAATGTGCAATCAAGATGCACTGATAATTACTGGTTATTAGAATGTAAAAGTTAGAAACAAAGCGGAGGGATCATAGTTGGAAACTATGGCCTAGGTGACAGAAATTGTTGACATCAGATGGATCTTGGCTGAAAGTAGAGAGTACCAGAAAGATGTTTGGTTGGTTGGTTATGTGCTGTGGAGTTGGTTGTAACTCATAGTGACCTTGTATAGGGTTTCTGAGGCTGCAAATCTTTATGGGAGCAACTGATAGTTTTGAACTGCTGACCTTGAGGTTAGCAGCCCAACTTGTAAGCACTGCACTACCAGAGCTCCATAGAAATATGTTTACTTGTGTTTTATTAACTATGCAAAGGCATTTAACTGTGTGGATCATAACAAACTATGGATAGCATTGCAAAGAAAGGAATTCCAGAACATTTCATTGTGTCATGTGGAACCTGTATATAGACCAAGAGGCAGTCATTAAAACAGAAAGGGGATAGTGTTGAAAATCTG
>NW_006408659.1:8208169-8210091 GCF_000296735.1 Chrysochloris asiatica | reverse complement strand
TGTAAAATCTTTCTACATTGAATTACAACATTATTAGTTATAATGTTGCTAGTAATAGGAAGTCTTTTAATTGTTTTTCTCCTTTTACTTGAATTTTCAAACTACTTCATTCTTAAAAATATTATTGATATATATTTACTAACGCTAATGACTATAATAATGTAGCTAAAACACCAGAAAATTAAGACAAAATTGTTGTTGTTAAGTGCTGTGGAGTTGGTTCGAACTCATAGTGACCCTGTGAAGTTTCCTGAATATAAATCTTTGTGGTAGCAGAAAGTCTCATCTTTCTCCTGTGGAGTGGCTGGTGGGCTCAAATCGCTAGCCTTGTAGCTTGCAGTCCAGTGCTTATCCTATGGAGCTACTGTGCTTCCTAGACAAAATTAGTAACTGTAAAAACACCAGCAGCAATTAAAACAACAGTGTGTTTATGATGGCTTGAAACATTTTAAAACTGGGTAATAAAGACAGTTCTGACCAGACAATAATAAATTAAAAAATTAAATTAGCATAGAATTTTAGCCTTGTAAATATGCTGATACATGTAAGCTGGGTTTATGAAAAATGTTTTTGTTGTTATAACTACAGGGATATTTTTATAAAAAATGCTTTATTTTGAAAAACTTCACAAAACTTTCACAGACACTTTGGTGTAACCAGTGTTACCTGGTGTGATCTGTACCCCGTACCTCTCCAATGAATCCCCTTAAAACACCGCTAATTTTAATAATTTACCAGGATGAAGAAGCTTTGTTACAGATTAATAGATAAATATTTCTGCTTAAAGCCACCTCAGACCCATGTAGAATATTGGTTTGAAAAACTAAGACCTACAGTCTGTCAGAAAGGCGACTGATTTATAATTTAAACAGAATAGCTAGTAATCTAATAAAACCCATACCAAACATACGGCTATTGAGTTGATTCTGACTCACAGAGACCCTGGATAGGGTTTCTGAGGCTGTAAATCTTCACAGGAGCAGAAAGCCTCGTCTTTCCCCCGAGGACCGGCTATTGGATTTGAACTTTGCTGTTAGCAGCCCATTGCTTATCCCACAGTGCCACCAGTCATCTAAGAGGTCTTTAAATTGTGGAGTGCAGGATTTCCTGCTTTTTAAAGGTTTCACAAGTTTAACAATTCTGCATATCCTCTTCTCAAATCTATTTTGCATGCATGCCATCTCATTAAAGGAATACAGAGTTTTAGGTGGATTTGAACAACCAACCTTATGGATAGCAATCCAGGGTTTATCCTACAAAGCCATACCGGGACACTCAATCTCTCTCTCTCTATATATATATTGCTTCTGAGGCTATACATTTTCATGGAAGTAGAAAGTCTTTCTCCTGCAGAGTGGCTGGTGGGCTCAAACTGATGACCTTGTAATTTGCAGTCCAGTGCTTATTGTATGGAGCCGCTGTGCTCCCTATATATATATATATGTCTATCTGTGTTTTGTTGACTATGCAAAGGCTTTTGATTGTGTGGATCATGACAAGTTATGGACAACAGTGTGAAGCATGAGTATTCTGTAACACTTAATTCTGCTCATGAGGAATCTATACCTGGAACAAGAGGCAGTTGTTTGAACAGAACATGGGAACACTGAATGGTTTAAAATTAAGAAAGGTGTACGAGAGAGTTGTATTTTTTCACCATACTTATTCAACCTGTATGCTGAGCAAATAATCCAAGAAACTGGGTTATATGAAGAAAAACGTGCATCAGGATTGGAGAAGACTCATTAACAACCTGCAACAGGCAGATGATACAACCTTGCTTGCTGAAAGTGAAGAGGACTTGAAATATTTACTGATGAAGATCAAAGACCACAGCCTTCGGTATGGATTGCATCTCAATGTAAAGAAAACAAAAATCCTCACCACTGGACCAATAAACAACATTCTTATCAACAGAGAAA
>NW_006408659.1:8189948-8207604 GCF_000296735.1 Chrysochloris asiatica | reverse complement strand
CCAGGATTGGGCAGTATTTTGTTCTGCTGTGCGAAAGGTTGCTAGAAGCACTTGCCGGGTTCATCTGTGCCGCTGCCCTCCGCCATAGCTACCACCTCTGAGCAGAAGATGGCCGTGCCTCTCATGTACATTGACCTTGGCAAACCTGTGAGGGATGTCTTCACTAAGGGTTACGGATTTGGCTTAATAAAACTTGATTTGAAAACAAAATCTGAGAATGGACTGGAATTTACAAGCTCAGGCTCAGCCAACACTGAAACCACCAAAGTGACGGGCAGTCTGGAAACCAAATACAGATGGACTGAATAATGGCTGACATTTACGGAGAAATGGAACACTGACAACACACTAGGTACCGAGACAACCGTGGAGGACCAGTTTACCCGGGGACTGAAGCTGACTTTTGATTCATCCTTCTCACCTAACACTGGGGGAAAAAATGCTAAAATCAAGACAGGGTATAAGCGGGAGCACATCAACTTGGGTTGCGACGGTGGATTTTGACATTGCCGGACCTTCCATCCGGGGTGCTCTGATGCTGGGTTATGAGGGCTGGCTGACGGGCTAACAGATGAACTTTGAGACCGCCAAGTCCCGCGTGACCCAGAGTAACTTTGTGGTTGGCTACAAGACTAATGAATTCCAGTTTCACACTAATGTGAATGATGGGACAGAGTTTGGTGGCTCCATTTACCAGAAGGTGAACAAGAAGTTGGAGACTGCTGTCACTGTTGCCTGGACAGCAGGAAATAGTAAACACTCGTTTTGGAATCGCAGCTAAGTATCAGATCGACTCTGATGCCTGCTTCTCGGCAAAAGTGAACAATTTCAGCCTGATAGGTTTAGGATACACTCAGACCCTAAAGCCAGGTATCAAACTCACACTTATCAGCTCTGCTGGATGGAAAGAATGTCAACGCCGGTGGCCACAAGGTTGGTCTAGGACTGGAATTTCAAGCATAAATGAATATTGTACAATCATTTACTTTTAAACTATTTTGCAGCAAAACTACCTTCAGAATTGTAGTGTATCTTTTAATGTTGTATATCTGGGATGCAAATTTTGCCCAGTATCAGGTCAGACCTCCAGGTTAAAATGATTCAGCTTTAAAGTGAAATCCAGTTCCAGAAAGCTCCTTCAGCTGTAGACTTTGGGGGGAATTTGGTGGCCCCTCTAGAGGAGTCAGGTTTCTTTTTTTTAATCTAGAAATGGCTGCAAGTGGAAGCTGATAATGTGTAGGCACTTTGTAAATTTATATTGAGTAAATGAATGAAATTGTGACTTCCTGAGAATTGAAACTTGCTTTCCTAACACTAATTGAGGAGAAGCTCATTGCTTGGTGGTATGTACAAACTCATCTGAAAGGAACAGATCTTCATGACCAATTTCCACCCCAATCCATCACCTCTCTATACCAAAAGTAGTCTGCAAGGTGTGGTAACTGATTTTTTTGTGTGTGCCATTTTGGGGTGGAGAGGGTGGGTGAGATGAAGCCAATAATTCAGGACCTGAATTCCTTCTGTGTGGTCTTGTGCCCTTGCACCAGAGTATGAAATAGCTTCCAAGAGCTCTAGCTGGAAGCTGGGAAGGGTCTCCGTGACTAATCACTTGGTGACAACACTCAGAATCTAAATTGGACTTGTGTTATATTCATCACTCAATCTATTTTTTAGCCATATAATGAGTACATTTTAGAGTCTTCCATTTTGTGTGGAATTAGAACCTCCCCTTCAAATGCTGTAATTAACACCATTTAAAATAAAACTTGAATAAAATATTGAAACCTCAAAAAAAAAAAAAAGTTGTTAGAAGTCGGCACCGACTCGATGGCACCTAACAACATATATACAGTTAGTGTCCTGGTGTGGCACTGTGGGTTAATGTGCTGGGCTACAAGGTTGATTTGAACCACAAGGTCAGCAGTTTAAGCTCACCTGCTGCTTCTCAGAAATCCTATACAGGGTCGCTATGAGTTGGAACCAACTGGACAGCACTTAATAATGACAAACAATACAGTTAGGATCACAATTCCGGCAGTTCAAACCCACCAGCTGCTCCTTGGAAACCCTATACAGGGTTGCTATGTGTTGGAACTGACTCGACTTCAAGCGCTTAAAATAACGGCATGTACAATGTTGCTGTGAAGTCAATTCTGACACATAGCAATATACGTGTTGCCAAAAAGAACTGGGCTTCATAGAGTTTTCAGTGCTGTGACCTTTTGAAAGTGGATCATCAGGCCGATCTTTTGAGGTGCCTCTGGATGGGTTTGAACTGCCCAGCCTTTCAGTTAGCAGTAGAGTGCTTAACTGTTTGTGCCACCAAGACCCCCTGCAACCATACCATGCAGTCTATGATTCTGAACCACTGGCACTGTTTCTCCAGTCTCCTCAGGCTTGAAAGAAAGCAGCTGTGCTATGGGAAGGCGTGATGCTTACTCAGATGTGACCTTTCAAATTCTTTGCCCCCAGAGGTGAAGCTCTGACTACTAACACCATCACGTGTCTCCCAGGACAACCTTGCTTTTAGACCCTTAGATAATAAACCTGACTTCATTTACCTAAGAGATGCTTGATCTTAGGTCAAGAGGCAATCAGTAATATCAGTCAAAACAGTAGTAACACTGTCCTCAACAGATTGTTGTTGTTGTTAAGTGCTGTCAAGTCAGTTCTGACCCATAGTGACCCTGAATAGGGTTTCCAAGGAGCAACTGGTGAGCTTGACCTGCCAACCTTGCAGTTCAAACAGTTTTGCAGTCTGGCGCATTAACTCACAGTGCCACACCAGGACATTGTTGTTGTTGTTGTTGTTGTTATGTGCCGTGGAGTGGGTTCCGACTCATAGCGACCCTGTACAGGGTTTGGGTAAAATTACCTATAGCATGTGATTTACTTTCATAAATAAAATATTACCAAAAGACAAAATAATGCAACACTAAAAAATATCATAGCCTTCTCTCAATAAGTTACTGTCATACCTTATTGAAAAAAAAGCAGATATCTGGGCATTGTTGTTAAGTAGTAAAGAAAGCATTCCCTGAATACCATGCTCCTCCAAATTTACTGTCACTTCAAAGTACTGCCAGAGGTACATACATAGTAACACAGAAACATACCATTACACAATCAGGAAAATATGATGCCCTCAGAATTCTCACTCCTTTCCCAAGTATATCCTGCTCAGGCCAATGCAAACTCCACACTACAATCTTCTTAAGTACAGAGCTTGCTAATCATAGCTATCCAGTAGAGGCTTTCAGAGGAGCAGCTAGTGGGTTTGAACCACCGACCTTGTGGTTAGCAGTCCAGTTCACATCCTACAGCACCACACCAGGACCCCACAATATGTTTTGGGACCTCATTTTATTCTTGTTTTGTTTTATATCTCTTTACAAGGCAGTAAATGCACAGAAAGCAAAATTGAAAGCAACACAGTGTAACTTGAATTCAGGGAGGCCTACATGGTTAAAGTGAGTGGAATTTGGTTAATGCATGTTGTAATTCTTGTTAGGTACCTGGCTAATTCATTTCAGTTAAGGGAAAATTTAAAACCCATTTAAGTACTTAGGATGCATTAGGTATATAGAAGACCTAGCAGTGAACAAAATGGACAGCATTCCTGTCCAAAAAAGCCTTCAACAGTCCAGAAGACAGATAAGCAACGTAATACACTGTGTTAGAGTTTCTGTAAAACAAAAATAGTGTCCACTTTCAAGTCTTGTGCAGTTTAAAAAAGCTGCATTCACTCAGTTCAGTGCCTACCACATAACTATATTGTTAAGTGCATTCGAGTTGGTTCTGACTCATAGTGACCCTGTACAGGATTTCTGAGGAGAGGCTGTTGGGTTTGAACCGACCTTGTGGTCCACTGTAGTATCCTACAGCGCCAAACCAAGACTTACTAAGTACCAGTCAGTGCGCTAGTGTGGTGGACAATTCGAGCCCACCAGCTGCTTGCTCAGAAGAAAGATGTTTTTTACTCCCGCAAATATTTACAGCCCCAGACAATCTATACAAATTCACTATGAGTCCGAATAGACTGGAAGGTACTTAACAAGTACTAATGGCAGGAGCAATTGCAGCCTGTAGGATAAACACTGGACTTATAAATACAAGATAGACAGTTCGAACCCACCAGTCACTCCATGGGAGAAAGATGAGGCTTTTTGCTCCTATAAAGGTTTACAACCTTGGAAACACTATACACAGTGGCGATGAGTCGAAACCGACTCCACAGCACACTACCACCACCATAAAGAGTAGAGTATTGAAAACCCTACACAGGGTCACTATGAGTCGGAATCGATTCCATGGAACCTAACAAGTCCTGGTGTGGTGCTGTGGGTTAATACGCCAGACTGCAAAGCCGTTTGAACTGCAAGGTCGGTGGTTCAAGTTCACTAGCTGCTCCTTGGAAACCCTATACGGGGTAGCTATGGGTCGGAATCGATTCGACGGCACTTGACAACAACAACAAGTACTAATGACAGCCTGGCAAAGCATCACACAATAAACTTTGGGCTTCATTTACTTATAACGTGTCTCCCTCCTTTTCCAAAGGGTCGGCTCACCTGGCCACGCCAACCAAGAACTACTAAGTGGCTACTTGTCTGTGGGAAAAAGCCCCGGACAGGGAGGATGGGCCAGGCTGCCGGTGACCGCAAGCACTAGCAACCGTGGAGCCTCCGGGCGGCTTTTTGTTGTCGGTAACCCCGAGGGCCAGCGCCACCAGTCAGATCAACTGGAGCTCCCATTGGGTAATCTCTTTCGGAAATACACGCTTTATCCCGCCCTCTCACACTGCTGACCAGTGCGCGCCTCTCTGCTTTGCCCCGCCCCTGTCGCCTTGCCTCCCTGTTAAATTTGCGCTATTGGTGGATCACCGGGGCAGAGATGTTGGTGGTGCGCTTGCGTGTTCGCTCTAGGGCCCTCCTCCCGGGAGGAGGAGCAGCGAGCCGGGGCTCTAGGGGATCGCAAGCATTCTGCCGGGTGAAAGGGTGGCCGCGGTGCTGGGCGTGGCCGGCTCCTGGGCTGGAGGCCGGGCGGTAGTGGGCCTGCGAGTCGCTGGGAAGCTGTGTGCTGCTTGAGCTGAGCTGAGCTGAGCTGAGCCGGGCGGGGCGGGGCCGGCCAAGCGGAGTCCGCGCATCTGCCCGCCAGTCCGCGCTCAGCTGCCCGCTCCCGCGGCTGCGCTGCTCTCCTGCCTACCAGCCCTCGGCGACATCGCGCCGGGGTCTCCAGCATGACCGAGTTAAGGCAGAGGACGGCCCGCGAGCCGGACGCACAGCCCGAGGACAAGGTAGAGGTGGTGTCGAGGTGGGCGCGGTTCGGAACTGCGGCGCCCCCCAGAGGGCCGCGTGGGGTGCGCGCAGAGGGGTCGTCTCATACTCCCACCCTTTGTCGTGGCCCACGGCGGCACTGGGCCTGGGCAACGCGAGGGTCCTCGGCCACCGGAACGCTTGTCGGGGCTCCCAGATCACGGCGCCAGGACCCCGGGACTCGGCTTGGGATCTGGTTGAGAGTGGTATTTCCAGGGCGCAGGAAGGAGCTCTAGAGGGCTGCTCCTGGCTGCTCTCCAGAGAATTGATTGGGGGTCCCCTCAGCCCCTACTTTTCCTAAGTGTTTTTGGGTGTGAAGACATCATGAACCGTCAAAGCCTTCTTTCTGTACAAGACAGCTCCTATTTGCGCGACCTGGGTTCTCCACTCTTAAAAATGTGCTATTTTCATAGGATATTATTCTCTTGGATGATTTAAATCTTTTGTTGACAGTTAAAAGAAGAAAGGCTCGTGACTCACGAAATAAGCCAGCTAATTAGTCAGCAGGTGTTGGAAGGTACACTCCGAAAAGATGGGCCAATTGCCTGCTCCAAATGTGGGCACTGGCGGGGTAGAGGTGTAGGGTACAAAGGAGGCCATCTTGGCAGGGACACAGCTGGCTGGGGGGGTGACTGGGTAAACTCCTTTGGTTGAAATGAAAGGCTTAAGTAGGTGAATTGAAAAAGGTGAGTATGGTTGTATATGGAGGACACTGACTGGCAGGGTTGGGACTTCGTGGTAGTAGTTGTGCTTTTTGAGTCAGCGATGGTCAGGAGCAAGAGTATTTGGAAAATGAATCTAGTGTAGAATGTATTGGGAGTTTGGACCAGAATGAGAGTTTCACTCGGGAGTTGGCCAAAAAGTGACCTACAGATGTTTCTTTTGGCCACATGTTGATTTAAACATTAGAAGATTGCCGATCTGAATTATTTTGCCTTTCTTGGTTAATTGGAAAATTACCCATCACGTCCCCGCTTGGCTTGAGAATTGACTGGAGCTTGTTTGTAGCCTTATACCATACGCCAGACTGCAAAGCCGTTTGAACTGCAAGGTCGGCGGTTCAGGCTCACCAGCTGCTCCTTGGAAACCCTATACAGGGTCGCTATGGGTTGGAACCGACTCGATGGCACTTCACAACAACAACAACCAGGCCCCCAGCACCAGTTCATGAAGCTGTTAGCTTTTGGATTTTGGGAGAGGAGGTATTAGATCCCAGGAAGGAAGAAAGTGCAAGGTTTGTCAATAGGGTCTACACGAAGTAGTTCTTTTCAGAGGAATGTTGACAAGAGTAAGGAAATGTGTGCATGTAAATTGAATCGGCTTATTTGAAGTGAAATTTTAGTTTTAAGTTGCTATTGACAGTGGGTTATTCAAGAACTGCACATCCTCTTAAAATTTTAGATGATAGAAATTTAGAATTTTAAAGAATTTTGGACTGGGGATGCAAATTTAGGAGTTAACCTGCAGAGACTAAGGTTCTGGGAGAGATCATACTTTATGTAAGTGGAACTTTACTGGCGTCCTTGTTTAAGTGCTGTTGAATATGCACTGACTCATAGTTTCAGTGGATCAACTGGTACGTTTGAACCACTGACCTTGTGGTTAGCAGGTCAGTGCTTATCCTGCAGCACTGCACTAGTATTGGCTTGCTGCTCTTGTGTACCATCAAATTGGTTTCAGAGGCTACAAATCTTTATAGGAGCAGAAAGCCTGATCTTTCTCTTGCATAGCAGCATGTGGATTTGAACCGCTGACCTTGTGGTTAGCAGCCCATTTTGCTACCAGGCCTGTTGTTGGTAAGTGCTGTTGAGTTGGTTCTGACTCATAGGGACCCTGTGTAGGGTTTCCAAGGAGCAACTGGTGAGTTTGAACCACCGACTTTGTGGTTCAAACTAACCTTGCAGTCCAGTGCTTTATCCCACAGTGCCACACCAGTGCTGGCCTAGAAGGTGTGGAAAAACCAACTGGCCAAACACAAAACACCGAAAAAAAACCACCCAAATCCGTTTCCATGGAGACGGTTCCACTTCATTGTGACCGCCTGTGTTACAGAATAGAACTGCTTCATAAGGTTTTCCTTGCTGTAATCTTTAAGGAAGCAGATGTAGTTGCGCACACTTGAGTCTCTCAGGGATGTGATAACTACACATAATCTCACTGCCATCAAGTCAGTTCCTGCTCACATTGACACCATAAGATGGAGTAGAACTGTTCCTTAGGGTTTCCAAGGCTGTAAATCTTTACAGAAGACCACCTCATCTGTCTTCTGTTGAGTGGCTGGTGGGTTTGGAACCATTGGCCTTTGTCTGGCAGCCCAAGGCTTAGCACCACCAAAAAAACAGCCAAAAAAACAGCCAACCCACTGCCATTGGGTTGATTCCAACTCAGAGCAATGCCATAAGACTGTAGAATTGCTCATTAAGGTCTCTGAGGCAGTAAATCCACTCTTTATAGGAGCAGATAACCTCATTTTTCCCCCCTCAGAGCAGCTGGAAGGTTTGAACTGCTGATTTTGGGATTATCAGTCCAGCGCTTAACTTACTGTGCCACCAGGGCTCCTTATTAACTATACTTGGTGGTGGTGGTGATAGTAGTGTTATGCCGTGGAGTTGTAAATAAATCTTTACCAGGTGCAGAAAGCCTCATCTTTGTTCCTCGGAGCAACTGGTAACCCACTATGCTACCAGAGCTAGTAACTTTATATTGTTGTTGTTGCTAAGTGCCATCCAGTTGGTTCTGACTCATAGCAACTCTTCATAGGGTTTCCAAGGAGCAGCTGGTGGGTTTGAACTGAGGTCCTTGTGTTTCACAGTCAAGCGCTGATCCTACAGTACCACACCAGGACTCCTTAATGATTAAAAAGGAAATGATTACATCTCTGCTGCAGAGATAAACTGCCAGTTGATTGTTGGATACTTTATCACCCCGTGTTTTACAATAGAGGATGTGAGAAGTTCACCAGCTAGAGCTGCCTTAGCAATTACAACAGCAGTTAGATCACTTAGATGGTTAGAATGCTTGGGGTTGTGAGGTCCCCTAGTTGGATGTTGTTTCTTGAAACAGCAATGACTGCATTTTGTTAAAAATCTAATTTACTCCATTCGCCCAGAAGGATCGGAATTGTGTCCCCCTCACTCAGTATTCCTAAATGATCATGGATAATGTTTAAAAAGGACTCATTTTAAGAACTGTAAGATGTATTTTTAATTTACCTTTGGTGTGTGCATTTAGTGGAAGAAAACATCTTGAGTTATTTTGTTTCTTAGTTTGGAAAAAACCTATTTCCTTGATTCTGGCTTTGTAAGTATCGAAACAATTATTCTAAAGGACTAATGGCCCATATGAACCACAGCCTCCATTAGCCTGAGACCAGAAGATCTAGATGGTGCCTAGTTAAGGCTAGAACTGCTCTGGTTGAGGATCAAAATAGGAGGCCCCAGATGGGGTCATGGGGCAAAAATGTAGAACAAAATTCACATTCATAACAAAGATGAGATATACTGGTCCCATAGAGACTGATGGAATTCTGAGACCACGGCATTTAGATACTCTTCAAACTCAGAACTGAACTTACTCCTGGAGAGCACCTTCTACCCAAACAGTTGTTGTTGTTAAGTGCTGTCAGTTGATTCTGACCCATAGCGACCCTGTATAGGGTTTCCCAGGAGCAGCTGGTAAGCTTGAACCGCTGACCTTGCAGCTCAAACAGCTTTACAGTTTGGTGAATTAACACACAGTGCCACACCAGGACTCCACAGCCAAACAGTAGACAGGCCTATAAAGTGAACAGTATACTCATGAAGAACATGTTCTTTAGAACATTTAATTTTACAAAATCTAAAAGCAAAATTCAGAATCTGGGAGAGGGTAGGAAAGCTGGGTGAATAAAAGCATGGAGCCCAGGGTGGAAGTAGGAAGAGTGATGTTACATTGAGGGTAACTTGTGTAAATTGTTAAATGGAAAACTAATTTGCTTTGTCAACTTTAATCTCAAACCAAACTCCATGCCGTTGAATTCATTCCTACTCATAAGGGCCCTGTATAGGGTTTCTGAGACAAAGTCTTTACTTGAGCAGAAGCCTTATCTTTCTCCCATCTGGCGCCTGGTGGGTTTGAACTGCAGACTTTGTAGTTCAGCAGTCTTGTGCTTATCCTATAGTGCTACCAGGGTTTCTAAGCCACTGCATATGTATGTTTATATGTATTGTTGTTGTTAAATGCTGTAGCGTCAGTTCTGACTCATAGTGACCCTGTGTAGGGTTTCCAAGGAGCAGCTGTTGGGTTTGAACTGCTGATCTTATGGTTCATAGTCCAGGGCTTATCCTTAAGCAACTCACCAGAAGTCCACATGTATATATGTATATGTGTGTGTGTATAAAATTTAAGAGGAGTCCTGGTGTATGGCTGCGAGTTAATGGATTGGACTGCAAGGTTGGCGATTCAAGCTCACCAGCCGCTCCTTGGAAACCCTATACGTATGAGTCAGAACTGACTTGATGGTGCTTAACAGCAACAACAAGGTACCTAGCATGTTGCGGGACATATCCAGAGCACTCAGTAAATACATTTTTACTCAAAGTAATAAGGGGAAAAAAAAGCATTTACAGCGATGGAAACCTTGTGGGGCTGTTCTACCCTGTCCTATAGGTTTGCCAAGGTTGGAAAGGGCTCAGTGACAGTGGGTTTGTTCTTTTTGTTTTTTTTGTCATAGAATTCAAGGAAATTAGAAATAACTAAGCAAGAATGTCTTTTTTAGGGAAATGAATTGTGGAATGGGAACTGATTTTCTTATTTCATAGCAGAAGAATTCAGCGAATAATTTCAGGTTATTTCTTTAAAAGAACTGGAAGAAATTTTAAAGATTCATTTAAATGTTAACAGTTGCTTAACTGCTATGGCAAACTTGCCTGGTAAATAAGCAGTCATTAGTTTCACAATAATCTGGAGAATGTGTTTATTGTAAAAGGCAGAAAGTATTATATTTAGCATCTGAGAATGGAATTTTCAAAGCCATTTACTAATAAAGGAAATGTTCTCCTCTGGGAGCAGCGCTTATAATTTTAGACTCCCATAGCAAGCTGTATAGTTGCCAAACAAAGAAATTTGGAAATTGAGCATTGGGAATAAGCCTTGCCCAACCGTGGCTTTCTGATGGGACTAGGAGAGAAAAGGATGAAACATGGGCCTAAAGACTAGCATCTTAAACCTTATGAATGAGTTCCTGTTTCAGAAGACTTTGTTTTAGAGGTTACAGGGAAGGTTCTAAGGCTTTCTGCTTTAATTAGATGCTGAAGTGCTATTTAAATGAGAGCAGTACGTGTTTCAGACTTCCTGTCTAGATAGATGAAACAGCATGGAGAGGAAATAGTGACATCTTTTAGAAAGAGGAGTTTAATTTTAACAGAAGAGTGGCTGAGAGTAGGGGCTTGAAGAATTAGCTAGGCCTTCTTGAACGTGGACTATACCATTTAACCAGATGTTTAATGTTGAGCAAGGAAATGATTGTGGTTCATGTTATGAAATGGGAACTGTAGTAGTGTAGTAGTTAAGTGCTCAGCTGTTAACTGAAAGGTGGGTTTGAGCCCTCCAGCTGTTTGGCAGGAGAAAAATCAATCGCTTACATGTCATTTTTGTTAAGTGCTGTGGAGTCAGTTCTGACTCATAGCAACCCTGAATAGGGTTTCCAAGGAGCAACTGGTGAGCTTGAACCACTGACCTTATGGTTAGTAGTGCAGTGCTAATCCTACAGTGCCACACCAAGACTCCAAGCCTCATTTTGTTGTTGTTCAGTGCCACCGAGTCCATAGCGACCTTGTATAAGGTGTCTGAGGACTGCTGATCTTGTGGTGCAAACTGACCTTAAAGTTCAGGGCATTATCCTGCAGAGCCACACCAGGACAATGAGGGGGATAGAATAGCATCTGCTATATAAGATGTATTTGGGGATTACTGAGTATGCAGGGCAAGTGCTTCACATAGTGTAATGACAACGTAAAATAGTGTTACAGGCTAAAATGCGTTTTATAGGAAAAAACACCTTTCATACAATCACCTTTCATGTGATTGTATCTTAAAGTTACAAGTGTTTGTAGTGACCTATTTATAGACGTCATCTTTTAATGAAAGTTTTGTAGAAAGGCTTCTAAGACCTGTTTTCTCCAGTCACTTTTCGTGCTGGATTTTTAGATTCCATAATCCCAGTTACACTTTAACGGTAGGAGCACTGCAATGGCTCACACAGTTATTTCCTTCATAACACCAAATCAAAACACCTAACCCCTTTGCTGTCAAGTTGATTCCAACTCACAGTGACCATGTAGGACAGTTTGCTATTGTTGTTGTTAAGTGCTGTCTAGTCGGATTTGACTCATAGCAGCTCTGTATAGTGTTTCCAAGGAGCAGCTAGTGAGTTTGAACTACTGACCTTGCGGTTCAAACCGACCTCACAGTCCTATAGTGCCACAGCAGAACACAGTAAAACTGCCTTACAGGGTTTCTTTCTTTTTTCTTTAATGTTTCATTGTGAATTATATGATAGTTTACATGGGAGAACTTTAGTTTTACATTCATTCCATCTTATATCATCTCACTGCCATGGTTCCAGTCCCCTCCATGCATCATCAACCACCCAAAGGGTATATCCCAGAAACCCGCCCCCTGCACTTCCCCCTCCTCCCTCCAGTTTTCTGCCTACAGTCCCTTTCCCTCTCTGGGTCCAATGTCCCCAGTCGCTTCATCACTTTGCATCATCATCTCTGTCTCTATCTCAGGCATCTCTGTTTCTCTGGGTAGGGTCCCGCTCTCGGCTCTTCTCCGTTGATGGTCCCAGAGGCCTCCTCTCCTATCCTGGAGAATAAATCACCCCCTTTCTTGTTACAAAACTTCTACCTTTGCATTTCCAACCCTCATAATCCGTCCTGATAAGCATTATTCACTACAGTATCACGAGTTACCCATCTGTATCTCCTTTCATCAGCTCTGCCCAGACAGATTGAATTGTACCTACTGGAGATTCCTTACAGGGTTTCTTTTCGAAAGCAGGCTGCTGCGTTTTTCTCCTGTGGAACAGCTGGTGGGTTTGAGCTACTACTGACCTTTCGATTAGCAGCTGAGCACTTAACCAGTATACTACTAGAGCTCCCATTTCATAACACCAGCCGTAATTTATATTAAGACACAGGTGAACTATTAAAAATGGTTTCTTAGAAACTTTGAGAGTGGACTACCATAATGACCTTGAGAGCTATAGCTATTTGAAATGTGGGAGACAATGCCTTAACCTTTCAAAAAAACTTTTTAACGATGATAAGTAATTTCAGAATTGAAAAAGCAGTGAACCTTATTTTTATGCAAGTAATACCTGGCCATGTTTTATGTTTTTGCATTATTTCCATTGCACATTATGCCAATAATTTATACATGTCATTTACATCAACTTCATTTTTTTTTTTTTTTTCCTGAGCCGCAGATTTTGTTAAGTCTCAGTCTTGGTATCTCTTGACTTAGAGGTTTGTTTCCTAGCAGCAGACCCTTGCCAGGCTACCCTTGAGTTTCTGAAGCAGCCCCTCTCCTGCCAGGATTCTGTCTCTGTTGTAAACAGTTTTCTCCAATGCAGAAGAAATTGCCCCGGGCCATAGAAGCCACTGAGATCCACATTCTGCCCACCATCTGGCTGGCTGCTGCACATGGGCCATTTGACACTCTGGCCTACAAGGATGTCATGGAATGGGTGTGAGAGCTAAGGGTCCAGAGGGTCCAGAGTCCCTTGCTTGCATGAGATGGGTCAAACTGGCATCTTCACAGTACTGCCTCTTGTCTTCACATGGGGTCAGCACACATAGGGCACATAGGCACAGGTCACCTACAAGGAATACCAAGCTCTCAAAACTGCCCCAGAGCAAATACACAATTTCAAGAGTTTATTTTCTGATTATCGGGTACTACCAAACCTGATCCATGACTAATGATGGGCTTGTATCTTTAGTATACAAATAGGATCAACAGGAACATTTTCAGACTATTGACTGAGGGTGAATGAAGCCAAGATTCACTTCTAGAAGTGTCATGAGACATGCTTAGGTATATCTGGCCAGAACTTTTTTATGTGTTCTGTATATGTGTGTGCACTGTTTGTGAGTGTGTTATTTGCGAAAAATATCGTGTGCTTTCCAGATTGGAGGAAGTAGAAGATGTGCTTGTCAGATAATTCACATTTTTAAGTTTCTTACTTATGCTGATCAAACTGTATAATTGTATTTAAAACTTACTTCCTCATTTATACCAATTTGAAATTCATATTTTTTAAAAAGTCAATTATACTTAAATGTTTTGTGTTTGTACAAATTTATAGAAGACTTTGTTTAGAGTTTAGAATTATTTTGTTCGGAGTTATTTGATCGCATTGGAGCTTAGAGGTGGGTTTTTGATAGAAATGATTACCTTGGTCCAGAGTTTAAGTTACTTGCTTAGCGTCTCATAACTGTTTAGTCGCAGAATGGTTAATAACATGCATGTCTTCTAATTTCTGTGATTTGCTCCTTATGTTAATGAGTGCAGAATTAATTTAAAGACTTAAAAAATTTATTGCATTGATTAACTACTTCTATAGAAAAGATAAAAATAGAAAAATATCACTGTCTTCATTATCTAGTGCTGCTGTAACAGAAATACCACTGTGGCTGGCCGTAACAAACACATGTAGTTTATCACAGTTTAGGAGACTGACTTCAAGGCAGTGGCTCCAGGGGAAGGCTTTTCTCTCTCGACTCTGGAGGAAGGAAGGTCCACCATTGTCTCTTCTGGGCTTCCACACCTGGGAGAGCTTCCCATGGCTTGGCATCCCCACCGCGCCCCATCTTGGCTTCTTTTGTTTCTTTGTCTTGTTTCTTATATCTCAATCCTCTTCACTTCTCATCATTTTTCATTCTTCTGCACATGGAAAGACCAATAGTTGCATTGTACACCGTCACTCCTGAGCTCTCAAGATCCCAGATGTTATTTGCAAAAATAGGATGTTTAGAACATTGTCTTTGTGGACGAAGTTGTGTCAGTTGGCCATGGTGTCCCCTCAGACTATGCTTGATAATATCTAAGAAATGTTCATTTTGATGCTATAGGCTAAGCATTTGACTGCTGATCATAAGGCTGATGGTTCAGACTCATCAGGCACTCCTTGGAAACCCTGTACAGGGCTGCTATGAATCAGAACTGACTTTACAGCACTTAACAACAATAAATGATATTCCACCACATATACAGTTGTGTTTGCAGGAAAGGTAAATACCCATGTACAAATTCTCTCTTTCAAACCTATATTGTGGGATATATATAGTACATATATATCCCACTCTTCTTCCTTAACCATGCTTCAGTCCATATATCTATACACAGAACGCTGCTATTTCAAGGTTGTGTTTATATAACTATTTACCTCTGTCCTCTTTAGTCCTTGCATACCTTCCTGTGTCTTCATCATTCTTCTGCTACCCTCCCTCTTGTATATTGTCTTTCCCCGTCTTCTATATTGACCTCTCCATCACCTGAGTTAACAAGTGTCTACTCTCTAGCCAGTGAATAACTCTCCCTTCCCTCCCACCCCTGGTAAGCATCAAAGAATTTTTCTTTTAGTATGAAAACCTTTTCTTAAAGTTTTTGCAATAATGGGCTGATACAATATTTGTCCTTTTGTGATTGACTAATTGCACTCAGCATAATGTCCTCCAGGTTCATCCATATTATGAGGTGTTTCGCAGATTCATCATTATTCTTCACCATTGCATAGTATTCCATTGTGTATATGTTTGTTTATCCATTCTTCCATTGAAGGGCACTTAGGCTACCTCCATCTTTTTGCTATTGTGAATAGAGAGCTGAGAGGAACATTGGCAGCTGTATGAATTCGTGTCATGGTTCGTATTTCTTGTGGATATATACCAAGTGGAAGGATTGCTGGGTCATACAGTATTTTGATTTCCAACTTTCTGAGGAAGTACCATACCATTTTTTAGAGTGGTTGAGCCATTTTACAGACCCACCAGCAGTGTAGGAGGGTCCCGGTTTCTCCACAACCTCACTAGCATTTGTTGTTTTCTGTTTTTGAATTTAGCTATTAATGCTGGTGTGAAATGGTTTCTCATTGTTTTGATTTGCATCTCTCTGTTGGCTGATGGAATTCTGATGTGGCGCTGTAGGATCAATACTGGACTGTGAACCGCAAGGTCAGCAGTTCAAACCCATAGCTGCTCCTCGTAAACTCTATATAGGGCCTTTATGAATCGGAACTGACTGAACGGCACTTAACAACAACAGTGGCTAGTGATGAACATTTCTTCACATGTGTGTTTGCTGCCTGAATATCTTCTTTGGTGAAGTTTCTGTTCTTGTCCTTTGCTCATTTTTTAATTAGGTTGTCTTTTTCTTGTAGAGGTGGTGTGGTTTTCTATAAACTTTAGATATTAGTCCCTTGTTGCAGAAAGTTTTTTCCAGTTTGAGGGCTTCCTTTTTTTCTCTTATGGCAAAATCTTTGCATGCACATAACTCTATAATTTTTAGGAGATCCCAGTCATCTATTTTGTCTTCTATTGTTCGTGTGTTTTTTGTAATGTTTGACAATTGTATTATATGCTATGTAAGAAATATAATTTTGGATGTATTTGAGAAAGTCTTTAGATGAATCCTGTAGCTGATTTTACAGTGCAAATAATCCCTTTAAACATTTAAAAAAAAATTTGAACGTCCATATATCTAATTTTCATTCTTTTCCATCTTTTCCCTGTTCTACGGAGGCAGAGATTATTAAATTTGTTAGCTTCGCTGGAGGCTTGATAGATACCCTATTACTCCTACACACAGTTGGTTAACCTAGTCAGCTGGTACAGCCTCCTGGCCCTTGCTGTTGGGCTGCCAGCTACTGTTGTTGTTAAGTACCGTGGAGTCGGTTCCAACTCATAGTGATCCTGCGCAGGGTTTCTGAGGCTGTAAATCTTCATGGGAGCAGAAAGCCTCATCTTTGTCCTGCGGAATGGCCAGCTGCGGTTAGGGGAGAGAAAACTCAGCCATTGGTGCTTAACTTAACTTCTGCTCAGGTTCAGAAAAGAGAGGTATACATTGTATGTATTTCGTTTCATTGCAATGATTACAATCCCCTCCATGCATCACCATTCAACCCTATTTGCTTCTATTCCCTCTGTTTTTTAATAGTTTTTAAAGGAAGGTTCAAGTTCAGTATGTTATTTGACGGGGTAGTACAGTGTCTCAGAAATGTTAAAGGAGCAGGTGGGGGTGGGGGTGCCACCAAGGCGGTGACCCTGTATAGGGGTTCAGAGGCTGTGAATTTTTAGGGAAGCAGAAAGCCTCTTTTTCCCCTAGAACGACTGGTAGATTCAAACTGCTGACCTTGTGGTTAGCAGTCCAGATTGTAATGCAGTTCCTGGGCAGAGAGAACACAAAAAACCCCTGCTTCCTATCTACCTAGTCCTCCTCCCTGAGGTAACCCCCCAGGCTAGGTTGTGGTACACTTGTCAAGTGGGGAAGAAAATGGGGCCCATTTCTAAAACCCATTTGCAGCAGGATGCTGGTGCTGTTACAGTCACTGTAGGGGCAGCCTGAGGCTTCACTGGCAAGATTGCAGTTTTTTGAAAGAGCCTTCACAGTGGCAGGGCTTTCTGCTCCTGGGTTTCTGATGGCGATAGGGTATCTATCTCTTGTTTGATGCTGGCCCCCTGGTTAGTAGTGTCACCCAGAGCCACATCCCTCTGTCAACCCAACATACTTTGCCTCAAATCTGACTTCTCTTGCCTTCCATGCTGACTTTCCTCCCTCCTGTTTTCATTCTTCACTAGTAGTGACTCAGATCTCTTATCTCAGCTTGAAGTTCAGATCTCCTTTGTCTCTTTTTGCTCCCTCACCCAGTGAGTCCAGTGACACGTTGTAACCAGATGGTACCTGAATCCTTGCCCATTGCTTTTGTGTGTCTCTCACTTTTACCAGCTCAGGATTTGATGCTGCTGCAAACTCATGGGAACCCCATGCACAGTGGCATCAAATGCCTCACCACCTCCCACAATCATTAGCAGCTTCAAATCCATTATTGTGTCTACTTTGTAATTGTGGAGTGCCTTCTAACCTAGGGGCTTATCTTCCAGCACACTGTCAATGCTCTGTTCTGATCCATAGGGTTTTCCTTGGATAATTTTCAGAATTACACTGACAAATCTTTCTATCTAGCAAAGCTCTGAACTGGTCTGGTTCTACCCCTGCTGTAAATGTGCAGCTCCCCAGGTGATTCCTTTCTAGATAGTATTTCAGACTTTCACTTAAAAAACAAATTAAAAAAAAAATAT
>NW_006408659.1:8174143-8189848 GCF_000296735.1 Chrysochloris asiatica | reverse complement strand
AACACCAAGAAGAAATCACCTTGCTCAGGGTAGCTTCTAATTTTTAAAAAAACATTTTCATTGTGAATTGAGTGATAGTTTACATGGGAGAACATCAGTTTTACACTCATTGTTTCATAGCAATGGTGTACACAGAAACACTCAGGAATATATAATCATTTAAACAACCAAAGGGCACATTCTGCAAACCTGCCTCTTGGCTGCCAGCACATAGCCTTTCTCTTTCCATGAGTCTGGAGTCTTCAGCTGCTCTGTTCTTTCCATGTCGTCATCTCTGACTCTATTTCCAGTGTCGTTGCTTCGCTGGATAGGGTCTCACATTCCATTCATGCTCTTCTTCCTTGATGGTCCTAGGGTCCTCTGTTTCTGGAATGTAAGATTAACTACATCCCCTCTGGAATATAAGATTAACTACAAAGCTTCTACCTTTACAGTTGTGACAATTGCAATTAGTCATGATAATAGTTACTCACTATTGAATCTTAAGAATCTTATCCCTATCTCCTTTCACCACACCCATCTGGTACCTTCTAATTTTGATGTATATTCTTAATTTTTATACATGCCACACATTCCTATAGTATGTGTATTACTGTTTTGTTATCTGTTGCTTTTCGTTTAAGAATATGCTTTAAACAGTTTTCCAGTGTTTGTTTTCCTGTTGTCCTAATCCATTCTAACCCAATGTAATTTTTAATGGTTGTGTGTTGTTTCATTGTATAGCTATACTTTAGCTTACTGAACAAATGAGGCACGCACATTGTTTCAGTTTTTGTTATTGTAAGCAGTGCTACAGGAAATTGTAAAAAACTTGTCTGCATGTGCATGATAGCTTTAAATAAGTTCCTAGTTTAGAAATGTTCACTCTAAAAGGGATGTGCATTGTTTAGAGTTTAGATACAAATGTATTTCCTTCCCACAGTAAGTTTGTAACAACTATCACTGTGTCCTTGTGGCACTTCCTTCCCTCAAAGTAATACTGAGTATTCATGTTTCTTGGTTTTAGGAGAGGTTTCAGAGCCTAGTGGTTACAAGTACAAACTCTCCTGCTGGGTACCCTGGCTCCACGGTGCTCATGCCTCATTTCTCTCATCTCTACAAGGGGTTTGATAGTTGATACCTCATAGGGTTGTTCTGGTGCACTGCTGTGCCTCCCGTGTAGAAATAAGTGGTGAAAGAGTGATTGTGGTGGTTTGTGTGCCACCAGTTCCATTCTGGCTCAGAGCCACCCTGAGTAGGATTTCTAAGGCTGCAGATCTTTACAGAAGCAGATGGCCTCATTTTTCTCCCAAGGAGCGACTGGTGGTTTCAACCTGCTGATCTTGCTGTTAGCAACCCAGATCATAATATACTGTGCTACCAAAGCTTATTGAAGGGGTGAAAGAATATTCATGTTTTAGAGCCGCCAGTGAATTAGAATAAGGCAATAATCATCAGTTTTGCTAACATTAGAGACAACCAGATTTATGTATCTCCTGATGATAATGTGTAACACTCTGACTCACTAGGAGTCCTGGTATGGCACTGTAGGATAAGCACTTTGACTGCAAGATCAGTTTGAACTGCAAAGTCAGCGGTTCAAACTCACCATTCTTTCCTTGGAACCTCTATGCAGGATCACTATGAATCAGAACTGACTCCATGACTCTTAATAACAACAACAAACCTATGAGTAGTCGTGTCAAAAAATACAACCCCAGGAAAGCACAGCGGAGACTACCAGTATTTTTTTTTTTTATGTTTTATTGTGAATTATATGATAGTTTACATGAGAGAACTTTAGTTTTACTTTCATTCCATCGTATTACCAGTATTTGTTTTAAGTTATCTGTTTACAGGAAATTCAAAGGACCGAGGAGCACATTGAAAAAAGATCACAGGGCAAATGACCTGATTAGGAAGTAAATGGCAAGGTGACGTCTGAAAGAGAGAGAGAGAGAGAGAGAGAGAGAGAGAGGGAAGCATATTATGCTTTTTGGATTTTATTTGGACTCTAACTCAATCTGCTAGAGGAGAAAAAAAAAAAATAGTGGGTAAGTGTGGATAACCACATTGCTGTGGAGTTGGCTTCAACTGACAGTGACCCTGTAGACAGAGCAGAGCTGCGCCATAAGGTTTCTTAGGCCACACTTTTCTTCCTCCCGGCAGATGGTGGGTTCCAGTCTCCAACACTTCGATTATCAGCCAGGCACTTAACAACTGAACTACGAAAGCTCCTGACACTAGGCTATTGTTCTAAAGTACCAAGTCAAAGTGACCCTTATAGAGTTTCCAAGGAATGGCTGGTGAGTTTGAACTGCCAACCTTGCTATTAGCAGTCTAGTGCTTATCCTACCAGGACTCTGATAATATAGTCTGTTGTTGTTGTTATTAGGTGCTGTTGAGTAGTTTCCAACCCATGTCGACCCTATGGTCAACAAAACAACACTTCCCCATCCTGTGCCAGCCTCACAATTGCTGCAAATGCTTGAGCCCATTGTTGCATAATTTATTACTCAAGTATTTGAGTGCCTTCCAATCTGAGAGGCTCATCTTCTGACACTATATTTGACAATATTCTGGTGCTATTCCTGAAAGAATAGACACTGTACCAAAAGGAAACGGTTGATGTTCAACCATTTCAAGAGGTAGTACACAATCAAGAGTCAATGATGCTGAAGGAAGAAGTCCAACATGCATTGACGGCATTGGCAAAGAACAAGGTGCCAGGAATTGATGGAATACAAACTGAAATCTTGCAACAAACTGATGCATCATTGGAGGGAGTCACTCATCTATGCCAAGAAATGTGGAAGACAACTACCACCTGGCCAACTGACTGGAAAGATCCATATTTGTGCCCATTCCAAAGAGAGGTGACCCAACGAGATGCAGAAATCATTGGACAATATCATTAATATCACATGCAAGTAAAATTTTGCTAAACGTAATGCAAAAACAGTTGCAGCTACACATTGACAGAGAAGTTCCAGAGGTTCAAGCCGGATTCAGAAGAGGATGTAGAACAAGGGATACCATTGTTGATATCAGATGGATCTTGGCTGAAAGCAGAGCATACCAGAAAAATGTTTTCCTGTGTTTTATTGAGTAAGCAAAGACTTTTTTGACTGTATAGATCATGACAAGCTTTGGACAACATTGAAGAGAGTGGGTTTTCGGGAACACTTAATTTTGTGCTTGTGTGGAACCTGTATGTAAACCAACAGGCAGTTGTTAGAACACAACAAGGGAACACCAAATGGTTTAAAATTAGGAAAGGTGTGCACCAGGGCTGTATTCTTTCACTATACTTATGCAAATAATCCAAAAAACTGGATTATGTGAAAAAAAACGTGGCATCAGGATTGGAGGAAGATTCATCAACAACCTGCTATATGCAGATGATACAACCTCGCTTGCTGAAAGTGAAGAGGACTTAAAATACTTACTGAAGAAGATCAAAGACCACAGCCTTCAGTATGGGTTGTACCTTAATGTTAAAACAAAAACCCTCGCCACTGGGCAAATAAACAACATCCACATAAATTGAGAAAACATAGAAGTTGTCTAAGACTTCATTTTGCTCAGACCAACCATCAACATTAACAGAAGCAGCAGTCAAGAAATCTTAATGACATATTGCATTAGGCCAATCTGCTGCACAAGACCTCTTTAAAGTGTTGAAGCGCAAATATGTCAGTTTGAGGACTAAGGTACGCCTGACCCTAGCCATGGTATTTTCAATATCCTCATATACCTGTGAAAGTTGGATAGTGAATAAGGAAGACCATAGAAGCATTGATACATTTGAGTTATGGTGTTGGAGAAGAATATTCAAAGTACCATGGACTGCCAAAAGAATAAACAGATCTGTGTTGGAAGAAGTACAGGCAGAATGATCCTTGGAAGCCAGGATGGCCAGATTTACCTTTCATTCTTCAGACATTTTATCAAGAGGGCCCAGGCCCTGGAAAAGATACCATATTTGGTAAAGTGGAATGTCAAAGAAAAAGAAGATTCTCAACACGATGGATTGACATGTTGCCTGCAGCAATGGCCTCAGGCGTAGCAATGATTGTGAGGTTGGCACAGGAGCAGGCAGTGTTTCGTTCTGTCGTGTGTAGGGTCACTATGAGTTGGTCCTGACTCAGTGGCAACTAGCAACAACAACATTCATTATGTTTCAGTATTCTTGCGCTATCTGACAGTGTTTCACTGCTATTCGTAAGGGTTTCCATGGCTAAACATTCAGAGCTAGTCCATCTCTCCTTCTTCAGGGTCTATCTCAGTCTGGAAGCTCAGCTGAAACCTGTCCACAATGGGTGATTCTGTTGGCATTCAAAATGCAGGTGGCATTGCTTCCAGTCTAGTATTGCTTAGAAGTTCTTGGTGTAGCACTTGTAGGTAGATGAGCACTGGACTGCTAACTGCAGTGTTGGTGGTTCAGACCTACCAGCCACTCCTCAGAAACCCTATTATACAGGCTCGCTATGAGTCAGAACCGACTTGACAGCACTTTAACATACACAGCTCACCAGCCACTCTGCAGGAGAAAGATCCGGCAGTCTGCTTCCTTCAAGATGACAGACTTGGAAACCTCATTGGAGCAGTTCTCCTCATTCTCTAGGGTCTCGCTGTGCAGAGGAATTAAGTTGACTGCAACTTTTTCTTTTTTGTTGATACAAAAAGCAAAAGCAAAACTTTGATAAACTGAGTTACGTTAAAATTAAGAACTACTGTTTATCAATTTTTAAGAGTGTAGAAAGGAAAGGTAGTAAGAAGATATTTACAAAAATATAAAAATATAGTCAGCACTCCATATTTGTGGGTTTTTTCTGCATGGATTCAAACCAACCTTCGATTGAAAATATTTTGGGAAAAAGAAAAGCAATTAAGTGGTCAAAACAATCTCTCAAAGGCTATGAAGGGCGGGCCATAAAGTATATTTACTTAATATTTACATTGTATTAGGTATTATGGGTAATCTAGAGATGATTTACAGTAGGTGAGTATAGGTTATAAGTAAGTACTGTGTCATTTTATGTAAGGGACTTGAACATCTGCAGTTTAATATCTGAGGAGATGGAGGAGTTCCAGTCCACCACAGATAATTGAGTGATGGTTACATATCTGACACATGACTTGTTTGTATATCTAGAAGCTGTAAAAAAAAAAATCTGTAAAACAGATCTATATATAAAAAAGACAACTCAGTGGAAAAATGGGCACTTCAGGTGGTCAATAAACATATGAGAAGGTGCCCGGCATTATTAGTGATGAGGGAAATACAAATTAAAAGCCATAATATCATTATATACCCAACAGAATGGCTAAAAAAAAATTTTTTTTAAATACCTAGAACACTAAGGGTTAGCAAGAATATGGAGAAAATAAAATATCCATATACTGCTTGTAGGAAGATGAATTAGTATAATCATTCTGGAGAGCTCTTGGCAGTGCTTGCTGAAGCTAAATGTGTATAAAACCTTTTAATCCACTCATTCGGTTTCTAGATTATTACCCAATAAAAATCTGTATCTATATTCACGAAAAGACATATTCTAGAGTGCTCTTTGTAGTGACCCCAAACTGTAAACAACTCAAATGCTCATCAGCAGAGGAATGTAACATGGCATTATCCCTACATTGAAATTCTATATGGCAGCGAAAAGGAATGAATTATAACCACATGTAGCTATCTTTGATGAATCTCACAAACATATACTATACAAACCAACCCAGAAAGAGTATATTCTTCATTCCACTTATACAAAGTTCAAGAATTGGAAAAAATCATCTGTGGTGTTATAAGTCAGGGGCATTAGTTACGTGTGAATAGAGTGGGTATTGGGGAGCCAGGTGTATTTGTGGAAATGCATTACACTGTATACTTAGATTTGTTGTTGTTGTTGTTAAGTGCCATCGAGTCGGGTCCGACCCATAGCGACCCTGTACAGGGTTTCCGAGGGTGTAAATCTTTACGGGAGTAGAAAGCCTCATCTTTCTACTTAGATAGGTGTACTTTTTTTAGTATGTATCTTATACCTCAGTAACGATTTTATTAAAACAATGCATCCACCTTTTAGAGATGCATTCTGAAATGTTTACATATGAAATAGCTATAATGTCTGGGATTTGCTTCAATTAACTGGGGTGGCAGGAGAGGGTGGGGTACAAGGGAAACATGACTATGAGCTTTTAAAATTATTTTGTTGAGAATATAGATGGCAAAACCAATTAAATACTTTCTACATGTGTGAATCAGTGACACTGCTCTTCAAACTGCAGCCATTCTCATCCTCCTTTTCTGAGCTGTTGTTCTTTCATTAGTGTAAACTCACTGGCTCGGGTCTTTCTAGTTGCTGTTGTCAATTTGATTCCATGTTGGGTGATCTTAAGAGTTCAGTGCTCACAGTAGACGTTCTTTACTAGTGCAGGTTTTTTTGTTTGTTTGTTCCTGTTTTTATTTTTTATTTTTTTTAAGAGACCAAAGTTTGTTAGTAGTCACCAGGATCTTGAGGATGGGGGAGAAGGGGGTTGGGCAGTGGCATTGGGAAAATCTCATTGATCCAGGCCTGGACTGTGAAAGTCGAATTAGCAAAAGTTACGTGACATTCTGTTCTGCCTGCTAGCTACCATTCAAGATATGACAGTTGTCTCTGTTTGCCTCAAGAGAGGTCACTGGTCTAGTTGCATTGAATCTTGCTTCAACATCAGGATGCTCAACATAGATGTTCCAAAACCAAACCAAACTTACTGCCCTTGAGTGGATTTGGACTCATAATGACCCTGTTGTTTTTTAAGTGCCCTTGAGTAGGTTCTGACTTATAGCAACCTTATATAGGGTTTCTGAGGAGCGGCTGGTGAGTTTGAACTGCCAACCTTTCTGTTAGCAGTTCAGTGTTCATCCTGTAGTGCCATACCAAGACTCCTATAAAGTGACCCTATATATTAAGGTATTTAAAACCCTATACCTTAAGGTCAGCAGTTTGAAACTACCAGCTGTTCCGCAGGAGAAAGATGAGGCTTTCTGCTCCCGTAAAGATTTACAGCCTCAGAAACCCTGTATAGGGTCGCTATGAATTGGAACCAACTCCACGGCACATAACCACCACCACCAAGACCCTATATAGGGTCACTGGTGTGGCTGGCACTGTAGGATCAGCACTGGACTGTGAACCACAAGGTTGGTAGTTCAAACCCACCAGCTGCTCCTTGGAAACCCTACACAGAGTTGCTGTGAGCTGGAACTGACTGGACAGTATTTAACAATAACACAGGGTCACTATGAGTAGGAATTGACTTGATGACAGTTAACAATAGCATACCCTACAGAGATCATGTATCACTTGTATTGTTTTCTTTGTCATTTTTATCTCTACGTTAATGAAACAGTTAAATGAATACTGCTTCATTGTTAATACTGTTTCACTTCTAAAAATGCTGGAAGTACTTCCATTTTTTGTCTACTCTCAGGATTGGAACATGGGTCCCAAACTCCTCCACTAGCCTGCCCATCCTGCCCATGCTGCTCATGATGAAAGAAGCAGCAGACAGAATATTCATGCTCATCTTTGCTTCCCCAAGCAAACTGCCAGGAAGTATTTTTGGTTTAAGCTTTAAAAGTGATCTCAGAGCAATAGCTCCATGAGTCTTATATATCCTCCATGGCTCCAGAAAGTCTGGAGTCTGTGGGAATGTGAAATTCTGCTCTGCATTTTAACCCTTTTGGTCAGGACTCTTCTATAGATTTTTTTTTTTTTAATTGAAAAAGTTTATATTTAGAATTAGCCAGCTGGACTCAGTTTAGATGATCCCAATTTTGTTGGCAACATCCAAAGTATCATAGTCAGGAGCCAGTGGAACATATGCCTTCTTTTCTCTGTTAGGCCTGGTCAAGGTTTTGACCTTGAATACTTCAATGTCCTGGAGCTTCTTCACAGCCTGTGTGATCTGGTGCTTGTTGGCCTTGACAGTCACAGTAAACACAAGCGTGTTGTTATCTTCAGTCTTCTTTATGGCTAACTCAGTAGTCAGAAGGAACTTGATGATGGTCAAGTGTGTTTCTCTTGGGGGCACTCTTCCTAGGATATTTGGGCTGCCTTCGGAGCCTCAGTGTTTTGAGCTTCAGGAATGTGGATGGCGTGTGGATCTTTTTTTTTGCTCTGTGGACTCCTTTCAGCGATGTGGTCTTGGCCTTCAATGCCTTTGCTTTGGCTTTCGTTTTGGGTGGGGCAAGGGCTTCCTTCTTCCCTTTCAGCATCATCTTCATAAAAACTATGAAATTTTTTATCAGAATGTTTAGTAATGGTGGCTGGGTACCATCTTCTGGTCTCATGGCAAAGAAGACAAAGTTGTTCATGGAGGCAATTAGCTATGGTTGTTAAGTGCTGCTGTCAAGTCAGTTCCAACTTATAGCAACCCTGTGTTGGTTTTCCAAGGAATGACTGGTGGGTTTGAATTGCTGACGTTATGGTTCAAATTGATCTTGCAGCACTATGCTTTTCCTACAGTGCCACAGAGGCTAATTATACTTTTGATTCTACTTTTGTGTATTCTTGAAAATTTTCACAACAAAAAGCAAAAACCATTTTCCCCCCACACGCCTAAGTTGTCCTTTTACTTTCTGCCCAGGAGAGACAGCACAAGTCCCATCCAGTTAGTCACTGCATCAGCTACCAGTTCAGCATTGATGGGGGAGCTTCAGTAGTCTCCTCATTTGTCTGGTGACTGTGAAGTACGGGGAGGTTACCAGCAGTCTTTCCCTCTACAAGCTGGAGACAACAGAAAGTCAAGGTTCCCATGCAGATAAGAGAGATGTGTGAGAGACACCCTGGGATCTTGACCTCTTCTCTCTCCTGCATGGAAATTTGTCTGAGAGCTCTCCGGACTTAGAGGGAGCTGTGTCCTGCTAAGCTTGACTTTAGATTGGGTGGGGAACATAGTGGCGAGAGTTCCACTTTAGGGACCAATTAAACTTTCATACTGGAAGCTTAAATTAACCCAGATGATATATTTGGTTTATGTAAAGATAAATGATCTCGTGCGTAGTCTGGGGTATGGCTATGTTCTCTGTAGATGTGCCCAGGAGTGGAGTATAGACACTGAATTTCTGTTGTAATCCTTACATCTTGCTCTCATCTATTTTGTACATCTGGTGTTAACCCATAGCTTCTCCAAGGTCTCAGAAAGCAAAGGTCTTCCACTTTTGCTGGAGTCTTCTCGAAGTGTAGAGTTTGGTGTCATTCCTGTTTTATTTAATTCATTTTAGCTCTTCAGTCTACTTTGTCCTCCAGGAGTTCATTGAAATCTCCGATGCCCTGATGATCCTTGTCCCTGCCATTTCTAAGACCATGGTTTTGCTCCTTCTTGTAATTGTTTACATTCATTTCAGTGTGATTTTGGAGTCAAAGACTCAGGGCTCCTTCTCTTTTAAACAGGAAGTCTTAAGTTTGAGAGACCTAGCTAGTATTGCACCACAGAAGCAGGTAGTTGCAACACTTGTGTTTTGTTTTTGACTATTTTTTATTGTAATTTGGATAAAAATTTATAGAGCCAGTTGGTTTTTCATTCAACAGTTTATACATATTTTGTTTTGTGACTTTGGTTGCAGTCCCGGTAACGTAACAGCACTCCTCCACCTCTTTCTGGTACTTACCGTTTCTACTCAGCCTTCTTTCCTGTTATTCCTTCCTGACTTCTGAGCCTTGTCCCTGGACATATGCTGCCCTTTTGATCTCATGTGGTTGATTGCTGTAAGGAGTGCATACGTCCCTGGTGTTAGTGTTCACCTGGGTGGTGGCTGTGGTTGTGGTTGTGGTGGTGGTGTGCCAGTGTGTTCCAACTCATAGTGACCTTGTCTTATGTGTGGTTTCCCAGGCTGTAAATCTTTATGAGAGTAGAAAGCCTCATCTTTCTCCCGCAGAGACACTGGTAAGATTTGAACTACTGACCTTGAAGTTAGCAGCTCAGCTTGTAATTTACTATGCTACCAGGGCTCCTTAGTGTTCACCTTCTAGGCTCTCTAATTGTTTTTCTAAAATTGAACCATGGGGGTGAGTTCATTTCCATTCCTGGAGGGTTAAGGGCCATAATCACAGAGTTTCACCAATCTCTGTCAGACCAGTAAGTCTGATCTTCTTTTAAATGATTTTAAGTTTTGTCCCTCATTTTGTCCCCACTTTATTTCAGGACATTTTATTGTGATTCTTTTGAGAGCAGTCAGCAGTGGTAGCTGGGTACCGTCTAGTTCTTCTGGTCTCAGGGTCATGCGGCCTGAGGTTCATGTGATTTATTAGTCCTTTTGACTCATCATTTCCTTGCATCTTTGATTTTGTCCACTCTTCTTTGCTCCAGATGGGCAGAGATCAATAGTTGGACCATAGGAGGCTGCTCACAAGCTTTTAAGGCCCAGTCATTACTCACCAAAGCAACTCTTCTGTTTCGTGTGTTTTTTAGTTATTTAGTGCTGCTAAAACTGAATTGCCACCAGTGGATGCTCTTAACAAATAGACATTTATTTTCTCACTGTTTAAGGTTTTTGTTGTTGTTCTTAGGTGCTGTTGAGTTGATTCTATCTCACAGTGACCCTTTGTACAAAAGAACAAAGCACTGCCCAGTCCTGTATCATCTTCACAATTGTTGCTATGCTTGAACCCATTGGGAATTGGAGAGAGAGAAAGAGATAGTAGGTACCACAGAAGTCCAAAACCCAACTGAACAAACGATATTAGCTCCTAGGGCTTGAAAATAATCTTTAGTTCTTTGATACCATCTGGTCTAGTCTCTGGGTGTTGGCCACGTTCTCTGAATTCCAGGCAGAGGTCCCTTGGCTTTAGCCTTCAGCCATGCCTTCCAAGCCCACTGGCATAGCAACTCTGAGCCCCCTCGGCTTTGGGTAGCCTCATTCACCTAGTCTGACTGGCAGCTCCACCCACTCAGTCCGAGAAGATCATGTTCTTCTGCCCCATTGGGTATGGCAGTCCCACCCACTCAGCTTTGTGTGCCAGCCCTCTCCTCTTGTCACACCAAAATGGAAACCACATAGTCTGTAGTCATGGTGGCCAAGGCCCAAACGCCCAGTTCTAGTTCCCTTAGTTCCTGTAACTCAGTGGAGCTAGTTGCCACATGTTGACTCTTGTGTGGTTTTGTAGGGTGCTGATGGAAAGCTGTGCCCTTGGTGCCTTCATCCTGGCTCCAGCACCCTCACCCCTCTTGGCTCCCATCCTCCAGCAAGTTATCACAGGTGAGCTGGCCTGGCAGAGATGGTGGTCACAGCTGGGTGGGACCTGGGCAGAATGACCAAGGGCTCACCTGAGCCGGTGACAATGGGAACGGTCTGCTGTGCCTGAACACTGCAGCCCCTGAACCAAAGTTCTGCGCTCCATGGACACAGGTGTTCACATAATGCCTGTGGTACCTTGAATTAACTTAACCGGGCTTTTCTATCCAGTGTCTTCTTAATTCTCACCAAGGGATTGAATGGGACTATGCAAATAAGGTGTACAGGACTCTTAAGGCTGGGATTGGTTAGTTTTGCTATCCCTCTAGGCTTAAATGGAGCCAGCTCAGAAGCAGGAGCAGAAGATCCTGGGATCATCAAGAAGGAAGAGCGTAACCTACAAAACTGGTGAGGCAGAGTTAGTGGCATGCAGAGACAGAGCAGCTGAGGGCTTTAAACCCATGGACTGAGTAAAGCAGAATGCCTACAGGCAGGAGACTGGCCTGCAGATTGTGCCTTTTGGGCATTCACAGAATGGCTAAAAGAGCTCTGTAACACCATGGCTGCGAAGCTGAATACAATGGTGAAGTGTATCTGCAGTAAGGCAGAGAAGAAACATTCCTCATTAGAAAACTGTTGCATCCTGAATTGTTTATTTGGTCTTGCTCACTTCCTTTATAAACCCCATAATTGTGAGTGTTGTTACGAGTTCTGTGTGGTCATTGCAATGAATTATTGAACCCAGAGGTGAAGCAGAGAGTGCTGTGGGAGGGAAGGTTGGTATCAGAATAATAAAGAAAGTTGTAGGGTCGAGGCATGCATGACCTTCACCTCATGGGAATCAGCCTTGGGCTGATTTTGAGTTTGATCATCTTCCCCCCTTGTGAAGCCAGAGGAAGTCAGACATGGTCCCAACATGCTTTTTGCAATGCCCAAATCACATAACACACTATTTTACAGGATGTGTTTTGCACGTTAAGAGATGCATACTTGTATAACCATAGGCATAGAAGTTAATTTTTTTGGAGGGGGGGACTTGGGGGTATGGCACACCATTCAATCTGTGCAGTGTGTTTGTGGTGAAAGAATGAAAATGGTTCCTCTTGATTGGTTGGCACTTATGAATTCTAGGTCCCTGCTCTAGGGTAACGGCTGATGAGTGACCTTGCATTTGATTGAAATTAGGTGGTGGGGGAGAGAAAAATCAGGTAGAAGACCAGTAAGAGTCAGGAGAGTGTTCTGTCCTATGATAGTCCAACAGGAACAGGTGAATATCAAATTCCATGGAGATGTCAGGTAGAATTAAGTAGACATGGTTCATCCTACCTAACTGCCAGTTGAGTCACTTCCGACTCATGGGGAGGGGCAGCCTGCGGCTGGTGAGTTTGAACTGCTTACCTTGCAGTCTAAACCGACCTTGTGGTCTAGTGCTTATCCTTCAGTGCCATACCAGGACTCCAGTATTATACCTAGTGGTCCATTAATCATTTTATGAAAGAAGCTATCATCTGAGAAGGTGATTGTACTTAGCTTTTTTTGTTTGTTTGTTTTAACTTTTCATTGTGAATTGGGAGATGGTTTACAGGAGAAGCTCAGTTTTCACAATTCATACACATTTTGTTTCATGACATTGATTGCAATCCCCACATCACTTACTCCACTTCCTCTCTGTTTCCTGTTTCTCTTCCTCCCCTTTTCCTAACCCATCTGAACTTTGTCCTAAGTAAATGCTGTCCTTTTGATCTCAAATGATGGATTATTCTAAGGTGTGCTTACCTCTTTAGTGTTACTATTCCCTTTATAGACAAGTCTTTTGTTTGGCTGAAAATTGAACGAGGGAGTGAGTTTGGTGAAGGGTAATTGAGGGGCCGTAGTCTTGAGGGTGTCAAGTTCTATATATATATTTTTTAATCTTTAACAATAATCCTTTAAAAATTTATTTGCCTTTAAATGGACCTTTCTAAGCTTTTATTTAGTAGTCTGGTGTGGAGCTGAAGGATTAGCACTGAACTGCAAGGTCTGCGGTTCAAATCACCGACTGCTCCTCAGAAAGAAACCTTCTACAGGTCACTATGCACTGGTACTGACTCAGCAGCACTTAACCACATTACCTGATTAGACTCCTGGTATGGCACTGTAGGATAAGCACTGGACTGCTAGCTGCAAGGTCGGTAGTTCAAACCCACCTGCTGCTCCTGGGAAACTATATAGAAGCGCTATGAGTCGGAATTGACTCGATGGCACTTAACACCAACAGTAACTTTACCTTACTAAATTGCTAACACTATTTCTATAGCTCTGTAGAATAAGCATTGAACTGCTAATCACAAGGTTGGTGAGTCAGACCTACCAGCTGCTTCTTGGAAAGGTTTCTGTGCAGGGTCCCCATGAGTCATAACCAACTCAACAGCACTTAACATGTGTTTATGGTTCGTTTCTTTAGACATTACAGCAGAATCTCACTCAGTGTTCTCTACCACAAAATAGTTTCTGTCCTGTTTGAACTGCAAGTGACTGGAAATTAAAAATAATAGTGGCTTAAACAATATAGGTATATATCTACTCTTCACATATTGACTATCTCTTTATTTGGTATTTTGTATTAATGACAATGGTTAAAAAAATATATATATATATATACATATATATATATATATGTATATATCCAGCTATTATACACATTAAGGTGAATATCTGGTAGTAACAAATGCCAAGATCCCTGACCAGCAAACCCCATCTACATGTAGAAGGGAAACTTGTATTGCATAGGATTTCACCGCCCAGGTGAAGGAGAAGAGTCCAGTCTCCCCGAGCTACCAGGGTCCTGGGCAGAGCAGAAGAGGGCCTGAAGTGGGTCAGGATTCTGCCTTGCCTGGTGGGGCCTGTATGTGTCACCACTGGGGGCTAAGTTGAGGCAGCTGCAGCTGGTGTCCTGAAGATGTGCCACCTTTGTGACCAGGGAGCAAACAGGACCCTGGAATCTGGCCCCAGCTTCCAGTGCTGAGGGGTGACAGGATTGGGCAGTGGTCAGAAGGAACCCTGAAATGGAGCACTAGGGTGCCTGAATGCGTCAGACCCCATGTCAGTGGACCAGTGCCCAGGAACCCACTTCATTGCTGATCTTCTGGATATTTTGAATAGAATCATCTCTTGTTGTCTGGTCTGTGCTACAGTTGGGCTGAGGTTGGTCCCTGCCTTTATTTTTGGAAGATCAAGACCCATAGGAGCTTTGTTTTCTCACAGGGTTTTAGCCACGTGCCGAGATTTCTCTTGTTGAACAGTTGCCGTTTCTCTTACGTGTTCCATAGAATCCTCTGTACAAAGAATCTTCAATTTGCACTTTGTTGTTAAAGTGCTGTCGAGTTGGTTCCGACTCATGGTGGCCCTGTACAGAGTTTCTGAGGAGTGACTGGTGTACTTGAACCACTGACCTTGCAGTTAGCAGTCCAGTGCACCTGATGGTCTGTTACAAATGTGTCACTGAGGGGCAACAATTTGAGAACTTCTGACCAAGAATGATTTCTTCCAGAGACTGCAGCCTTTTCCAGGAACTTTTCATTAGAGAAGTCACCTTGTTGTTCTGAGAATCCCATTGATGCCAATGAGTAGTAGTTTAGAGACAATTGTTTTCCTTGCCATTAGGGGTGAGTTGTATCAATGAGTTAGGTGTCTTACCCCTGGACCTTGACATTCTCATTGGTCTTAAAATATCCAATATACTTGAATGAGTCCCCAGTTGAGAACTTGAGAGACACACACTTTCATTATCCAAAGGATCAAATAGGAGATGGAAAATGATGGTTGTATATGAGCATTCAGGACCCTTCCCTTTCAGGGGTACTTGGCCCAGTATATCCAGCCGTCAATGGATCACTAATGCCTTATTAACTTTGCTCTTATAAGCTTGAGAGTTCTTTATCTGGCTTAATATCTGGTGACACTGTTGTAGGTGTTAATCTCAGGTTGTTATTTGGTGATGTTGGTTCTCTTAATATTTCTTTTAGGCTTGGTCTGTATTTTATAAAATCTCTTAATTTCTGTTTATCTCATACTGTCCTAATTTAATAATCATGCTTGAGAGACAATTTTGCTGTATTTAAGATTTTTTTTTAATTTATTGTGAATTGAGTGAAGATTTAAAGAGCAGATAGTTTTGCATTCAATAAATCAAATACTTTGCTTCATTACAATGATTGTAATCCCCTCCATGTACCAACAGTTAACAGCATTTACCTGTAATAACTTTAACTATTGCATTCCTCTCTGTGTCTCCTGCTGTCTTCATCTTTCCTCTGCTAACCTCCCTCATGTTTATTGCCTACCCTGTCACCCATGTTAACATGTGTCTACCCTCTAGCCTGTGAATAATTACCCCCCCATAACTATCATATATCTTAGGCATTAGTGAGCTAAAATGGACTGGTATTGGCCATTTTGAATCTGATAACCACATGGTTTACTATGCAGGGAATGACAAATTGAAAAGGAATGGTGTTGCATTCATC
>NW_006408659.1:8132044-8171718 GCF_000296735.1 Chrysochloris asiatica | reverse complement strand
TCAAGTGTGGCAGCGGTAGTGAGGTTGGCCCAGGATCGAACATTGTTTCGTTCTGCTGTGCATGGGGTCGCTATGAGTCGGCTCCGACTCGATGGCACCTGACAACAACATAACTATCATTGATCGTTTCTTTGCTTAACCTTTTCTTACTTTTTACAACATGGTCTCATACAATATTTGCCCTTTTTTGTTATACTAATTTCACTTAGCATAATGTCCTCCAGATTCATCCATGTTGTGAGGGGTGTCATAGATTTCATCATTATTCTTCAACATTGCATAGTATTTCATTGTGTGTATGTACCAAAAGTCAAACATTCTTCTGTTGGTGGGCATTAGGCTGTCATTGTTTTTGATGTGTCTCTTGTAGACAGCATATTGTAGAATTCTGGTTGTTCCCCCCTCCCCCACTTTAATCCATTCTGCTCTGTCTGTCTCTTGATTGGTACATTTAATCCTTTTACATTCAGTGTGAATCAATATGAATTAATTGCTGTCATTTTGCAGTGTTTTTTGTGGTGCTGTTGGTTTCTTTGTTCTACATAATTTTCTGCCCTGAATTCATTTTGTTTGTAGGTTTTCTTTTCATTTGTTTATTTCTGTTTGTTAAATCTTTCTGGTTTTCCTTTTTTATTTTGATGTGCAGGTGTATTAATTTTCTTTTAGGTTACCCTGTAATTTATTAATTTTTTTCCCTGTTTAATCATCTGTTTTATATTGAAATCTGCTTGACTTTCATTTGCAAGTTCTGTATCTACACTATTCCCTCTTTTAGCTTTGTACTTGACTTCATTTATGCATTGATAACTTCTGGTTCCCTATTTTCAATTTTGTAGGTTTGTATTTTTTAAAGTACTTTTATATTTGGACCGAATCCTGGGTAATGTTGTCATGGATGGTAATCTCAGATTGTTTGCTGTTACTGGTTCTTAGTCCAAAGAACACCCTTTAATGTTTTTTGTGAAGTTTGTTTAGGCATTAAAAATCCCTTTTAATTTCTGTTTATCAGGAAATGTCCTAATTTTTCAATCGTATTTGAGGGATAGCTTTGCTGGATATGATTTTTGGTTGGCAGTTTTGTTTCTTTTCAGAGTTTGTATATGTCATTCCATTGCATTCTTTCCTGCATGAGTTCTGCTGAGAAATCAGAGCTTAATTTACTGGTTCTCCTTTGTAGATAACTTTTTATTTTTTCTAAGTTGCTTGCAGGATTCTTTCTTGTATTTCTTTGGTTATGGAAAGTTTGATTATGACATGTTTTATTTAGTGTTTTCTTTTGGGATCATCTCATCTTCCATTATGTTAGGAAAGTTTCCTTCTAACCACTCTTTGACAGTTTTCCGCTGTGCTTTTTATTATCTCTTTCTGTTCTGGAATTCTGATCACCTGTAAGTTGTTCCTCTTCAGGGTGTCCCACATAACTGTTAGGCTTTCTTGGAATTTTTTCATTCCCTTATCTGATTGTTCTTTTATCATGCTAGTTAGTATTGAGAGATTTAGCTCCAGGCTCTCTTGTTTGGGCTTCCATTGCTTCACATCTACTCCGTTGCCCTTTCAATGTATTGTCCATTTCTTAAATCTTACTAGTCATCTTCTGGATTTCTAATTGCAGGTTTTGTATTATTTCAAAATTTACTTTGTTGTTTAATGTTTTCCTGAATTCTTCTAGTTTTTCCTGTGTTCTCCTTTGGTTTCCTGATCTTTCTGCCAGTCCTTTGAGAATACCTGAGTAATGATTCTTTGGAATTATTTTTCAGTTTGTTCCATTACCTTTTCTTCCTCAGAAATGTTTCTGGCTCTATATCTTGGTCATTTGTTTGAGCCATTCTCTCGTTTCTTTGTGTGATCCCAAACTGTCTTCAGTCTCTGGGGTATTGTGGGGTTGTGGTATTTGTATCGAATGGTTGTGTGTTGGTGTGTTTTAGGCTTTCACTGCTGCATCCTGGGAGTGGAGTTAGAGAATGGAGACACGCACACCATTCTTTTGCTGTTTGTTCACCTCAGTTTAGGGTGGATTCAGCTGGTGTTGGCTTCTATCATTGATCAGGTGATATAGGATGTGGCATTAGGTCTTGCTTAGTGGGTACAGCTGCAGAGGGTATGGTCATTGCTGACCATTGGGTTGTATGGGTACAGTTGCTGTCTCTCCTCCCCACTCATCTTCCCCAACAAGAAAACAAAACAGAAGAAACAAACAGGTACCCAACAATGAAAAGAGTAAATAATAGAGATAAACTTAATAAAAACAGGCAGCAAACTGGAAAAAAGAATAGTGTAAAGACAAAGGGAGGACAGGGAAATGGAGCTATAGAAAAGAAAAATAAGACAGAATAAAAAAATATTTTAAAAACCACTTAATACTAAATAAAAAGAGAAAAGAGGGATCAGGAAATGGAGCTATAGAAAAAAAGAAAGAAAGAAAGATATTTAAAAAAAAATTAAAACAAAACAGGAAGAAGAAAGATGAAAAGCAGAGCGTAGTAAAGAAAGATCAAAAAGGGGAACAAGAGAGGAAGAGGGGGCATGAGAAACAGAAAGAAAGAAGGAAAAGCAAAAGCAAGATCAATAAAGGATACAATTCAAGGGAATGGAAAGAGAAGGAGGAGAAAGAATAAATAAACAATGAAACAACAAAAGGAAAAGCCAATACTAATTTGCTACCCCTGCTAGAGATTAAGATCCCCTAAGAACTTGATTGAACCTCAGCATAGTGATCCTGCTTGGTCACCTTAGAGCAAGTGGTGGTCTGACAATGTCCTGCATATGGGGTCCCCAGCCGGTCTCCTCCCTCCCTGCCTTCTTCGGATGGCGGCTGCTTATGCTGGACTTGTGGCCAGAGACGGGTAAGGATCACGTGGAACCTCGGCAACCTAAGACAGAGCCATTGCCATGCTGCAATGAGTTTCGATGACAGGTAAGACTGAGGAATTCACACTGACCGCCTAAGACAGGCAGCGTCCCTTAAACAAATAATAAATAAGGGGGAATCGGATGCAGACCGTGCAGACCCAGTCAGGAGTTCAAGTCCCTGTGGGCCCAAGCGTTGCAGACCGTCCAAACCATAGGCTCTGAGGATCAGACTTTAGCCACCTAGCAGACATAGCAGACTGTCCCTCGTCTGATTATTCAGTTATGCTTGTTAGTAATTGCATACATGAGCCCTGGATATCCACAGATAAATGTAAAAACCTTCCCTAAAAGCCGAGACTGTAAATTCCAAAAAGGCAAAGTTTTTGCCCCCCCAAACAAACAAACAAACAAAATGCTAAAGAGGATAGAGAGAAACACTGTTAACCGATGATGTATGGAGGGGATTATAACCAATGTAATGAAACAAGTCATATGAATGGTTGAATGTGAAACTGATGATGTGCCCTGTAAACTTTCACTCAATCCACAATAAAAACCTTAAAAAAAAAAATGGAAAGGCCAACAAAAACAAAGCAGTGCAGCTATTGGAGCTGGAGAGGAGGACTGTTGTAAGACAAGGAGCTCATGAGGGGCTTGTGGGAGGGGTGTGACAGCTGAGTTCCTGGTCCTTGATGGGAGTGCGTTCCTATCAGCCTTGGTGTTAACTTTGTTCAGGACACTCAATCCGCAAGTATTTCGTAAGAGACCCTTGATTGAACTGGTTTCAGTGTCTGTCAGGACCACAGGGGACCTGGGGGCAGGCTAGTTGTTGTTAAATATCAAATAGATTTTGACCCATCACAACCCTGTATAGGGTTTCTTAGGAGTGGCTGGTGAACTTGAACCGCTGACCTTGTGGTTCAAACCAACTTTGCAGTCCAGCGCATTAACCCACAGTGCAGGGTAAGAGGTTAAAAATGCTGGTCTGGTGTCTCTTTGGATTCTCTAGGTCGAGGACAGATCCCACCTGAATCCAGGCACCAAGGTGGCACAGCCAGCCCCTGCCTTACACTGGCATAGCTCCCAACCATGTGGCTCCAAACAAGGTTTGCTCTGGAAATGGATGGGGGTGGGAGCTGGTCACACCTCTGGTCAACAGAGGGCTGTAGGGAAAAAGAATTGCACTTTTCCCGTTGCCTGTGTGACTGCTCTGTCAGGTCACCTTCTGTTGCCAAAGCTGCTCACAGATGGTTGCGCTGTGTCTGGCCGATAGTTCATGAGTCAGCCTCCATCTCTTGTCCCTGCTCAGCTTCTCCTGCCAGGAAGCGCCCAATCCACTTCTCTAACCTCTCCTCTAAAGGTCAGGATTCCAGAATTTTCATCTGTGCCTGTTTAATTTGGTCTCTCGTACCTTTATTGTAGTGAGTCTGAGTAGTCCACCATCTTGCTGGAAGTCCTGGATGTAAGATTCCTGATGGGCAACTTTTATTTTTGAGGGTTTTGTCTTTCCTTACCTCCTTGTTTGTATATTTTTTGCTGAAAAGTCAGAGATTAGTTTTAGCATTCCTTTGTAGGAGATACTTGGTTCCTCATGAATTGTACTCAGAATTCTTTCTTTGTGTTTAGTTTTGGATAGTGTGATTATCATATCTTCTTGATTTTCTTTCTGTCCTATGTGGGGTTAAGCTTTGTGGATGGAAATCTTCCATCTTTCATGATAATCAGGGAAGTTTTCTGCCAGCAAATCTTCAAACATTTCATTGGGTTTTTGTCTCTTGTTCTTGAATTCCAGCCAGGCATAGATTATTACTCTTGATTGGGTTCCACATAACTCTTAAACTTTCTTTGTTTTTCTTCATTCTTTGCTGATTGTTATTCAGCCAAATTAGTATCAAGGGGTTTGTCCTCTATTTCAGACTCATTCATTGATTCATTTTTACTTCTGTGTCTTTCTGTTGAGTTATCTCTTTTATTGTTAACCTTCTGGATTGTAGTTGTTGTTTTTGTATAGTTTCTAAGTATCTTTTTTTTTTTTCAAAATCATACAAATCTTTATTGGAACAAAATATCAAAAGGTAAAGCTATTTTTTGTCAGCATATCTTCTATCAAGGTCTATACATTCCTGATAGAACAACAATATATAGAGAATTTAATTTAAAAAATGCAGTAGAAGTGACAAATCTTATATTTTTGATGCCAAAATAATTTAATTGTTAATTTTGTGTTTCTTATTGATTTGTGATGTAGGAGACCCCATGGGTTACAGAGTAAAACTGCTCTGTGGGGTTTTTGTCTTTGCTATTTTCCTTCCTTAGGACAGTGTTTCCATCACTTTAATCCTTCTTCCCTCCCTCCCCCAAAAAAGTCTTCATTCTCAGTCTTCAATTTACACCATGTCAAACCTGCAGTTGTGGCATCTTCCAAGAATTGTGTTTCTCAAATTGTGCTTCTTTTAAATGTTCGTTGAGTTTGGTGACCAAAAAAAGAAGTTTGAAAGTGCAATATCAAGGCTGAAGGATGGATGGGGTAAGGTTACCCAATGAAATTCCTGTAAGACAGCCTTGAAAAATAAGCAGGTTCTAAGTATCTATATTGACATTTGTTCTTACATTGTTTTTCTGAATTATTACAGAGTTTTGTTGGTTTTTCTTGGTTTTGTCTGTTGTTTTCCATGATCTCTTTGATCTTTCAGAAAGATTTTCTGGTCTTTTATTTTGGTTACTTGATAGCCATATAATCTTGTGTCATCTGATACTGTCTGTTGTCCACAAGGCATTAAGGTGTTATTTATTATCTCTGTTTGTTAGTTTGCATCATCTTGACTTTTTTGTTTTGCTTTGTATTGATACATCCTGATGGCAGTGTGGGTGTGCTGTGCTGGTCTGGCAGCACTGGAGTGCTCAAATAGCTACCTCTGGGTGGTCACTATTTGCTGGCCACGTGCGTTGGCCACCATCTGTCATTGAGTCGGTGGGATGGGAGCGGGTAGGGCAGTGTGTGTGTGTGGTGGGGTGTTGGGTGAATGGTGGTGCAGGAGTGCACCCTCCTCACTTTCATCACTGGATGTGTAGGCAGTAGGTGGCCCAGGAAACCAGAGCACTCTTGTGGTGATGTGAGGGTGGCTGGGTTGCTGAAGCAGCGCCACACCACACGCCACACCACACGGGTGAGTTGCCAGGCTGGGGGTTGGATTGCCATAGTGTTCCCATGCCACTCAGAGGGTTGGGGCTGGGGTTGGGGTTGGGTGAGCTTACTAGAGTAGTCCCGCACTGCATGAAAGGAAGGATCCCCATGCAGCAGCGGGTGGGAGTGGGGGTCTGGCAGGGTTGTATGGCTGGGGTTGTTGAAACAAAATTGCGTTGTCTGGGGCGACAGGTTGCTGGATATAGGGTGGGATTACTAGAGTGGTTCAGCTACTTAGAGGGGTCGGCTTACTGGGCTAGAAACATGCTGGGCCTGGTAGGGGCATTGTGGCTGCCACTGTTCTGTGATAAGTGGGCTGGTGGACAGGACTGGATGGGAGTGTGAAAGGAACTCTGGTTTGTGGTGGTCAGCGCTCAGAGTTGGGGGAGGGGCTGGTGGTAGGGCAGATCATGTCTTTAGTCACCAGGAGTGTGGAGGAGGGGGATCACTGACTGGGTGAGGTTATCAGCACTTCCCACTGACTGCATGTCAGCAGTAGAAACCCAGCCCTGCTTAAGTGCAGGGAGTGAGTGAGGTGGGAAATGGATTGCAGGGCACACACCAGTCTCTGGAGCCTAGCTCCCTTCCTACTCTGGACACCAGGAACTCTGGAATTCACTGCCCTTTCTTTGCTTTCCCGTCTTAGGTCTAGATCTTCTTTTGCTCACATTGCTTTCCTCTGGTTATGTCTACTCAGTTTCTCTGTTTCTTATTGGGTAATGCTGTGGAGTTGCTATGCTCTTCATCTGGGATCGTTATTGACTTTGTCTCAAGATGGCCATGCTGAAGTGGGTCACCTGGCAGAGTTCCTCTGTTCTGTGTTCCTCATCGTGTACTACATTCGTTCAGTTTCGTCTAGCAGTCGAGTCTTCGTTCAGTTCTTTTTTTTCCCTTTTGTTGTTCAGAGTTCCAGGATTCTCATCTGCATCTGTTTCACTTTGTGTATCGGAACTTTCCTATAGAGAAGTGTCATGGTGTGTGACTAAGCCACCATCTTGAGTCCTCTGTGGCATCTGCCTTTGATGCATGTTTAGAAAGAACTTAGTCCCCCTCAGCCCCTCTTTCCCATTATTTATTTTCCTGTAGTACTTTACTAGTTTGCTTTGACCGTGAAATCTATGATCCATCTTAAATATGGTTTAATGAATGGTAGAGTATTGTTCTTAATGGAGTTTTTTCTAGCGATCATCTGTGTTTTTAAGTGTCATGCTCCTGTGATAGCTGAGGGAAGGAATTGGAGGCAGGGTATGGTTTTGTGTTGGTGGGATGCTGGACAGGGCTGTGATGTTATTACAGGTTCTAACCATGCAGGGATCACTTGCATAGACTTCTAGAAGCAGGATTATTGGGAGTATTAGCTTCAACTTTACAGTGATGGAGGGGTCTTGGTGATGCTGTAGGATCACCATTGGACTGCTAACCACAAGGGCGACAGCTTAAACCCACCATTTGCACCTTGGAAGAAAGATGAGACTTGTCTGCTTCTGTGAAGATGCATAGTCTCAGCATCCTTACATAGGTTTGCTAGGACTTATAATCAACTCCATGGCACTGAATTTGGTTTGGTTTTTGTTTTACAGTGATGAGGAAACAGGCTTGAAGTTGAAGTTCAGTAATATGATGGAGTTGGAACCACCTGGGTTCAAATTCCATGATTCTGAATCTTAGTTCCATGATCTTTCCCTTAGACATTCTGACTTTCTGGCCTCCTGGTTTCTCCAGTCATGATTATTTCCCCATGGTTTGCTCAGGAAGTGTCAAAAAACTGGAAGGCCTGCGTGCTTCTCTGGACCAGCCAGCAGTACCTTGGAGAGAGTGGTATCCCTTGCTTCTTTCTGTACCCAGCCAGCGAGTTCTTTGGGGTCTTTAAAGCTAGAGGAAGCAAGAAAGGGCTTGCTGGAAGCAGGCCTGTAGGGTGCAGAGCGGGGAGTGAACTTGCACCATGCCAGGCCAGTGTGGTTCCCAGCCCTCAGCCCCTCATCAGCCCCTGCCTCCTGTGTGGAATCTTCCCAACTCCTGCACCCCGCTTCTTCATCTCTCTCTCTTTGTTAAGCTTCTGTGCTATGCAGCTGTCTAAAGCTTCTAGGTGCTTTTTCCTCCAGTTGTCTCAGTAGTGAAAGTCTTTGGAATTGGAAAGGCTTCTGCTCTCATAAAGATTGTTGTTGTTGTTATGTGCCATGGAGTCAGTTCCAACTCATACGACCCTGTACAGGGTTTCCAAGGTTGTAAATCTTTATGGGAGCAGACAGCCTCATCTTTCTCCCACGGAACAACTGGTAGTTTCGAACTGCCGACCTTGAGATTAGCATGCCTGATTTGTAACCACTACGCTACCAGAGCTCTTTCTCATAAAGAATACAGCCGTGGAAACCCTGTACAGGATGGCTAAGGCAGAATGCACTCTATGGTAGTGGGTGGCTGTATGGGTCCGTAGAATAAATAAACAAAATTTGCAAAGTTTACTACATTTATTAAATGCAAGATTAAAACTTGCTCAAAATTTAAAATGCACTGATCTTTTTAAATTGTGGTGGTGAAAATACATACAACAAAACTTTCCCCGCCTCAAGAGTTTCTACATGTTATATTCACATAACATTGACTACACTTATGCCGTTAAAATATGTATCACTGGCAACATTGATTACATCATATTTTTGTGTCCTGCCCCTCACTACCCCCCATGTTCTGAATAATTAATTCTATGAGTTAGGAAATAAGACCATTGCTAAACTCTTCTTTTCCTTAGTTTTTCAACTCCCAAGTAATCCTACATATTTTAAAAAATAACTTGGAGGAGAAAATATCTTTTTGAAAAACTATTTTATTGATGAAAATAAAATAATATGCCCAGCAAAATACTCTTCAACAATTTCTGCACTGAACACAGTGCTCATTGACATTGGTTACATTCCTCATAGTGTTTTCACGTTGTTTCCAGTCTCATGATTCCCATTCATAGTGAAGAATATTGGAAGTACTATGGACTACCAGAAGAACAAAAAAATCTGTGCTGGGAGAAGTACGGCCCAAATGCTCCTGAGAAGCTAGGACGGTGAGACTTCATCACGGTTTCTTATTGCATACAGTGGGCTCAGACATAACAGTTATGAGGATGACACCAGATCCTTCTGTTGTGCATAGCGTCGTCATGAGTCAGAATCAATTCAACAGTACCTAACAGCTTATTAGTTGGTCTCACTGACCACCAACTTCTCATCTATGCTTTAGCGTAACTGGGTTTCATAATAGATAATCTTTTAAAAAAGAACCGAGTACTCAAAGGGTGACTTTTAAAAACTTTTTATTGTGAATTGAGTGAAGGTTTACAGACAAGATCATCAGCTTTGCATTCACCTAATCATACTTTGTTTTATCTCAGTGATTGCAATCCCCTCCCTACAACAACAGTTACCCCACTTCCTCTCTGTGCTTTCTATTTGCATTGCACCCACTTTAACTTTGTCCTTAGGAAAATGTTGCCCTCTTGACTATTCAGTGACCAGTCTACCTGTGATAGCTGAGGGAAGGAATTGAGGACAGGGTATGGTTTTGTGTTGGTGGAATGCTGGACAGGGCTGTGATGTTATTACAGGTTCTAACCATGCAGTGATCACTTGCATAGACTTCTAGAAGCAGGATTATTGGATTATTGGGAGTATTAGCATCAACTTTACAGTGATGGAGGGATCCTGGTGGTGCTGTAGGTTAATGCACTGGACTGCAAAAGTTGGTTTGAACTGCAAGGTTGACGGTTCAGGCTCACCAACTGTTCATTGGAGACCCTATACAGGGTCACTATGGTTGGAACCAACTCGATGGCACTCACCAACAACAACTGTGTTTTCAGTGAAGATTACACAGCAGTTTAGGTTCTCACTCAGTCTTTACACAGAACGGCTATGTTCCTCACAGTGCTTGGAACATTCTTCCATGATTTCTGTTCTGGTTGTTCCATTTCCATTCAATGCCCCTCTTGCATTCTCACCGTTGTTTTAAAGTTAATTGCTTGGTGTCCTATAGGTTTATAGGTTGCTTGGTGTCATATAGGTTTATTTTTTAAAAGGCAATACATTACTTAATGGGTAATACTATCATTTTGTGTGCATTTGAGGATTTTAAAAAAGTAGCCTTTTTATTGGTAGTGTACTGTGGCTTTTGTTTTAATGACAGCATTTCCTGTTTGCCTTGGTGTTCTTTAGTTTCATTATTCATTTAGAAAGTCTTGGAACCAGAGTAAGAATTAGTTTTCATGTAGGAACTTTACTTTAATAATTTTTTTCCCCCTTGTTGAAGATCATGGAGGGAAGTAAGAAGCCTTTTAAAAAAAAGGGTACTTTGGTTTAATGCAAAATTTTAATACAGTATCTCAAAGTGTCAGCCTCAAAATGTAAACAGAATGACAAGCAGACCATGTAGAATGTGTTTATGCCACATACATGCTAATGATTTTCAACTCTGAGTTTTAGTTTGTCATCTATTAAGATCAACAATGCCATGTCTGATCTCCCCCACTTTCCACCTCTCCACCCCCTAATAGCAGCTGGCATTTGTATGATGTTTTTAATTTACTATATTTTTCTGCTTGTTTCAGGGCCTTTCAGATTTTCTAATGACCTTGATCACAGGAATAAATGCATTTCATGCTGTGACTGCATGCAAACTTGCATATATGTATTGCTGTAAAACACAAGTTCATAAGACAGTGTTTAATCCTACTACCTGTGAAATACACAGACGTTTTCTGTTCAGTTTGACTATCTCATTCTACTTTTATGCAAACTTTTTACTGAAATATAAAGTGAACATATCACTGTTAAGTAGCCCTCAGGTGAAGAATCAGAATAGCCCCAGTGTATAGGCAGGTGCTCTCAGGTTCTCTTGCAGTCACTGTCCTCTCTCAAGGGGAGCCACGAGCTTGACTTTGACCCCCATAGGTTATTGTCTGCTATTGTGACTGACCTGTTGAATTGGTTTCAAGACCCAGTAGCTCTCAACCCCTGGTTTGGAAAAACATGGTCTTAATCTGTCCAGTAACCTCTGAGATGGGAACGGTTTCTTTCTTTTTTTAAAAAAAATGTTTTATTGTGAATTATGTGATAGTTTACATGGGAGAACATTAATTTTACATTCACCCTATCGTATATCGTTTCATTGCCATGGTTACAGTCCCCTCCATGCATCATCAGTGGCAAACGACAGTATACGTTATATGCTGATTGGAAGACCACCTCCAAAGAAAAGCACACTCTTGGAAAATTAAGGGAGCTCGTAGTAACAAATGTTTGACTGAATGAAGAAAGCCATATTAGCACCATTCCTCTAATTGCCAGCAATTCTTCAACCTCAATAAAATACTATTTCAAAAAAGATGTGTACCTGAATATAAGTTTTTTTTTTAATAAGTTTTTATTGTGAGGTGTACATGGAAGATACCAGTTTTACACTCATCCTATTGTATTTTGTTTCATTGCAATGATTACAATCCCCCCATGCATCATCAAATAACCAAAGGGTACAACACACAGGCCCTCTCCCACCCTGAGTTCAGTGTCCCCAACCATCTGTTCACATCATCATTTCTGTATCCATCCCCATCCCTGGCGTCTCTGCCTCTCTTGGTAGGGTCCCGCTCTCCGTTCTTTTCACTTGATGGTCCCAGGGACCTCCACTCCTGGGCTGCAAAATCACTCTCTCCTCTTTTTGTCAAAAAACATCAACCTCTATATTTCCTATCCTCACAGTCAGTCCTGATGGCAATTATTCACTATTGTACCACAAGACTCTTATCCCCGTTTCCTTTCACCAGCCTGGTCCCAACAGATTAGAAATCATTCAGTGGTGATTCACTTCTTGCCCCCCCCCCCCCCATTTTGGGTAGCCAATATCTAAAGTTGCCTATCTCTGTCAACCCTGTGTACCGAGGAGATGGGAGTGATCCTCGCTGTAAAGATCCGTTCCCTTTTTTGAGCTATTACATCCATAAATATTGGTAAAGTTCATCAAATTGTAGCAGGTAACATTTTTTTTTTTTCTTTTTTCCTTTTCCCCCTCTTCTTTCTTCTTCTGGTTGAGTTCTGATCATCCAGCCATTGAAGCCCGGTAAGTAGGTACTGTCTGCAACTATGGGTGTTCTTGTGCATCTCCCTTCACTTCATATCTGCTGGATTCTTCACTCTCTGCTCTAGTCCTCTGTGACCATGTTACTGCCTCTGGGCCCAGAAGTCCCAGGTCTTGCTGTATTGCTGGTCAGCCAGGTTTCCACCCAGGTTCACAGGGGTCTATTGAGTGTGGTTGAACTTAGCTCGCAACTTCATTGTTGTTTTTTCCCCCTCTTCCCCTTATCGGTGATCAATGTGGTCACCAGCCAGACCACCTGCCTGTTCATGTATTCCCCCTTGAGTCTCAGGCTTGGAAGGGAGTTTGCTCTGAGGGGTCCTGACCACTTGCCTTGATGACTCCGGGGGTGAAACTGACTTGGTCATGATGTGTTACTTTTTTTGATGTGCTGCTGGATTCTGTTGGCTAGGATTTTGTTGAAAATTTTTACGTCTGTGTTCATGAGGGATATTGGTGTATAATTTTCTTTCTTAGTGATGTCCTTCCCTGGTTTTGGTATGAGGGTAATGCTGACTTCATAAAAAGTATTAGGAAGTTTTCTGCCCTCTTCTGTATTCTGGAATAATTTGAGTAGAATTGGTGACAGGTCTTCCTGAATGTTTGGTAGAACTTACCAGAGAAGCCATCTGGGCCTGGACTTCTTTTGGTTGTGAGTTTTTTGATGACCTGATCAATTTCTTCTTTTATTATGGGTTGGTTCGAGTTTTCTACTTCACTCTGTAAGTTTAGGTAGGTCTTATTTTTCTAAAAATGTATCCATCTCCTCTGAGTTTTCGAATTTGTTGGAGTATAGCTCTTCATAGTACTGAATACAATTTCTTGATAATTTATTTCATACTTTCTGAAGCTTTTAGCTTCCTTGAAAAGAAAATAAAACCATACCTTCCATGCTCTCAGTCACATATATAAATTTGAAGCTCACTGAGAAGCATGAATAATTGTTTTAAATTTTGAGCAAACAGGTAAAGAAGATTACTTTTTGAGAATATGAGTTGTTTGTATATATCTGCTCATGGATAAGTGAGGGAGAAAGATCTCTGTGGGAGAAAGATCTAGTGATTTGCTTTGGTAAAGATTACAGCCAAGGCCCAAACCTGGCTGCTGGCCGAGATTGTAGGAGGCATTGTCAGCTCTCTGTCTTCCATTGTCCAGTGGCTCGAAAGGAATGAGGGAGCAGAATGCTCTGCCTTGTGCTTCACAGTAGGAACTCGAACAAAGGTGAGGAGTCAGAGATTGGGAAATCAAGGACCTTGCCTGTAGTCACATCACTGGGGCCTTTTATTCAGAATAGTCTCTGAAGGCTTCTACTCTGTGATTGTGGCTACTGTGGTAATATAGTTTTTTGAAATGGAGTTTTTGCCAGCTGGAAAAGCAGAGTTCAGAGCTCACCGTTGGATGAACAGTAAGGCCAGGGAGTGTACACACTTCCTGGAATAAGAAACCTAAAGTGCAGTATTTGCCTGGGGATAAACCTCAGAAGGCAGGAATAGATAGGATGCATTGGAAAGGAGTGTGAATGGAATGGCAAAGACAGGAAGTGGGAAGAGAGCTGTAACATTATGGGTATTACAATCAGTGTCATGAAATGAAATATGAATTATTGAATGGAAAATCGATTTGCTCAAATCACAATTCACACACATCATCCTGCCCTTCCCCCCAAACTAACAATGGTCACCACCCCCTGAGCCAGTTCATTGCTTATGAGAACATGTACTTGAAAACTAGGCAAACTCAATGAATGGTTTGCCTTTGCATTTGCTACTACTCGTCATTATGAGATTTATCAGCTTCATAAGATAAAGCAAAAAGATAGAATAAAGAACTTCTTTATTGATGTCTATGATTTGTATATAATGTTTACAATTGTAAGAATGTGGGGGTGAGGAGGACAGTTTTTGACTTTCTCTGACTTCACAAGGGGGAAGGCGAATTCCTCCAAGGCTGATTTCCTATGAGACTCTGGGCTCTAGCTCTGAGGATCAGTAAGCCTTGCTCCCCTGATTTGAGTGCTTAATGACACCCCACTTCATAAGTGAACCTCCTGCCCAAAGGTACTCTGCTCTGTTCATTCCTTGCTCGCTCTCTTAGGTGTCCCGGCTCTGTCTCCTGTAGTGAGGAGGCAGATCAACACACAGGAGTCTCACGATTCATACGATGGGCCCCACTCCTGGCTCTTCTTTCCTGAGGCAGTGAGAATCTTCCGTTCTTGCTTCTGAAAAGACTCATTTTACAGCCAGCAGGGTGGCAAAACTGACCAGTCCCCTCAGTTAAAATCCCATACACCTTTATTTGCATGGTCCCATTCAGGCATTCACATAGCGTTACAAAGACTATGATTTTAGGAACCACAGCCCATAATTCACTGCATTGCAGCCATGAATCTGTTTTATGAACTGAATTCTCCCATCAAATGCATTTGCTAGAAAAGTTCAGTTTCTTAGGAAGAAACACCTAAATTGAATGTGGATCAATTCTGGAATAAGTAGTACGCACTGTCACCACAATGTGCCCAGGAATGTGTGCCTTGTAAGTAGAGTAAATCACCTGGGAAGCATTTTTGTTGTAACCTCCGAGATGGGTTGACATAATGGCTGCAGCAGTGGACTCAGACACAGATTGTGAAAATGCTGTTGGACTGGGCAGTGTTTTGTTCTGTTATACACAGGGATCCGATGAGTCAGAACCAACTCAACTGCATAATAGGAGAGGGGACTACAGAAAGTTCATGGAAAAGTAGAATTCAGAGGTAATAGCGTTTCCATGAACTCTTTGAAGCCAAGCCCCCTTGAATCTTCTCATTGTTTGGAGACTTTGGGTTTGAGGGATTTAAGGCATTCATCTTCTGACTTCTCCCTATTAGAATGAGTGGAAACTACAGAGACCTGGAAGGCTTGCTGGGTAGGTATGATGATCAGTTTGGATGGGTGTGCAGATAACTGAGGTGTTAGAGTTTATTTGATTCATCCAACATAGTTGATAAGAGACAACAGCTGGCCTATTGACTACAGTAAAGATTGAGTGACTGTCACTGTTGCATTTGTTATTAAGATGGTGGGTTGATGTGCCTGCTGGCGTCATCTGTCAGTCTTTGCTTGGAGTTGCCACCAACTTGGCAGGGTGCTTAGCTCTGGAAGTCCAAGCTGAACAAGGCAGATGCTTTGTTTTTGCAAGAGTGCCTGAGGAAAACAGTCAGCAGCTGCTTGAGATTTTCGTATTTTACTACCCACTCCTGTTCTCCTGGATGTATGATGACTTATTAGTACATTGTTCTCAGAAGAGTTTTACATTCCTTCCACTTCTGAGTCATCAGATCTCTGTAAACATGTCAGTGGGATGGATACACTTTGAGCAGAATGACTGTCTAGGTAAATGTCCTTGTTATAGTTGACCCATGCATAATTCAGTGTACACCTGCCATTTTAACACACAAACTCAGAAATGAAGAACTTTTTTGTTATTCTTTACCTGACTTCTTCCTTCCCTGCCTCGTCCCTTTGTGAAGAAATAGCTATTGGAAGCCTTCTGTGTACCAGGCAGGGTTGTAAGCTATAAAGCATTGTTGTTACGTGCCATTGAATTGGTTCTGACTCATAGTAACCCTGGATAGGGATTCCTAGGAGCGACTGGTGAGCTTGAACCACGTACCTTTTTTTTTTTTTTTTTAAATGTTTTATTGTGATTTATGTGATAGCTTACATGGGGGAGTATTAGCTTTACATTCATCCTATTGGATATTGTTTCAGTACCATGGTTACAGTCCCCTCCATGCATCATCAACCAACCAAAGGGTATACCCTGCAAGCCTGCCCCTCGGTCGTCAGCACACAGCCCCTCTCCCTCTCTGGGTCTAGAGCCCCCAGCCGCTCCATTTCTCCATGTCATCATCTCTGCCTCCATCTCAGGCACCACTACTTCTCGGGGTAGGGTCCCGCTTTCCGCTCTTCTCCCGTGATGGTCCCAGGGACCTCCGCTCCTAGACTGCAGAGTTAATCATTACCCTCCTTTTGCTACACAACGTCTACGTTTACATTTCCAACCCTCACAATCAGTCCTGATAAGAATTATTCACTATTGTATCACAAGAGACCTATCCCTATCTTGTTTCACCAGCCCCGCCTAGACAGATTGGATACTACTCAATGGAGATTCTACCTTCCTCCACACCCTCTGCATCTAGGTTCCCTCTTGAAAGTTTGTAAGCCAGTCACTTCTTGCCTTTGTAGTCCCCCCATTTTGGGTAGCCAATGTCCAAGTTGCCCATCCCTGTCTACTCTGTGTACGGAGGGGGTGGGAATGATCCTCGCTGTAAAGATGTGTTCCCTCTTTTGAGCTACTGCATCAATAGGGAACCATTTACCTTTGGGGTTCAAACTGACCTTGCAGTCCAGCGCATTAACCCGCAGCGCCACATCAGGACTCCAATTTATAAAGCATAGCAGTGAATAAACAAAGTCCCTTCCACTCTGGAGTTTATGTTCCAGTGGGAGAGATACAGGCAAATGTGCAATAATTTCAGGTAATATTTTGAAGAAGAATAAAGCAGGGTGTTAACCACTGAAAGGGTCATTCCAATATAGAGTTCAGTTAGTTCAATGGGGAGCTGTGTGCTGCCTCTGAAGCAGTTTCGGTTATTCAAGAGAAACAAGCAGAAAGGTACATAGATCTATCTCTGTGTGTTCGATAAGACAGTATTGGAGTTATGATATGGTGCTGAGGGTAAGCATTGGACTACTAGCCACAGGTTGACAATTCAAACCCACCGGCTACTCCTTGGACACGCTACCAAAGGTCATCATGAGTCAGAATTGACTTCTGCAGCACTTAAGGCAGAATTGAACCACAGATTCTGAAAGATAGCACTCTGTCTGCTTCTTCATGAATTATCCCTTCCAGCATATTAGCTGCTGACAGGAAATACAGCTTACCACTTTGAACTTTATGGGTGCCCTTCCTCATCCCCAGGGCTTTTTTATTGGAATCCATTGTAACCATTTTGAAGGGTTGAAAATGCAATGGTGCTTTTAGTCATTAGTTGCATTTGTGTAACTAGATCTGGGATCACGGTGAGTCAGAGAGTCTACTGGTAGGATTGCCTACCCTGAGCACATGCTGGCAAGGTAATAATTATAGTCATCAAACATCCAGGAAAACAGGTTGTTATTGCGTGGACAGTAAAATGAGAAACAAATCTGTTTTCACAGATGTTGACTTAATTACTGTATATTCCATCTGGCTAGATCCACATGTGTAGTTAAAGTTTTTGAAAAAAGGTATTTGGAGTAAGTCACTAGTCTTGTAAAATTCTATCATGTGACTCCTGTCATTTCTATCCCCAAGGCCCTGTTTTACAATGGCTGATCCTTCTTTATTTTCAGTGTTTGCATCCTAATCTCCAGTAGTTATCACTGCATCTTAATTACAAGTTTGATCAATTTCAGACTACCGAAGTTGGTAAGAATTTCCAATTTCTTCATCTTTGGCATTAGTGGTTGGCACATAAATTTGAATAATAGTTGTGTTAGCTAGTAGTCTTCCTTTTACTGTTTTTATTTATTTATTTTTAAAGTTTTTATTGTGTATTGAGTGATAGCTTACATGGGAGAACATCGGTTCTGTACTCATCCTATCCTATTTCGTTTCATTGCAATGATTTACAACCACCTCCTATGCATCATCATTCAACAACAGTATTTGCTTCCTTTATTTTTCTTTGGATATATCCCAAAGCACTCAGGAATAAATAATCATTTAAACAACCAAAGGGCACATTCTGCAAGCCTGCCTACTGGCCAATAGCACACAGCCCTTCTCCTTCCATGAGTCTAGAGTCCTCACCTACTTTATCTCTTGATGTCATCATCTCTGCCTCCACCTCTGGTGTTGCTGCTTCTCTGGATAGGGTCCCACATTTCTCTCGAGCTCTTCTCCGTTGATGGTCCTCTGTTCCTGGAATGTGAGATTGACAACTCCCCTCTTTGTGTTACAAAACTTCTACCTTTACAGTTGTGACAATTGCAATTGGTCATGATAACATTTACTCACTTTTGAGTCATAAGAATCTTCTCCCCATCTTCTTTCACCAGACACATCTAGACAAGATGAAAACTAGTTAGTGGGGATTCTACCTTCTTCTGTACACTCTGAAACTGAACTCCCTCTTGAAAACTTGTAAGCCAGTTACTTCATGCCTTTATAGCCCCCCATTTTAGGTAGCCAATGTCTAAATTGCCCATCCCTATCTACCTGTGTACAGAGAAGATGAGAATGGTTCTTGATGTGAAGATTCCTTCTCTCTGTTGGTATTTTGAGCTACTACATCCATAAGTATAGATCAAGGTCATCAAATTGTAGCAATTTACACTTGTTTCCTTTGTCAAAATTTGGTATCTTCCTCTAGTCGAGTTCTGAGCATCCAGCCATCAAAGCTAGGTCAGATGGGTACTGTCTGCAAGTTTGTGTATTCTTGTATGTCTCCCCTCATTTCATATCAGCTGGATGCTTCACTCTCAGCCCTAGCCCATCATCACTATGTCCTTATCCATGATGGGCTCAGGAATCCCCATTTCTCACAACACTTTGGACCAACCAGCCCTTTCTCTTTCTTTCATCTCCAGGATGATGGGAGTCTATGGAACGTAGTTGAACTCAGCCCATATCTTCATTGTTGTACCCCACTTCCACTCACCAGTAGACCAAAGGGGTTGCCAACAAGCTTACATTCCTCCTCATGTAGTCCCTTGAAGTTTCAGCCTTGGAAGGGGTTTTGTCCTGAAGGGACTTGATTACTTGCCTTGTTGGCTCCCTGGAGAATGACTTGCTTGTTCTTACAGTAAGCCAGTCAGACTGCCTTTTTTGTTTTTTATTTTTTCTGCTGGTCTTTCTTTCAAGAAGTATCTTCTGATCCTCTAGCTGCTCCAGGCTGGTCTGTGCCTATTTTCAAATTGGGTTATATGTCTTTTTCTTGTAGAAGTGTAGTTTCCCATAGATTTTAGAGATTAGTCCCTTGTCTGATATGTTGTTGCAAAAATTATTTCTCATTCTGTGGGCTCCCTTTTTACTTTTTTTGGTGAATCTTTTTATGCACATAAATTTCTGATTTTTAGTATGTCCCAATCATTTGTCTTGCTTTCTTTTGGTTGTGCAGTTTTCTCAATGTTTGATAGTCTATGTGTCTCCTGTATTAGAACCCTTAAATTTGTCCTTATTTTTTCATTGATGACCTTTATAGTTCTGGTATTTACATTTAGGTCTCTAATCCATGTTGAGTTGGTTTTTGTATATGGTGTGAGATAAAGGTCTTGTTTCATTCTTTTGCATATTGAGTTCCAATTTTGCTAGCACCACCTGTTGAAGAAGAGATACCTCCTCCCCATTCAATGTATTTTGGCCCTTTGTCAAAGATCAGTTGGCTGTATGTGGGTTGGTTAATTTATGGATTCTTAATTCTGTTCCATTGATCTGTGTATCTTTCATTGTATCAGTACCAGGCTGTGTATCTTTCATTGTATCAGTACCAGGCTGTTTTGACCACTGTAGCCATGTAGTAAAATTTTAAATTGGGGGAGTGAGAGACCTCCAGCCATTCTTCTTAAGCAGTGCTGTGCTTATCTGAGGACTCTTTCCTTTCCATATAAAGTTTGTAGTAGTTTTTTTCCATCTCTTTAGAGAATGTCATTGGAATCTGGATTGGGATTGTGTTGCATCTGTAGATTGCTTTGGGTAATTTGACATTTTCACAATGTTATGTCTTCCTATTCAGGAACGTGGTATATTGTTCCATTTTTGTAAATCTTTTGGTTTCTTGTAGTAGTGTTTTGTAGTTTTCTTTGTATAGGTCTTTTGTGTCTCTGGTTAGATTTATTCCTAAATATTTCATCCTTTGGGTGGCTATTGAAAATGGTATTGCTTTTCTAATTTCCTTTTCAGCATTGTCATTACTAGCATAGAGGAATCCAACTGATTTTTTTATGTTAATATTGTACCCTGCTACTTTGCCAAATCTTCTAATGACTTCTCATAGTATTTTTTTTTTTTTTTTTGCTGAGTCTGGAGTTTTCTGTGTGTAGGATCATATCATCTGCAAATAGAGTTTTACTTCTTCTTTGCCTATTTGGATGCCTTTAATTTTCCTATCTGCCTTAATGCTCTGGCTAAGACTTCCAGCACAGTATTGAATAGGAGTGGTGACAAAAGGCATCCTTGTTTGGTTCCTGTTCGTAAAGGGAAGGCTTTCAGTTTCTCTCCATTGAGAGTGATGTCGGCTGCTGGTTTTGTATATATGCTCTTAATTATATTGAGGAATTTCCCTTCAATTCCTACTTTGTTGAGCGTTTTTATCAGGAACAGATGTTGGATTTTGGCAAACCCCTTTTCTGCATCAATTGATAGGATCATTTATTTCTTTGCATTTAAAAAAATTTATATGGTGGATTATATTGATTGTTTTTCTAATGTTGAACCATCCTGGCATCCCTGATATGAATCCCACTTGGTCATGATGTATTATTTTTTTGATGTGTTGTTGAATCCTGTTGGCTAGGATTTTGTTGAGAATTTTTACATCTTGAATTTTTTTTTTTTGAATGATAAATTTGATGCTATTTTTCAAATTGCCATTCTTGGCATGTTGGTTGGTTGGTTATGTGCTATGGAGTCAGATTCGACTCATAGCTACCCTGCACAGGGTTTCCGGGCTGTACATCTTTACTGCAGTGGAAAGCCTCATTATTCTCCTGGAAAGCCTCATCTTTCTCCTGCGAATGCCTGTAGTTTCAAACTGCTGACCTTGAGGTCAGCAGCCTGACTTGTAACCACTATACTACTAGAACTGCTATTTTTCGTGTAAAAATGCAGTTGCTAACAGTTTCATTGTATTACCCTTTCTCATTTAACAGATGAGGACATTAATGTACAGAAATATTCAGTGCTTGTCTAAAATCATATTTTAGGAGAAATAAAAAATTACATGTGTAATAAAGAATTTATATTTACATAAATATATATATTTGTTTAGAACAAATTATTTAATGTTGCATCTTGTTTAAAAATTATTCCAACAAATAGATTATATTCTATTAGATGATACAAAACATGTAATCATCATGTTCAATGATGATTCTTGGCCATAGTAGACTACATGCTCAGTTCAAAATGACCAGTGCCAGCCAGTCTATTAAATCTCAATGCCTAGGGTATCTAGTTTTATGCATTCAGTTGTATTTTTGACAACTTCCAGTTTTTATAGATTCATACTTTGTACATTTCATGTTCGAATTATTAAAGTATATTTGCAGTTGTTCGTATATTAGATCATGCCATAGCAATAAACGCAAGTTCCAAACGTTTTACTCCATCCGTATCATAAAGGTCTACTCTACTTTGAGGAGGCAGCTCTTTCCTAGTCATATTTTGGAGTGCCTGCCAAACTCTGCTGGTATTAGTAAGGTTTTCACTGACCAGTTTTAAATAAGGAGATTGCCCAGTCTTTTCCTAATCTGTCTTAAGTCAGGAAACTGCTGCAACCTGTTCATTGTGGGTGACCCAGTCAGTTCCCACTCATAGCTGGTATTTGAAATACTGGTAGTGTAGCTTCCAGCATTATAGCAACATGTCAGCCACCATGGTATGGCAAACTGACAGGCGAGTGGTAGGTGATTTGACTTACCAGGCCTGAATTACTTGGAATAGGGCGAGGATGGTGACCACAACAGGAGGAAGGAACCGAAGCCGAATAGAAAACACTTTAATATTCTTTCTTTTTTTTTAACATGTTGAGCTCTAATATTGTTTGAAATTCTTATTGTGAATTGGGTGAAGGCTTCTAGAGCAGATCAGTGTTACATTCAACAATTCATACACGTTTTGTTTTATATCATTGTTGTTGTTAAGTACCGTCGAGTCGGTTCTGACCCATAGGGACCCTGTATAGAGTTTCCAGGGAGCGGCTGGTGAGCTTGAACCACTAACTTTGTGGTTCAAACGACTTTGCAGCCAGCATTAGCCCACAGCGCCACACTACAATCCCCATAATGTAACATCACTTAATCCCTCTGTTTCCTGTTTGTGTTTTCCCCGTTTCCTAACCCTTCTGAACTTTGCCCTTGGGTAACTGATGCCCTTTTGATCTTAGATGTGTACCTCCTTAGTGTTACTGCTTCTCTTACAGACCTTTCTGTTGTTTGGCTGAAAACTGAGTCATGAGGGCGAGTTCCTTTCCAAACCTAAAGGTTGATTAAGGTCCATCATTTTTGCTTCTAGCAGTCTCTGTCTGACAAGTAAATCTGATCTTTTAAATTTTTGGGTTTTGTTCCAGTCTATCCAGGAGCTTCTAAACGGATCCTTTTCAGAGGATCATAAAGGTCTACTCGACTTTGAGGTTGGTACTTGGTAGTGGTAGCTGTTAGCATCTAGTTCTGAGCTCAGGGTTGTGGAAATGCCGCTTACATGACCATTAGTCCACTGTTTTCTTGGGTCTCGAAATTCATCACTCTTCTTTCCTCCAGAAAGGAAGAGACCAATAGTTGTCTCTTAAGATGACTGCTCCCGTAGCTTTATTAACATTCTTGATGAATTCATTTGACGTGAGATCATGTTAAATTTCTACAATTCAGTAATTTAAAAGTGTATCCCTTACCTTGCTTTTCTGATATGATGTTCACATAGGCACATATAAGAAATCTTTCTTTGTAAAACATGTTACAGTAGTTGTTGATGTTGGTGTTGTTAAGTACCATTGAGTCCGTTCCGACCCTTAGAGACCCTGTGTAGGGTTTCCAAGGAGCAGCTGGTGAGCTTGAACTGCCGACCTTGCAATTCAAATGACTTTGCAGTCTGGAGCAACATTAGTTCTGAGTGCCATTGAGTCAGTTCCGACTCATAGTGACCATGTCTCTATAGGGTTTCCTAGGAGTGATGGTGCTGATCCTATGTAATTTTCTTTTTTTCGTGATGTCTTTGCCTGGTTTTTCATTCTTGCTTCATAAAATGAATTTGGGAGTTTTCTGTCCTTTTCTATATTCTGGAATAGTTTGAGGAGACTTGCTGTCAGCTCCTGTTTGAATCCTTGATAGAATTCACCATTAAGGCTTTCTGCTCCTGTAAAGATTTACAGCATCAGAAACCCTACACGGGGTCACTATGAGTCAGAACCAGCTTGACAGCACACAACCTGCACCACCACATGATACAACATGGATGAACTTTGAAAGCTTGCTAAGTGAAAGAAGCCAGACAGAAAAGACAACATATTTTATGATTCCATTTACATGAAATGTCCAAAAGGAGGCAAATCCATAGAGACAGAAAGTGATGGAGTGCTCAGAGTGGGAGAAACAACAGCTTGATGTTTATGGGATATTCTTACATTTTTTTGAATTAGTCAGTGGTTGATAGTTGTAAAACATTGTGAATGTACTAAGAGTCACTAAATTGTACGCTTTAAAAATGGTTAAAATAGTGAATTTTATGCTATGTAAACTTTCAATTAAGAAAAAAAAAAAAAAAGAAAGGAACCATAGGTTCATTCTCTGGAAAGGTCTGTAGAGTAGAAGACACCTAACGCACAGTAAAGGCAAAACTTCCTTATGGAAAACAAAGAGCTGAAGGGGATTTATGCATATGAATACCAAGAGGGCCAGCTCTTTCCTCAACTCCCAGAACACTGAAGGCTTTATCTCAGTCCCCAGGCAGAAAACTAGAAGACTCTTCTCAAGAGACTTTGACCAGTGCCTAAGAAAGACTAAATGATAGCAGGGGCTCCCTAATGGCCCACCCCTGTATCACCCTACAGTGAAGGACTTGTCAGTCTTAGATTTATACTGCTGAACAGACAAGGAACACCAGATCTCTCAGAAAGCCTCTAACATAGAAGATTCAAAAGCATAAAGTAAAATTGCTTGTAGAAAATAGTTAATATAGGGAAGAGAAAAATGAAAATAACAAACAAAAACAAAGTGGCATTCTCCTCAGGGATATGGATTATGAAACATGTTGAATTCATAAAGGATTATTGAGATATATTTAAAATAAACAGAACTAAACTCCCAACTAAAGAAAGTCCCAGACACGAAAGTAATACTTAAGAAAGATGGCTGGCTATTTATGCGGAGAGGGAGTGGGGTAGGATGGGGGATGTCAAGAGCAACCAGGAGACACTTGCAGGTGAGAGGTGAGAGCCTAGTGACCAGGAAGATGGAGGGGACCGATAGCTAAGGTATATTTGGGCCATACATCCAGGAGGACTTGGATTGTTTTTCAGTTGCAAATATTAGTTCATCTAACCCAATGGCTTAAACCAGTTTCTGTTGACTCTCCACTCAACTTTCCAGGTGTTGGCATTATCCTAAAGCTGAACCATAAAGGTGCAGGCCAGTGTCAGTAGCACTTGGAACAACCTTGCTCCAATCTATCCTGGTTCTACTGCTTGGCCAAGGTCTAGGGAGCGCTTTTGAGCCCTGTTTTAAGTGCTAAATAGAGGTGCCTCCCCTGTGGGACTCCCGCAGGGCTTCTAATTTTCAGTGACTTTGCCCTAAGTGTGGCAAAACAAGTGATGTCATCAGAACAGAGCCCTGGGTAGGGCCTCCCAGGGGCAGAGGTGATTGTCCCTAATCTGTGGTCTCTGCTGTGCTTTATGATGGAAGTTGATATTACTGCAGATGCTTCAGATTATGCTTGTTGTTGTAGCATCAAATGTGTTTACTTCATAGGGAGACTTTGGGAATAAGGGAGAGGAGAGAGTATTGGGAAGAACCTTGTCATAGCGCTGACTTCATGAATGAGATAGACAGTTGGATGAGTGTTGTGACTCAGAACAGTGGTATCTGTTTGAAATAGAAATCTAATCTTGCATTCCTAAAATCTGGATTTCAGGCAGGCTTCTTCCTTTTCTGGATTCTTTCTCAGACATACTTCTGCCATGAATCTTATACTTTTGACACCCCTGCCCCATATTAATTAGGTCACGTTTGGCCTCAAGTGGTAGGGAACCCAAAATAGCAGTGGCTCACTGAGATAGAGACTTTTTTCTTTCATTAAGAAGCAGCCCAGGGACCTATATACTTGTTTTGTTGCTGCACAGTCATCCTCTATAGATAGTTTGCATCTCATATTTAGCTTCTTTTTAAAAAAAATCTTGGTGGCTTGGTCATTCTTAACAAATGACTTTCACTTTATGAAGGACCCCTGGTGGTACAGTGACTAAACACTCAGCTGATAGTGGTTTGAACGCACCAGCTGCTCTGCAGGAGAAAAATGTAACAGTTTGCTTGTGTAAAGATTACAGCCTAGGAATTCCTATGAGGCACTTCTACTTGCCCTGTAGGATCACTGAGTTGGATTTGACTCAGTGGCAGTGGAGTTTCACATTATGGTCCAAGATGTTTGCTGGCGCTCCAAGCAGGCTGCCCACATTTTAGTAAACATAAAGGAAGATTGGTAGAATTGCATGTGCCACTTGTGCTAACATCTCATTGGTTAGAATGAGAAAATAGTGTTTATTCTAATCCTAGATAAAAATCAGAGCTTCTGTTATAAAAACTCCCAAACACCCAAATCCACAGTCATTGAGTCCAGTGTGTATGAGCTTCTATTATACTGTCCGAGTCTTGGTGTGGCACTGCAGGTTAGTGAGCTGGACTGCAAGGTTGTTTTGAACCACAAGGTCGGTTCAAACCTTATACAGGGTTGCTATGAGTTGGAGCTGACTCGATGGCACTTAACAAGAAGAAGAAGAAGAGAGAAATGCGGACATTGGAACAACTGTTTACAACCTTATAATGCCTTGTACAGTGCTATTAGGAGACCTGGTGTGGCACTATAAGATAAGCAATGGACTGCTAACCACACAGTTGGTGGTTCAAACCCACCAGCTGCAAATCCACATCACTTAACAACCACATAGTGCTATTAAAAGGCAAATATGTGTTGGCTTACTGAACTGATACGCTGTATGTAGACAGCGCTGATCTGGATCTGTCAATCTTGTCAAGTCTGTATTCTCTCCAAATGACTGTGGCTGTGAATTCAGGTGTGGGGAGACCCATTTATTGTCTCCCCGTTCTAGGCAGGCTCTGTCACGTGCTGGCGTCACAGTGGTGAGGTAGCCAGTATCGTTCCAGCCCTCCCCGAAATTGTGGACTAGAGGAGGTGGCACAGCGTGGGGAGCACAACTGGAGAAGGACAGGACCACGTGTACACACAGGCAGCTGGGGAAAGCTTGGAGAGACAGGGATCTCTTAGCAACAGGAAGCTCAAGGATAAATTGAAATTATTTAGAAGAGAAGGTGGATTTCAGGAAAGAGACTTCTAGGCCTAAGGGTGAGAAAGTACATCTTGTTCAGTATGGCTGTAAGAAATGAAGCTGCAAGGGTAGACAAGACTTCCAGATGGGCTTGTTAACCATTTTAGAGAGTTTAGACCTAGCCATGGGCACTGGGAAGTCCTGGTGTGGTGCTATAGGATAAAGCACTGGACTGCAAGGTTGGTTTGAACTGCCACTCCTTGGAAACCCGACACAGGATTGTAATGAGTCAGAACCAGCTTGACAGCACTTAATAACAAAACAACCTGGGTACTGGGGATCAGTGAGATCAAGACAGGATATGACGACGATCAGATTATTTTTCTGGTTTCTGTTGCAGAGGGGATGGGCCCAAAGCTGGAAGCAAATTTCTTTTTACAATCGTTGCTGTGTTTGAACCCATTGGTGCAGCCACTGTCTGAATCCATAATATATGTGTATGTTTTTATCTAGTCCCCTTGAGGACTCAGACAGAAACTTACTTGGGCTATTTCAGTGAGAGCGAGACAACGACACATGAGTCCCTAATGTTCTTGTTAAAGATAAATCTATCTCTGGCCCCTTCTCTCTAGGGGACACATCTGTAAATGGGGGAGTTGATTATCCCAGCAATTGGCCATGTGGCTTGGTTAAGAAGATGGCAGGCACCGTATTTAGTGAAAGGCCAGGCTTGGCCTAATGACTTGCCTTCTGGAGAAGGTTTGCAATTTGAATATAAAGTAGCACCAGAAATAGTCTATCAATTCCAGAGCCACTCTGTATGTGAACTTTAGGAATTTCAGTATAATGTTTAAATTTCTAGTGCCCATGGCAAGGAGGACCAAATGGTTGGAAGCATGACCAACTATTGAATTGATCCACTTTTACACATTTTTCTAAAAGAAGAAGAAGAAAAAACCTAGTCGAGTGGCACTACCTATTTTCATCTCTTAGTTTTTACTTCCTTTTAGGCAAACATGAACTGATTACTTGTACATTTTATTTAGCAGGATCCCAAACTGAGTTGGCATCTGGTAAAGAAACCGGGTGTAGGGTGGGTATGGAGTCCATATTCCTGGAACCCTGGTTGGCACCATGCCATGGGCTCTGTTCAACTCCGGCTTCCACTGTACTTTTTTAGGTTTAAGCTCTGACCATTGCCACTTGTGGGGGGTCACCATGGAGTCTAGAGAAGTTTGGGAGTAGAAGGGTAGGCCCTGGGAGAAAATGATGACCAAAAGGGAGCCTCAGAAGGATGCATGGTAAGCTTTTTAATGCCAGGCCAGTTGCGCAGGAAATCCTAAGAATTGAGAGGATGTAGTAGATGGGGTAGGGTCGAACAGCAGGGTTTTCCAGCTTAGAAAACAACATTGAAAATGAGTTTTACAAAAGCCAAATGTTGACTACCAAGAACATTCCTTCCCACAGCCATCGCGTTGTGAGCTGGGTGGGGAGGGCAGGCCTGGACAGCTGGGGGACAGGTCCTGAAAGGCTGGCAGGGGAAGCTTTTCTAGCTTGCTGGCTGGAGCCCTTGGCACCCAGGACAGCCACAGACCCATCACTCTTAAAAGTACTTTAGCACATCTGTAGGAAGGAGCTTCCTCCCCTCAGTCCCCTTCCCGAAATAGCACTCTTGTTTCCTGTTTTCTTCCTTTTCACAACCCCCCTGGGAAAAGGCTGCAGGGCTGGGGGAGCTTGGATGGTGGCTTAGGTAGAATCTCCTCAGTTTAGAAGTGCTGGGAGAGAATAACTGAAATTTGGGGGTGGGGTGCAATGGAGAAATGTTTATATAGCACCTCTCATTGGTGTGGCGCTGTGGGTTAATGCGCCAGACTGCAAAGCCGTTTGAACTGCAAGGTCGGTGGTTCAAGCTCACCAGCTGCTCCTCAGAAACCTTGTACAGAGTTGCTATGGGTCAGTACCAACTCGACAGCACTTAACAGTTTTCTTAGTTTCCTGTGGAGACCAAGGACTAGAGGCCTGAGCTGCTGCTGAGCGTCATGTGGTGAGCATCAGCACTGGGACCAGGCCCTGCTTTCCTTGGCTGATGCTGACTGGTGCCTGTGGCAGAAAGCTTTGCCTGACACCTGCCTGGCCTTCCATCCCCCAGCTAACAAACCAGTGAACCTGCTCTTGATCCAGCTCCTACCTCTTTCCTTCTGAACAAGAACTTGGGCTCCAAGGCCCAGCCTTTTACATGCAGTGTGAAGGTGCCATCAGCACTTTCCTTTAGTCCTGGTGCGGTGCTGCAGAATAATGCACTGGACCGCAAAGTTGGTTTAAACCACAAGGTTGGCGGTTCAAACCCACTAGGCACTCTGCAGAAATCCTGAGTCACTATGAGTTGGACCTGACTTAACAGCACTTAACAACAACAACAACAACCAGGCACAAGAAGCTGTTCCTCCAAGGAGGAGTCAGAAAACCCCAGTCCTTCATGCTCTTAGGGTTTTGTCCCCTTGGCCTGCTCACTTGTGGCTGCGTCCCCACCTAGGGGGCAGGAAACCGTAGGGCTGGCAGACTGCCACCTCCCTCCCTGCAATGTTTCTGGGATACACCCGTTGCTTTCTCACGGGGTTTGCATTGTCTCCTCTTTGAGCCCCATTTTAGCTGTGGGAGAGTGGTGGTCTGTGTAGTTTGTCTCCTCCAGGTAACAGGGTTCTGAGGTGCTACTTCAGTGGGAGTGGGGTGAGGCCCAGAGACCCTGAAGTTACCTGCAGGTAAAACCTGGGAAGCAAATCTCTGTCAGATTTGTTTCCTCAGGGTGTTTGCTTTTTGTCTTAGTTGGGCATCATTAGGCCACTCTGTTGTCTTGGTATAACAATAGCCTCAGTGTCTTTGTAAGGGCTCTCTACTTTCTGCCCTAAGGTTCCTCCACAGCAAGGAGAGAGGGAAGACTGATAGGTGGTATTTGTAGGGTCTGGAAGACCCTCAGAGCCTCCCAGTACCAAGCTCGACTCCCTGCAGGAGCCCTGCCAGCTCAGTGCCTGCCCTTCCCCTGCCTGGGGAGCAGCAGCCTTTGAGAATCTCCTTGACAACAGGATGGATCAGTTAAAAATAACCTCATTGTGTGGGCCTTCCATGTGCACGTGTATGTGCACGTGTATGTGCATGTGCGCCTGCTCACCTGCTTTTGCTCAAGCTCCCATCCTCCTGGAGAACAGGGGGTAGGGAGTGGGTCTCATAGGGGGCCCAGAGACTCCCGTTGGCCAGATCTAGATAGTCACGCAACAGCAGTACCTCATCTGGTTTTGCTTTTTTGTAGTATTCGGTGCTTGCACAGTAGTTTAGATTTCCATTCAACAACTTCTTCCCAAACTCGAATGGGGAATTGTTGAGTGACATTCTTCACAATGGGTGAACATTCTCGTTTCTGTTCTAATGGTTCTTTTTCCATTAATCTAGAATTCTCTGCCTCCTCACATTCTCATTTTTGTTTTAAAATCATTGTTGACTGTTTGGTCACTCATAGGTGGTTTTTTTTTTTGTTTTTTTTAAGGAGCACAAAATTTAGGGGTGATATGTTTGTTTATCTTGTGAGCCAATCTGTTACTATAGCTAAAAGGTGACAGGTTTCATCCCCAGGTTTAAAGAGTATCTCAAGGCAATAGTTTCAGAGAGTCCTCCAATCTCAGCTGCATTCCTTCAGCCTGCTGTGTGTTGTGACCTGGACTGTGGGTATAAAGTTAACACAATGCAAGTCTCTTCTCAATGCCTTCCTCTTCATTCCATCCACCTGGAGAGAGGCGTCTGGGGCTGGGGACTAGACTCAGTCCTGGGTGACTTCAGTGTTGGAGGAGAGAGGCTTTCACAAGATGAATGCGTCTTTTTGGTGTCTCACAGCCAAACTCTGGCACGAAAGAAACCTAGGGGCACTTGTACCCAGGGGCAGAGTCTGTTGAAGGTCCACTGAAATCCAAGCAGTCTCCTTTTGCATTCTTTGGATACAAAGAGCATGTTTTTTGCGCCTCTGACCCCATATCTCCCACCACACCCACCTAAGACCAGGAGATGATGAATCCTTTCTCCACGCACATGCCATGCATCAGAGCAGTCGGCCTGTTCTTGTCACCTGCCTGCACCAGGGTACTCAAACTGCTTATGGGCTTTCCCCACAGATGTCCCATGACAGGCATACACTACACTTGTCAATATTCTCCTCAGACTTCTGACCTCCCCTCTTTGTGTTTCTGCTGTAGGAATCGGAGTCTGAAGCGAAGGTTGATGGAGAGACAGCATCAGACAATGAGAGTCGAGCGGAACCTGCTCCTCCTCCAACCTCTGCTGATGATACCCCAGAGGTCCTCAACAGGGCCCTTTCCAACTTGTCTTCAAGGTAACCTGACTTATGATGGGGTGTTCTTTGAAGACACAGAGTCCTTGAGATCCACTTCCATCGAAGGGTGTGTGGAAGGCCAGTGCTCTAGCCATGACCTGGGTCTCCCCTGTATCTGCTGATGGACAGTAGTGGCTGGCACAGAGCATGTCCAGAGAAATCCTTGGAGTCCCTTTCACTGTGGAGTCCACAATTCTAGTTCAACGTGTAATTTCCCCTCTCCTACATATGTCCATTGTGAAATGTCCTTAAATTCTCCAGGAAGAGCCTAAAAACCATCTAAACTTGAGTGGATCTAGAATGAAAACTTTTGACCCCTGAGAATCTAGTCCTTCCAACACCAGCTGTGTGGGTAGATTAAAAACACAAATGATGAGACCACAGAACAGTATCTAAGAGTGTTCTTTATGTGTTGCCCATTCCTTCCTTTGGAAGGCTGTTCTGTGTAGTGGGTAATGCATGGATTCTGGATCAGATCCTTGGATTCAAATCTGTTTCACCTTTTGCCAGCTGTAGGACTTGTCTGCCTCAGTTTCCTCGTTTGTCAAAGCTAGTTATTCTAAGGTTTCAGTGAGCTGATATGTGTAATATCCTTTTAAAAGTGCTTGGCACGTATTTGTGTTGGTTTTATCATTAATTTATCATCACCATCCCAGCAATGCGGGAGCAGTACAAGGTAGGATTCTGCTGTGGGGAAAAATGTTTATAGTTTTGTCTTCAGTTAGAGGTAGACATAGAAGTCTTCCAAATGGATACAGAATCAGAGGATATTCATTCGCCTGATTGCTTTGACTGATTCCTTCATAGGACATAAGCTGGGAGTTTTTTCTGCAAACCTGGGAGTACCTGCTGAGTTTGATTGTGGGTGAGGGCCCCCTGCCCCTCCTGACAGCATGTGGCTAGTCCCTCCATCAAGGCAAAGGCGATAGATATTCTTGGGAAGAACTGACATTCAGGGCTCTAGTCCCAGCAAGAACCATCCCCCTAGGGCTTATGCTGTGGTCTTTCTGAACTCCTAACTGGTGGTTTTTTGTTTTTTTTTTTTCCCTATTCTCTAACCTAGATGGAAGAACTGGTGGGTGAGAGGCATCCTGACTTTGGCCATGATTGCATTTTTCTTCATCATCATTTACCTTGGACCAATGGTTTTAATGATGATTGTAAGTGCTATTTGCCTTCATTTTTACCTGCAGGACTGGTCTTCATAAATGGCAGGTGTTGGGTTGGGTCTTGGTATCAATGGGGAGTCTAGGCTTCTTAGAACATTTCTGCCTTAGTAGAACACCTGAGACTTCATTGGCCCCTTGGAAGAGACATGGATACAAGCCAATTGTTTGTGGTTGAAGATGTCGCTTTACTTTTAATATTATTCCAGCTGTTTTGTTAAACTCTGGTGTTATAAATTGAATTGTGTCCTCTCAAAATAGGTGTTGTAATTCCTAATCTCTCTGCTTGAGGTTATAATCCCATTTGGGAATGGGATGTTTATGTTCATGACATAGGATTAGTGTAGGATGTGCCTTGAATTAATGTCTTTTGAGTTATAAAAGAGATGAAACAAGTGAGCAGAGATGTGGAAGAGAGATGCCAAGCAGCCTGAAGATTGCCCTGCAGCATAAATTACAAGAGACAAGAACCTTCCTTCAGAACGATACAGAGAGGAAACTTTTCCCTAGGGCTAATGACTTCAATTTCTGTTTGTTAAAGCTCTCCCTCTGCGGTATTTCTCCTACAGCAGCATTAGCTAGCTAAGTCACCTAATTTAGTGTCTTTGGTTTTGTTTCGTACTTTCCTGGGGTGTCACTAATGGGCTTGGGGTTTGCATGAAGCAATCCCAGGACGCAGTGTTTTTTTCTCAGCCTTCCCACCATCATGGATAGGTCAGGTGACTTAATAGCTGAGTGCTGAGCAACACAGCTGGGGCTTTTCCTAGAATTTGTATCCGAAGTCAAGATGAAAGAGAGCGATGATTTAGTTCTGGGAGGTTCTAGAATAAAAAGTTGATTAAAATAGTAGGGCATGTATTTATTGTGGGAAATTGACTTTTCTCCTATGACATAAAGAGTTAAGAGAGAAGGAAGAGAGGTCAGGGAATCAGTATAGGATGGAAATTTTTGTTAAATTAAAATGGATTTAGTTGAAGGTCCAAGTCTTAGTTTTCTAGTGTTGTCATAACAGAATACCACCGAAATTAATATTTCATAGTTCTGCAAGCTGGAAATCCAGATTTAGGGGTATTAGCTATGTTACTTCCTTCTGAGGGCTGTGAGAGAGGAATCGTTCTGTCTCTCTCCTAGTTTGTGGTAGCTGCTAACAATCTTTGGTGTCCTTTGCATCTGCCTCCATTGTCACATGGCTGCTGTCTTTTCCCTCTGTGAGTTTTCATATCTGTTCTCCTCTTTTGTAAGACGTCACTCAGAAGGGAGTTAGGACTGGGATCCACCCTACTTCAATATGATTTAACTGATAGTGTCTTCAAAGAAAGACCTTGTGTCCCTAAACAAGATCACATTCACAGGTACAGGGGTTACGACTAGAGCATATTTTTTGGGGGGAGGTTACATCATTTCAAACTACAGCAGCTCATGACCTGTTGGTTTTGCTTCCAAGTATCACAAGGATTGTCAGTAAGTGGTCGTAATATTTTTGTGTGTTCTGCAGGTGATGTGTGTTCAGATTAAGTGTTTCCATGAGATAATCACTATTGGCTACAATGTCTACCACTCCTATGACCTGCCCTGGTTCCGGACCCTCAGCTGGTAAGCTCTAGCCCCACAGGCATCCTTAACAGATGGGCATAAGTGTTCTGTAGTGGTAGGTAGGAGACAGGGGTGCTGGCTACAGGCCTGTACAACACTTTGGAGGCTGGGGTATTTCATAGGCCAGCCTGTATGACTGGGCTTTGAGGAGTCTTCAGTAGTTACCAGTTGCCTGGAATCTTTCTCAGGAGAAATGAGACCAGCTGCGTCCATGACCACATCCACCTTGGCATTTGGGCTCCTCAGCATGACAGTGCTTCTCTTCTGGATCAGTGTGTTTCCCATGCTGTCGCATCCCAGCGTTTTATTAGAGTTGTCTGGGAGCTGGAAGGTTCTGGTGCTGGTGGTATTGTCATCTCTGGAATTTGGTTTCCTCATCTCTGAAACCGGTGCTTGAGATTTTGTAGTTTTCAAACTGTGGTTTTAGAGCATTTGGCCTCCTCCAGAGAAACCTTTTCCTCCTTACCTAAGAAAGGGCTCTGTTGCCTTAAAGCAAACACAAACGAGAACCCTGTAGAGCAGATGGTGTTAGAGGTCGATTCCTTCCTCATCTGAAAGCCTCTGCTTTGTCAATTCTACACTATACTGATGGCTCAGTGGGTAAGCAGTCAGTTGCTCATCAAAAGGGTTCAAATTGTTTGAGCCCACAGCTGCTCTGAAAGAGGAAAGAGCTGGCAGTCTCCTCCCATAAAGATCACTGCCCGGGAAGCCCTGTGAGGCAGTTCTGCTCTGCATACAGGCTCGCTGTCAGTTGGAATCTACTTGATAGTACACGACACAGATTGGTGACATTTGACCAGAGCATTCCATGCTGTTGGGAAGACTTCCCACCCCATCATGCCAGGACACAGGGTTTGATTTCTACAGTGTAGTCGGGCTGAAAAGTACTATTTTGATCCCAGCAATTTGGTCTTGGCCAAGTAGGCTGATGTGCTTGGACTAGGCTGGGCATTCAAGAGGCAGGCTCCCTCCTAGCTTCCAGATGATCTGCCATGGTTGTCTGCATTATGATGTGGCTGCTCTGTGTCTGAAAAGCAATGTCCTGAATTTTGTTAACGGACAGGAGGGATTGACCTCTTGTATGTGGTCACTTACCAAAGGAAGTTTTTTCCTGTGTAATAAAAGATAAATCTAAGATTGGAAATTCTTGAACTCCAGCAATGCAAAAAAAAAAAAAGAGGGAAAGTCCTTTTTCCTGATCTCAGGATCCTTGTTTGGAGTTTGCAGTGGTGGCTGCATGGCCATGGAGGACTAGGAGCTATGGCCCCTCTCTTTAAGGAGCTTCACAGGAGGAGAGCAGCTTGAGTTAGGGGAGGTGAATGCTGGAGAAGGTTTCCTGTCACCCTGGCTTCAGAGAGGGAGACACTCTGAGTGGCTGGGCCAGAAATCATTGCCTTGGGAAATGAATAACTGCTGCTCGCTCTAGAAATGCAGGGGAGAACAGACATGTGGGGTCATGTGAAGTTTTACAAAGACAATGGTCTGAGCAATTCTGAGCAATGAACAATGGGGTAAGTTGAGAGGATGTTCCAGGTAGGGGGAAGGCAGAGAGACCGCTCTGACAAGAGTGGAGGCATCCTTTTGGGGACAAGGGGAATACATGCATGCAGTGTACTGACCTGCCTCTGTTTCCAGGTACTTCCTCCTGTGTGTAAATTATTTCTTCTATGGTGAAACAGTAACAGATTACTTCTTCACTCTGGTCCAGAGAGAGGAGCCCTTGCGGATTCTTAGCAAATACCACCGCTTCATCTCCTTTACTCTGTATCTAACAGGTACGCAGTGAGTGGTTGATCACTTCTTGTGTCTTTAGGGTGTCCCGTGTGTGCTGAGTGGAAGTTGGGAATCTGTTGGTTAAGGTAAAGTGTGATGACATCAACTCAGACTGTGAAGGGGAGTGAGCTGACAGCCAAGTCAGATGTTGTATAGTGGTAGGTCTTTACTAATAAGAGAAATGGAGACAGGTGGGTCTGTGGTTTGGGGAGGGGACTACAGTTACAGCTTTTACAGCTGGAAGACACTGTAACACTGCCTGCCCTGACTCCTGTGGGGTGACCCGTACACAGGTCCAGGAGCTTGCGTGCTGACCATCTGTTTCAGGGGAGCATTTCAGGAGACCGTAAGAGACATTACAGTGTGCTGGACATGTCCCTGGGTGTGGATTTAGACTGTGACCTTACAGGGGCCAGGAACTTCATCTTTTGGAGTCTGGGTTAGCTGTTGGGTTCATGTGAGGATAAAATCAGGTCTGTTAAAATTTGATGAAACAGTAAATACTCCATTAATATAAACTCGGTTAAACCTCTCTACACATTGTATATTCTAATAAAGCTAGTTCTTATCAGAGTTGCCTTCAAAACCAGTTTGTGAGGTACAGGAGAAATTGGATATCATACGTTTAAATCTGATTTTATTTTTGATTAGTGTAATAGAGCAGTACTTGGCTTTAGAAAAGCACTTGGGCCCTTAACATAAACAATCCATTGCTCTCATCCAGGGTGTTCAGAACGCCCTCAGGCCCTGAAAGCTGCCTTTAGGTCGGGGAGGTGGAACAGCAAAACACTTGTTGGCATAAGTGAGAGGCTTCTGGGCATAATGGCTTCTAAGGCCTCAGCACACTGGTCAGTGAAAAATCCTTTTGTTGCTGGAGAAGGGGCTCTGTAGACTTTCTTGCCCTAATCTGGGTCAGAGTGAGAGAGATGCCAGGCTGGCCTTCACCTTGTTCCATGTGAACCTGCCCCCCCCCCCCCCGTCCCCTTCGATTCTTTAGAACAAAAATTGGAAAAACAAACAAAAGCAAAAAACCCATTGCTGTTTCAAGTTGATTGTGACTCCTGGTGATACCCTAGAGGACAGAGTAGAACTGCCCCACAGGGTTTCCTAGGCTGCCGTCTTTAAGGAAGCAGAACGCCACTTTTTTCTTCTGAGGAATGGATGCACTTAACCCCTGCATCTCCAGGGTTCCTTTCTGTAGGTCCTAAATATTTGAGGCTTTGGGGCTACCCCATCTGTCTTCCAACTACTACGTTCTGCTAGTTCTGCCGTTGAAGCGTGACAGCAGCCATAAATTGCCATGGCTGTGTTCCAGTGTTTAGGAAAACAGCAGCTGGCCTGGTTATTGTTTCCTGACCCCTTTCAGGCAAAGGGTGTCGTAAATTGAGTGTTGTTGTTGCTAAGTGCCTCCAAGTCATTTCCGACCCATAGGGAACCCTGTATAGGGTTTCCAAGGAGTGGCTGGTGAGCCTGAACCACTGACTTTGCAGTCCAGAGCATTTACCACACTGTGCCTCACCGGGACTCCAAATTGGGTGTAATCTGCAAGATTTTAAAATACTCCCTTCAATAGGCTGATTGTTTTGAAAGAGTAGTTATCTCCCCCTGCCCGCCCCCCCCAAAAAAAATCTGGATGACTCTTTTTTTTTTTTAAATTTGGTTTGTGGCTGCCAAGAAATGAGCCCAAGGCCCCCTTAGCACAGCTGAAGGAAATGATCAGGATGTGGTGAATCATTTTGTCCTTTCTTCTCCTCTTTCTCAAACAGGATTCTGCATGTTTGTGCTGAGTCTGGTCAAGAAGCATTACCGACTGCAGTTCTACATGGTAAGGGAGAGGCCTCTGTGTGTGCGGCAGGCTTCTTGGCTTAAAGGAAACTGTCCAGAAACACGGCAGGCTCCTCTATCTGTCAGTGATGAGTTCAGAGCTCTAGCTGACACATGATCTGTCCTGTATGGGCTAGAACTTGGAGCATGAAGGGAAGAGAAGCCATTTATTTGGCAGCTTGCTGTCCACCTAGACCCAATGACTGTTTCTTAACCTTCAACACCCTCTCCACTAGGGCCTTGACAGTGGGCTCCAGGGAAGGTGCAGGTGAGGCTTCACGTCTTACCCATAGATAGCCTGCCTGGTGCGTCATTTGTATATCGTCAGGATTCTCCAGAGAAGAACCAATAGGAGGTGCATACGCACACATGCACTTTTCCAGGTTTCCCTATTTTTTTTGTGGTTGAGGGGGGCTGTTTGAGATGGGGAGTGTAGCTCAGGGACAAAGTTAGACTCCCAGAGGCCTGTTCTGTCTCCTTTCCTTTCCAAAAAGACAGGTTCAGGAGCAGGTTTTTCCTGCCTGTTTGCCATTTTCTGTTTGGTACTGATGGTTCTTTGGCGTTACGTTCAAGGTAGATAAGTTGAGCTTACTCTAATTTTCTTTTGCAGTTTGGCTGGACCCATGTAACCTTACTGATTGTTGTGACCCAGTCCCACCTTGTTATTCACAATCTATTTGAAGGAATGATCTGGTGAGTGAGGTTGGTGGTGGGAATTTTCCTTTTAATCGGTAGATGCTTCTCATGTGAAGATTATGGCTGCCAGAGGTTCTCACCTGTAAACTACATCAAAATCTCCTTTAGGATAGGTCAGAACTCAGATTGCTGAACTCTCCACCCTTGAGAGAGTGATTCCCGAGGTCTGCAGTGGCACCTGAGAATTTGCATTTCAAACAAAAGTTTTCAGGTGATTCTGTTGCTGCTCTTCACTTTGAGAACCACTGCTGCGCTGTATTGGAGTCCTGATGTGGCACTGTGGGATACAGCATAGGACTGCAAGGTCAGTTAGAACCACGAGGTTGGCAGTTCAAACTCAACAGCTGCTCCTTGGAAACCCAGTACAGGGTCACTATGAGTTGGAATCGACTTGATGGCACATGACAACAACAGTAGCAGCTCTAGACTAGTAGATAACAGGGATGTTTAAAGGACCAAAGACAGTGCAACTGTATGGCAATAGGTTTGGAAACTTTGAAGAAATTTTCATGCTTTTCTAGAAAAATGTAAACTACATTTCATGAAGAAAACTTGAATAGATCAGAAACTGTAGAAGAGTTTGGAAAATTGATTGAGATTCCACACCTAGAAAAAGCCAGGATCAAATGAGCTAACAGTGGAGTCTTATCTAGCCCCTAATTCCTACTCATACTGACCCTATATGACAGACTAGAACTCCTTTGGGTTTCAGTACTATAAATCTTTGTGGGAGCAGACAGACTTACCAACAAACTTGGGGAAGGCAAACAAGAGTGATAAGCTGACTTTTCCTATTGTTATAGAGAAACTCTTCTAGATTAAATGTTAGTAAATCGTGGTGGTGGTTATGTGCCGTGGAGTTGGTTCTGACTCACAGTGGTCCTGTTTAGGGTTTCTGAGGCTGTAAATCTTAATGGGAGCAGAAAGCCTAATCTTCCGAGAAACGACTGGTAGTTTCTAACAGCTGACCTTGAGATTAGCAGCTCGACTTGTAACCACTACGCTACCAGAGTTCCTTTAGTAAATTAGATGTGAAAATTTAATAAAAGAATAATATACTATTACAGAGTAGATTATTCCAGAACTAACAAGGTTAGGTTCAAAAGGAAATATATGGGCATTGATGGAAATCAGCAGTGTTACTGAAGAAGCTGGATGATCTTATTAGAACTTTAATCTGCTCTGAACCAGGTCAGTCATGGCCGAGGACATGAAACTGGAAGAGACATGAAGGTTTTAAAATTTGGGTCATCCAGAATGATAACCGGAACAGGAAAACTTGGAGGTCAAAGCCTTGAGAGACTCAGAAGAGGCATAGTAGGACCTTTTAGGAGCCTGTTATTTTTTTATTATTTTTATTTTTATTGTGAATTATGTGATAGTTTAAATGGGAGAACATTAGCTTTACATTCATCCTATCTTTATTTCATTTCATTGCAATGATTACAATTCCCTGCATGCATCACCAAACAGCCAAAGGGTACACCCTGCATGCCTGCCCCCTGGCCATCAACACACAGACCCTCTCCCTCCCTGAGTCCAGAGTCCCCAGCTGCTCAGTCTTTCCACGTCATTATTTCTGCCTTCACATCTGGTGTTAACTGCTTCTCTGGATAGGGTTCTGTATTTTGCTCTCTCCCTTGATGGTCCCAGGGTCCTCCACTCCTGGACTATAAAGTCAACCATTTCCCTCCTTTTGCTACAAAATGTCTGCCTTTACATTTCCAACCCTCACAGTCAGTCCTGATAACAGTTATTCACTATTGTGCCACATGAGTCTTATCCCCATCTTTCACCAGCCCTGTCCAGACAGGTTGGAAACCACTCAGTGGAGATTCTACCTTCCCCTGCAAT
>NW_006408659.1:8130094-8131654 GCF_000296735.1 Chrysochloris asiatica | reverse complement strand
ATGTCACTGTCTTTGGGCCCAGAAGTCCCCAGGTCTTGCCATACTACTGGCTAACCAGGTCTCAACCTGGGTTCACAGGAGTCTATTGAATGAGGTCGGACTTAGCTCCCAACTTCATTGCTGTTTTTCCCCCACTTCCCCTTATTGGTGACCATCATGCTCAGCAGCTAGCCCACATGACTGCTTGTGTATTCCCCTTGATTCTTAGTCTTGGAAGGGGGTTTGTCCAGGAGCTTGATTCTTGAGAGTGGGCTATTGGGAGGACTGTGGAGAGTGGCACACATTTAGAGCAGCTTGGCTAACCATCATCTCCGAGTAGGGCATGTTTTCAAACCCGCTGAAAATCTTAACGGACAAGAGATTTGGCTGCTGTGCTATGTGTAAGCTGCCCTTGTTTTCTAAGAAGGAGATTCATTTATAGCAAGGCTTCTGCCTGTATTTCCCCCCATTCTGGTTTTCATTTCATGTTAACTCAAAATAATTTGTTTGTTCTGGTTCGCTTTCTTGATCGTGACCGAACTGAGAACTGGCTCAAAGCCCTGAATCTTAGTGAAAAGGTGAAGGCATATCCTAGGGTAAATAAGAGAGATGTACGATCCTAGACTGTGCTATTTTCTCATCCTTGAGCAGGGATATGATAATCCAAACCTCCTGAAGAATAAATTAATAAACAGGTGTGGGAAAAAAAGGACACTTCCTCTGGTTTCTCAAGGGGGAGGGAGAATCAAACTCAAAATCAGCTCAAGGCTGATTCCTGTGAGGCAGAGATCAGATATGCCTCCACCCTTCAACCTTCTTGATCCTCTTCTGATACCAGCCGTCTCTCCTGCAGCATTCTTCCTTCTCTACTGGGTGTGATACTCTGGGCGATGGCCACACAGAACTCACAGACAATACTTAAGATTGTGGGGTTTATTGAGGATCAGAAACCACTCAGGATGCAGCAGCTGTCCACTCTGGAACACCTCTTCTCTGTTGTACTGCAGCTGCCTCTCTCTTGTCTTCAGCCTTTCAGACGTGTGGCCGCTTGACCTCTGCCCTGCCTCGGGCAAGTGTTGTAAAGCTCCTTTAGTACTGTCTGTAAGTGGCTAGAGGGCTTTACTGGGTCTGTGGACCAGGAAGACCCCACTGCTTTCTCTTTGTATGTTGCTGCTGCTGCTGCTTTTCGGGGCTAGGATCTCACTTTCCTTTCTTAATGGTCCGGAATCTCTGTTTCTGCTTCTGAGATCACTCCTTTTAATCCTAGCAGAACTAATCAGTTCCCACATTGGAGTCCCATACACCCTATTTGCATGGTCACACCCAATATTTTGGTGGAGATTACCAGGCTAGAAGAGACATGTTAAGTAAATTCACTGTAACATCGATGTGGTTAGAACAAAGACTGGTGGTGATGTTGGTGGTGATCATAGTGACCCTACAAGGATTCCCGAAGCTGTAAATCTTTATGAGAGCAGAAAGCCTCATATTTCTACTGAGAAACAGCTGTTAGTTTTGAACTTCTGATATTTAGGTTAGCCTGACTTGTAACCACTACGCTTACCAGAGACACTTAGAACA
>NW_006408659.1:8097437-8128492 GCF_000296735.1 Chrysochloris asiatica | reverse complement strand
CAGTTGCATTTTGAGTGCCTTCCAACCTGAGGGACTCATTTTCCAGCAGTATATCTGACAGTGTTTTTCTGCTGTTCATAAGATTTTCAGTGACTAAATATTCGGAAGTAATTTATCACTCCTTCTTCCTAGTCTGTCTTTGTCTGGAAGCTATACCGGTGGCATAGCTTTCAGAGTCACAGCAACTCACAAGCCACCACAGTATGACAGACTGACAGATGAGTGGTGGCTGAAGTAGTGGTAGTGTTGGTTATCTGCCATCCAGTTGGTTCCGACTCATAGCAACTCTGTAGACAGTTTCTAAGGATGTAAATCTGTACCAGTGCTGAAAGCCTTATCTTTCTACTGCAGAGCAGCTGGTGGATTCGAACTACTGACCTTTTGGTTAGCAGCTTGATGAGTAACCCATGCCACCAGAGCTCCTTAGCCTGGGAGACTAAGAATCTTTCCCTTGCTTTCAGATTTTTTGTTACGTATTTAAGAGTGGTTGTGCCAAGTTCTCATCTTTAGAGCTAAGCATATCATTTGATTCTATAGTGGTTAATATTAAAACCTCTAGTTACTGTGTCATACATCATCAAATTGACAGTATCACATCAACTCGTAGGACTAGATAGGAAACTTAGGTGGCAATGAGGAACAGTTTGGAGGGTGAGGAGGCTATACACTTGAAGAATATAATGAGTGCCACTGAATTGTACATGAAGAGATTTTGAATTAGTATCTCTTCTCCTGTGTCTAGTCTCAGCAACAAAACAAAACAAAGCTCTAGTCATTGGTTTTCATAGTCAACCTATAATAGAGGACTTAATAGTAGCCAAGAGTGTGTTAGAAGCCTTGAAAAAGTCAAGTAATGTGAGGGTTGGGAGTTTGAATGGAATAAGGAGAGTGCTGATGCTCCAGATCCTTAAACAGGAAGTCTGAAAATGCTTGCCGGGCCAGGCAAGTTGGTCTTTATGTGGATTATGTTAAGCTATAATGGTACTAGGTGCTGTCTAGTCACTTCTGATTCCAAAGGACATACAAAAATCAGTTGGATTCCTCTATACCAAAAATGACAGTGTTGAAAAGGACATTAGGAAAGCGTTGGGTAACAGACCTGTGAAACAGGAGCTTACAGGGACTGTCAGAGTGGGGACTGAGGTTAGAAGGGTGTGGATGGTGCAGATGTGGAGAGGCCCTGTTTTCCTAGTGTGGGGACGATGACCAGGTCAGCAGAGGCAGCAGATGAAACTCAGCTGTCTGTTGTGGTTTTGTCCTCAATGCAGCCCGAGGGAAAGGTCAGACTCTCCAGAGCTAGTAATATGCAAAAGGAAGTAAGTAAATTGTGAAATAGCCTCAAAATGTGTTATGTAGAACAGTGGCAGGAGCTACTAGAAGAAAACTCAGGAATGATTATAGACGTGGTTATTTTTGAGGAAATGGAGATGATGTGGGGGGGAAAAGAGGGAAAACTTTATTTTTTGCTTACTGTTTGAATTTGTATTACTGTTTGCCTCTTTTATTTTAAATGAAATCAAATGAATGATACTTGAGAGATATCAGCTCCATTTATTCAGTAATTATTCAGTAATGACTGCTACAGGTCCTAGCTGTTGTTGGTAAGTGCCATCGAGTTGGCTTAGTGTGTCCAAGGAGCGGATGGCCCAGTGTTTTATCCTGCAGCACCACATCAGGAGCCCAGGCCCTAGCTAGGTTTGGCTTATTTGGTGTTTTATTTCTTTGTAACTTACGACTTTGCTTTATTTCTTAGGTTCATTGTCCCCATTTCCTGCGTCATCTGTAATGATATCATGGCTTATATGTTTGGCTTTTTCTTTGGTCGGACCCCACTTATCAAGGTAAGTGGATTACCTGGATGTGAATCATCCTGAGGGCAGGGTGGAATTTACAGATGAGTGTGAGAGGCCGAGAGGAGATCTAGCTGGTGTGTGCTCTGGCCATGTCTTTATGTTATCCTGGGGAAAGACTGGCCCAGGACAAGTAGTCATAAATTAATTGGTAGAGAAAAACCAAAGGAAAACATTGGAAATCATTTGGGGTGGGGGAGGGGAGAGCTAATAAATAGTATTTTCAAACTATATATGTTTGAGGCTTTGATCTGAATTTGAGTATTATTTATTTAACATGTTGCTGCTGTTAAGTGCCGTTGAGCTGCTTTGAACTTACAGCGCATGAGTATAGGGTTTCCAAGGAGTGGCTGGTGTGTTTGAACCACCAGTCATATGGTTAGCAGTCCAGTGCTTATCCTACAGTGCCACACCAGGACTCCATTTATTAACGTAGTGTGTTTTAACACATTTAGAGTCTCCGAATCATCAATTGAAACCTGAAGAAACTGGGGGATATTAGAACACTAGGAAACCAAGCTGGGGCCGGTGGGGAGACATTTTAGGAGGAGAGGTACTAACAGATTGGATTTTTTATAAGAGAGAGGTGTTTGTAAGTATTTTTTCCAAAGCCAGAATTATCAGGCCACCTTTGCTAAGTAAGGACTTGCTCTGTCTCCACAGCTCTCCCCAAAGAAGACTTGGGAAGGCTTCATTGGAGGCTTCTTTGCCACCGTGGTGTTTGGCCTCCTGGTAGGTGGTGATGCCTGCCTTGGTGGGTAGTAGAGAGGTGTACTTGCTGAGCTCTGGACGTCTGTCCTGCTGAATTGGTGACTGTGCTGAAGAAGAGTCGAGCATGGAGTGCCATCAACACTAGGGACAGTGCTGGCTGTCCCTCTCTCTCCTCAGTGTGCCACTCGAGGACCTGGGCAGTAGAGGGGCGTAAGGACAGAGCATGGCAGCACTGAACTGGCAACACTCTTCTAGACGGTCGATATTTCAAGGGCTGGGAGGAGTAAGGGGGAGGTGGAACGTTGCCCCCTACAAGCAGGAGCACCATTCCCTGCTTCTGGACCTCAGGCCAGTCTCTGTCCTTTCTCAGGGTAGTCGAGCTGGCTCCTCAGCATTCTTCTTCTGGCCATGTGCCCCTCACTCTCACACTGTCCTCTCCATTCATCATTAGGGTAGGAGACCCTGAGGGACAGCTGAGAGAAATGCAGTGTAGCTCCATTCCCCATAAATGAGTAGAGTCTGCTGTGGTACTTTGCTCAGATTCCTTCAAGTCTTACCTGGATTCTTTAGGAACTAGGAGTGGGAATGAGTCTATGTATATATGACCTGTTTGTTGGATCTCGGTAAGCCATGAATGGGTTTCATTCTTTAAATTCAGGTAAACTGTGCATGTAGTGAAACATAGGCCTCTGTTTTGCTGGCAGCGAGGTGCTTCACTGTGAGGAACGTCCTAAACATGGTGTCTGCTGGCCAGGCTGGATGGCTAGAACTTGCTCATCTATTCTTTGTCCTCAGCTGTCCTATGTGATGTCCGGGTACAGATGCTTCGTCTGCCCTGTGGAATACAACAACGACACCAACAGCTTCACGGTGGATTGTGAGCCCTCAGACCTGTTTCGCCTGCAGGAGTACAACATTCCTGGGGTGGTCCAGTCTGTCATTGGCTGGGTATGTGGATGGGGATGAGCAGGTCCTTGGTTGGGTGGTGATTATGAAATGATTCCCTCCTATAAACAAAAATATCAACACTGACTTTCTCCCTCCTCACAGCTGTGAGAGCTAGGATGAAGGATAAGTCGATCCTTTAAAGGGCAGGGTAGGAAGAGCTCCTTCCTTCTACCACATACCCTTCAGACCCATCCTCTCCACAGGTGCTTCATCTGTGGCCTCCCAAAATGCCCTGAAATAGTTTCTGGGGTCTGCAAAAACAATAGTTTCTTACCACCCCTATGACTTTGCATTGCCTTTCCACTTTGTTGGCATTTGCTATGGTGGGTAGCACTATTGACCCCTTAGCAAGAATCAAGGGTGCAGCCCTAGGTTGTGCTGGAAGTCTTCGTCCTTTACACTGGGTTGTGCTGGAAGTCTTCGTCCTTTACACTGGAAGAAATTTTTAAAAGCCCGTTTCACTTAAAGTCCTTGATGACATAGCAAAATTATAATTTTGTTTAATTTTGACCCTTGGGCACACATCTTTTTAATATTCTCTATAACAAAATGGAAAGCTTGCTGCCTGCAAGGACGAGGTTTGCCTGGAGGGAAAGGCACTTGCTTGTTCAGTTTGAATTGTGAGCTGCACTAGTTTGTTTTTGTCTAGATACATAACTAACTTGTAAAGAATTGACAAAACAGACGGGCGTTTGGCAGACATTTTCTTAGGAAATGAACAGAGCAAGCTTGTCACTTCAAGGAAAGCACTGACTAATCATTAGCAGTCATAAATTTGGTTTTCAAGTGAAAATTAAGCTTAAATACTTGTATCTAATGCTATGAGCTTGACAACTTCATAATACATAGACTTTCCTAATGAGATCTATGGGGATAAGATGAATTTTTTTTTGGGTGGGGTGGGGTGACGTATTATATATAGCCATGGACTCCTGGTGTGGTGCCATAGGATCATCACTGGACTGTGTGTGAGCCCCAAGGTCGACAGTTCAAACCCACCAGCTGCTCTTCGGAAATCCTATCCAGGGTTGCTGTGAGTTGGAACTGACTTGATGACATTTAACAACAATAATATAGTCAAAAATGTGTTCATATTTGAAAGATTTAAAGAACTCTGTTGAAGTAGCATGATGTTATACGAGGGGGATTCAGAATTTTGTGGAAAAATCTCTTTTATCTGTGAATTCCATTTTTCAATGAACTTTTTATAGCCCTGCCCTATACTCACACATATTAGATACCTCTTCCCAGTGCTTAATAGTCCAGACGGATTTCATATGGCAGGGTACGAAAAATTGACTGGTAGGGTTCAGATTCCACATGATACCCAAGTGTCAGTAAAGTGCTGCTTGTCAGGGTCTGGTGTGTCCAAGAAGGGTATACACAGTCAGTTCTGGAATCTGTTTTTTTAAACTACATCATCTATGTAAGACTGACTTTTCTTTAACCAAGGTGACATATCCCAGCGTCTTCTGAATGCAGAAGATCTTACTGTCTTCAGTTAAGCCAGACATTTAGAGATTTAAAAAACTGAAATGGGGGAAAAAAAAAAAGTAACACCCACTCCCCACACTATTTGTGTGTGTATGTCTGTGAGAAAGTATCATTGGTGATATATGTTAACAGTAATGAGGCTGGGCTTGTGGGCAGCTAACTTTTACGTTCTTGCATTCTGACAGAAAACGGTCCAGATGTACCCCTTCCAGATTCACAGCATTGCCCTGTCCACCTTTGCCTCGCTCATCGGTCCCTTTGGTGGCTTCTTTGCAAGTGGATTCAAACGAGCCTTTAAAATCAAAGTAGGAAACCCATCTTCTCTGTTTCTTCACTGCCTGTCAGCCAGACTCCTCCCCATCTCACACTCTTCCCTCCCTGGCACCCCATTTTCTGCCTGTTTCCACCAGCCCCACCCTATCAACCAAAACTCTCATGCACTGAATTTAGGCGGATTAAATAAAAATAAGTCATTTCAAAGAAGATTTAATAGTTGGATTTTCATTTTATCTGTTAACTGAGATTTAATAGAGAATTTGGTGTTTGAACACGATTAGTTAGCCTCAGTGTTTGAGTCCATATTTAATTCTCACTTTCTGTGACAGGAGCTGGCTGTTGGGGTGGGGTTTGGTCAGTGATGGCTTCCAGGCTCACGGATGCTCCCCCCTTACTCACAGGACTTTGCCAATACCATTCCTGGCCATGGAGGCATCATGGATCGCTTTGACTGCCAATACCTGATGGCTACCTTTGTCAACGTGTACATTGCCAGCTTTATCAGGTACCTGCCTTTCCATGGGAACCAAGTGGGTGGAGTTGTAAGGATGGTGAGATTCTTCACTTCAAGTGAATGCGGTTTTTAGTAGCGGTTTGTACACTTCTCAGTGACCCCACTGCCCTCAGTTCATTCGGTGGTTGGGGTGGTCGGAGTGGCTCTAGTAGGAGCTGCGCTCTCCAGCTTAGCACTGTCCCTTCACTTTCTGTTCCAGGGGCCCTAACCCGAGTAAGCTGATTCAGCAGTTCCTGACCCTGCGGCCAGACCAGCAGCTCCACATCTTTAACACGCTCAAGTCTCACCTGACGGACAAGGGGATGTTGACAGCCGCCACAGAGGACTAGTAGGGGCTGCCTGGTGGGAGACAGGAGCAGAACTGAGCAAGGGGCAGGTCTTGGGCAAGCCCAGCGGGTGTGTGACTCAGACAATGACAAGGCTTGAACTCACTTTTTTTTTTTATAAATAATTTTTTTTAGAGTTGTTTTCATTGTGAGTTAAAAAAAAATCTGTAGAGCCAGTGTTTATGATTTGGATTGTGAGTAAACTACAGCTTTGAGTTGGAAGGAAGTCACAAGCGTAAACCCAATTGGGTTTTTTTAAACAAAATTATTTAACATTCTGGAAGACAGTGCTGCCCAGCTTGAAAGTATCTGGTTGGTGGTCTTAGCTCCTGTCATTTGAGCTGTCTGTGGGCTTGATCAGAGAGCAATGGGCCTGTGTGTCTGGCTCAGGAGGACCTGACTTACCATCTCTGTGGCTGACCTGCCGGCAGGGAGGAAAAACACACAGCTTGGGTGTCTTTGCTGGACAGGAGAACTTTCACAGAGTGCGTCTTCAGTCTCCCCTGCCTTGGAGCTTTGAGAGGAGGGTTGCCTTCTCCTAGGCTGAAGGGACGCAGGCACATCAATCATAGAAGCATTATATCCTCACCAAAACCCTGCAGAGTGCTGCTCTGCTTCACATAGTTTAACATTACTTCATCACAGACGGAAAGGTTTTAGTTTTTTTTTTTTAAGAAAGTACGCAAAATTATGATAGTCTGGAAAAACAAAACACAAAAAAGCCACACTGTAATGTTTCAGATGTCTGCAGTAGAATGTATTGTAACTGAGCCCCTGCCCCACAGGTTTTAGACTCAAGTGTCTTCTGTCGGGCAGTCCAGTTAACTGTCTTTTCAGGGACGTTGCTGTTCACCTATGTGTTTGTAGACCTGCTGCTGCTGAATCCGTCCCGGGGCCGCTTCATTAGACAGAAAGCAGAGGGAATTAGCTTCTAGTTGTTCATGCAGCCTCTGCCCTTCCACACATGTAGCTGCTGTGTTGTGTATCTACTACTCTTAAGGTGAGTGTGTGTCTATGTGTTTGTTTTAAAAATCACTTATTTCTCACAGTACTTTCAGTTGTGCCATGACTTCAACTGAAACCTCAGACTCCTATTTGAAACAATAGGAAAACTAACCCAATGAGAAGGCTGACTGTTTTGAAGAGTAAATGTGTACTTTTTATACAGTGTGACCAGTGTAAATATAGTTTGCATCTTCCCGAGGGACCTCTTTAAAAAAAAAAACAAACTAATTTTTTTCTGCCCCTGAATCCAGGAGTTGGATTGACTTTGGGGGAAGACCGGTCCTTTATCAGGGCAGCAAGCAATGGAGTGTAGTTGAGAGGACTTGGATCCCAAATATGCTAAATGGTTCTGTGCCATGGTTGTTTTCATTGCCAGCCAGAGGTGTAAAGATTTGCTTCAGCACCTTGTGTATTTCTTTTTTTTTATTTGAAATCAGCCATCCTGATTCCCTGCAGACTCTTAGACCAGACCCCTGAAGTGCTCGGCGATGTTGAACTCACTGTGTGAACATCCAGAATGGAAGCCATTCCTTTCTTCTCCACTTTTATTTCCATTGTAACTGAGTGGCTTTGCTTGTTCAGGTTCAAGGCCCCCTAAAAATAAAACGCGTTGTGTCAAGTGGGGTTTCTGGCCAGGCCTGGTGACTCTTGAAATGACACATTTCTTTCTGAGTCCTCGATGTCTGTAATGTCTTTAGTTCCACTTTTCTGTGACGCTGGCTGAGCAGGTTCATGTTCCTAGTGGCCACTTTGGGTATTGAGCCCTGTCCTGGGCATTGAAAATACCCAAGCGCTTCAAGGCCTTTTCTAAGTGTTTGTCTTTAAGATGACTCAGTATTGCAGCAACACATCCTACAACAGTGAAGGTGATGAGCAACAAAGAGAACTTTTCTACCTGAGGAAAGAACCCAGGCCCCTGATCCAGATAAAGAAGTGCCCCTCATTTGTCCTGTGTTGCCCCATGTGAACGTTTTGTGGGGAGTCTTGGGGCTGGGCCCAGCTTTGAAATCAGGGCGCCTGTGTATGGGTGCAGAGAGGCTCCTGAGGCCATGGAGGTTCTTTTTCTGCGGGTTCCCCCCACGTGTTTTCTGGTAAAGAACGTGAATGTTCTTAGTGTGGTAGTCGGGAGAACACTGCCCCCTTGTGTGTGAATCTTTGTTCTTTCTCCCCTTTACTTGAAAAATGTCACCATACAGACCAGATTGAGAGACGGTTTTAACACACACTCGTGTCAGATATTAATGGGTGGCATAATTTGCTTCATAATTTCCCCCCACTAAATAAAGTGAAACTATTGAAGTGCTCTGTGTGTCCTCCCTTGCTATGGATTCCGTGTGTGCCATTTCCATGCATGGTTTTATGTCTCCACCTATTTATGTATTTGTGAACATTGTATAGTCCTGGTGTAGAGACTTTGTTTGTTTTCCAGTTTGTGCCCTGTACATTCTCACAGCAGTCTTCTGAGTACTCTAGGTGGACATCAGGACTCAGGGATGCGGAGGGGGAGCAGAGAGGAGTGGGTAGGCTTCCCACTTCATGTGGTTGTCCATTTTGGGTCTGCCCACCAGGACAAGGACTTACCTTTGAGACGGAAGGTGGTGTAAGCCAGCCTGAGAGTTTGCAGCGTTCCTTCCCTCACTAGTTGTGCCCGGAGAGCTCGAATGAAATGAGTGAGATATGAGGCATGTCTCCAGAGCTGGCCTCGCCGCCAGGAGCTTGGGTGCTCTCCTGACTGTGCTTAGGGCCACTCCGCAGCTCCAAGGCCTCTCACAGCACCAGTTCTGGTTTGTTCTTGAAGTGGAAATCCTCAAGGGCAACATGAGGCTTATTTATGCCTAGTACTTTGGGTCTCTATTGTATTCTGAACAGTTTAGTAGCTCCAGTGTAACTGCTTTGACAAACACATTGATTCTGTGTGTTGTACAGTTCTACACTGTGTGTTTGAAACTCTCTTTTCAGAAGGGGTGAAATGTAACTTCAACTTAAAACAGGGAGACCTTGGAACCCTTCTTATGGTTATTTTTCCCCACTGGGCTTATTTCCTGTACTTTAACCTAATTTATGGAAGAAAGTTCCAAAGGTGGCTAGTATAAGGGAGACCAAACAGAACTTGTGCTTTGAATGAATGTAACCCATTTGCTGAGTTGACTGGAGTATGATTCTAATGAATCCTGAGGTCAGATCTTTAGAATGCCAGTGAGTTCCCGCCAGGTCAGGGCCTCCTCACTGCTGACCGAGCGGGAAGGGGCAGGTTGTGGAGGACTCAGGGCAGAGGGTGGTGGTGCTTAGGACATTGCCCAGCACAGTGTGTACAGCAGCGGCACTTTCCACAAGAATCCACCCACAGTGGATTCCCAGGGGAGTAGGAGATTTTCATCACTGCCAAACACAGGCCATCAAGGCCCAAATCTCTTCCCATTTTAGTACTATCCAAGGACCACACCTCCGGGGTTCTAGCAGCAGGACTGGAGAGGGAACGGGGAAGATGTCCAGGTGACCGTCATGGACACGTCACGGACGTACCTGTCTGGAGCAGGTGACACAGCAGCCGGAACACAAACTGTCAGGTTCCCCAGGAGAGGGATTGAGCAGAACCTCAGTAGTCTGTTCCTCTTTTTGGTCAGACACACTTTTCCCCTCATCACCCTCTACACCGTTGCCCAGATTGTTGTTGTTAAAGGGATCAAAGCTCCCACTTCCTGACTTGGTTACCCTGTTGGGTGGGTGCTGGGATTTGGACCCAGGGGTGAGGAAAGAACCTTCTCTAAGAGCTCTGCTAGGGTCCCCCCCAAAGGGGACAGAATGTTGTGATTCCATATTAAAGTGTCCTTTCACTATCCCCTCCATCTGGTTGACCAGCAGTTAACTCAGTCACATGGCTCTTAGGGCTGGAAACTTCTGGGGGGCTCCTCTTCACTGAGTAAAGCTCCCACTTATTTGTATGTGTTTGTATATTTTCCTAGGCAGATGGACTTCATTGTGAGGTCGTTTAAGAGGTACAGTTTGGATGACGAAGGGCTGGGGTTTTTAGGACATGGAGGTGATTCATGTGAATAGAGGGCAGCACCTGTGAAGGCAAGGGGTGTTGGCCAGCAGTCTTCATATCTGTTGGATATTTGAAGACCTTATCCCTCCACCAAAAGCCTATCTGCTGAGGCTTCCTCTCTGTATTCCCGTGTATTCATAATGACGGCTGTCATAGTAACAATGCTAATGTGTGTCAGGCGCAGCGCTAAGGGTTCACACACATTATCCCACGAAATCAAGAAAACAGTCAGTGATTAGGCATTATTATCCTGTTTCATGGACGAGGAAGACGTTTGGCATCTTGAATGAGGCTGAGAGCAATAGGTCAGAAGATGGATCTTGGGCCCAAATAGCCGTAGGTCTGACTCCTGCCACGTACACTAACTAGCCTTCTGACCCCGCTGGATTGCCTGGTGGCTCTAAGTCTCTGACTCTGACCCCGCTGAGTCTAATAGTAGTGCTTTCTTCATGGAATTGTGAAGACTTAATGAGATAATGCATGTAAGCATTTAGCCTAGTGCCTGGCACATAGTAAATGGTAGACATTTTTGCTAAATTCAGCTAGCAGTTTGGACCCAGGTTGATATAATGCCAAAGCCAGAGAGCTCTCTTTCACCACATTGCTGCCCACCATGCAGGCAGTGGGGGGGGCGGGGCTCATGGTCTACAAAGGGACCACACTGTTTTGAGAGAAGCCATCCAACCTTCTTCACCTTGCTGACTGTTCATCCAGCCCTGACCCCCTGCTGGTAATTTGCATTTCCTCCCAGATGTACTGATTCAGATTCAACAATTGTAATCTGGTGGGAATAGTTTGCATGAATATGTTGCCCACTTCTGTTGCCCCTGACCCAGACTGCTCACTGAGGAGACCCTCGCCTGCTCCTCCACTCAGGACAGTGAGGGTCTGGTGGTGATCTCTGAGCCTCGCTTCCCCCTTGACTGAGGACATACAGCTTGGTCGGCAGCACCTCCTGTAGAGGCGGACATTTCAGGGGCCACAGAGAGTCAGGGAATGGACATCTCTGCAGCAGATTACCATACGAGGGGCTTCAGAAAGCTTGTGGAAGAATTTCCTTACCTTTTAATTCCATTTATCTGCAGACTTTTTGAATCCCTCTCATACAAGCGCCAAATCTAAACTCTCCTGTTCCCTTACAGTAGCATGGTCTGTGGCTTCATACTTCATTCTTTTCAAAGTGTTAACAAGGTAGAAGTAGGTGACAATTAAGGACAGATGTGGGTCATTTCTGTTGGGTTCTAGGTTAACAAAGGGCTAGATGGGAGATTCATGAATGAATAGAGGGCAGGGATGACTAGATAGAGTGAAAAAAGTTGTTTTTTTAACTCGTTTTCTGAGTGGAGAATGTGGGGTTTGGGGGGGGCGGTGAGTCGATTCTTCACTTAGAAGAAGTGGTGTTGACTGATAGGACCATGACATTCTTTAGTCAGTGGAATCTTGTAGCACCTTATGACTCCTGGCTGCCAGTGGCTGATTTCCTGGGTATTGCTAGGGAATGGGGACCCAGAGGTTGGCTGCTACTATTTAACTATTGATCTCTACCCCCTGGCTACTAAGTAAAGTTGTGACTGGCTTGGATTAGGCAAGAATGGCCTGTTGAATAAAGCAGCTGCTGTGGCAGGTCTCTCCCCTTCTGGCACATTCATCAGTCCTGGTGCTTGAGCCCTCAGGGCTCCATCTAATGGGTCAGGCAACTTTCTGCCCGTCGAGGAACAGGCTCCAGAATAGAGGCTTGGGTCCCTGAGCATTGGCCTGAGAATGCCCCGTCCAGTGGTCTCCTGAGAGGTTGGCAGGACCTATCTCTTAGCCACCCCAAAGCTGTCCCTGTAAAAAGTGCCCAGAAGGTGTAGCACCCTGGTGACCGTCCATCCACGTGGCTCAGTCCTTGACTGTGGGAGTCAAGTGTACATACAGAATTTGCATGAGCACTGGAATAGGAGCGGGGTTAGGAGGACTGTTAGCAGGTAGGCTGTGAGGACATGTCCTTGTAAGGGTTCCCCTTGTGTGTCACACTGGGAAACTTTCCCCAAATGTATGAATGGCTTACCCGCCTTCTGGGGAGATGCTAATGCTTTGAGTGTCAGGGCAGTTGTGTGTTCTGCCAGAGGTCAGCTTCTCAGTGGTGTCTCCCCTTTGTGTGGATGGACAAGGTGGAATTTCATTGCCATGCTCTGATAGGCTGGGTGCTAACCTTCAGTTTTCCTGCTGCCCTCTTGGCTGTGTGTGGAGCCTGTGTGGTGGTCCCTAGGGCCTCTGCAGAGAGCTATGTCCTATATGTACCTGCTGTCCCCTTCCCTGGCTAGTGCTCACTCGATCCGTGATTCTGCCGTGGCTGCCCTCTCTGTGCGCACTTTGGTCAGTGTTGAGCAATACATGTAGATTCTTTGTAAACACAGTGTCTGAACCTGGTATTACTGTACATTGGAAAATATTTACCTTATTTATATACCTGAATGTTGCTATCCAACAAATAAACATATATTAAATTCTAGCTTTGTGTGGTCTTTGGGAAGAATGCCTTTGGAAGGCCAAGGGTGCAGAAGGGGAAAGGGGACTTGGCAGAGTGCGTGGGGGAGGAAGGAGGTCATTCTGTGGAACCAGCGTCCTTTCTCAGCATCATGGTAGCTATTGACTCCTCTGTTCCTGGGGGTGCCCTCTCCTCTTGACCTTGACTTCTGCTCTCCTGCTTTTTTCCTTTCTCTGGTTGCTCCTTTTGTCTGGATGTCCTTTAGATGGTGGCATTCTGTCCGAAACTCCCCCTCCCTCCCCGCGCCCCCTTCTTAACTGTTCTCAAGGCTTAAGTCAGCAGTACTTAATGATTCTCAAGTCTATGACAGCAGCCACCCTGCCCACAGCACTCTACTCGGCTGGGTGGGATAATTCAGTGCAGTGGTCGCACAGAACTCAGACACCCTACTCCAGTTCAGGGTCAGAAATGCTCAGGGCATAGTTCTTCCAGTCAGGACAGCCTCTCCCCTGCCGTGCCCACGGGCAGGCCTCTCTCTGCTTGGATAATGTTACATGCTTTTAGGGCTGTTGATAAATGCTCACAGGGCATACCATTCCAATGTAAGCCTCAGCCTGAAGGCACTTGGCTCTTTCTCCTTGGGCCAGCAAACCTGACTCCTCCAATCAAGTGCCTGGAGGCATTCAACTTGGCAGCTGGCCTCCTACCCCAAGTCACTCAGCCTCACTTGCTCTGTCTTGTGCTGCAGCTCCTCTCCTGCTACTGCGGTGTCCCAGCATCCTGTCCCTGGGTCAGGGAGGTTCAGTGTGCATGAACTGCTGGGTCCAAAGGACACACTCCTCTGCTCCTGTCTCTTTGATGGTAGTGTGAGCCTCCGTTCCTGCTTCTGAAATAGCTGATTTTATACATGCAAGTGTTCCATGGTTTTATAATCACAGCTATTTTTTCTGTTTACCATGATGATGTTTATTAATAAGTCCAGTAGTGATATTTGTTTTCTTTGAAGTATAATTCACATGAAATATCATAGTCTTTAGGTCTGCCAGCTGCATATCCCAGGCTGCTAATGAGACTGCGCCAATCCTGATACCATATTATTATTATTATATTCCAGCTTCTCAGATTATTTACTCAGCATACAGATTGAATAAATATGGTAAAAAGATGCAACCTTGATACAAACCTTTCCTGATTTTAAACCATTCAGTAAACCCTTGTTCAATTGTCTGCCTCTTGGTCTATGTACAGGGTCCTCATGAGTACAATTAAGCGTTATGAAATTCCCATTCTTTGCAATGTTATCCGTAGTGTTTTATGATGCACACAGTCAAATGCCTTTGCGTTGTTAATAAAGTACTAGCAAACGTCTTTCTGTTATAATCTGCTTTCAACCAAGATCCAGCTGATGTCTTCTGAATCCAGCTTGAAATCTGGCAGCTCCTTGTTGATCAACTCCTGCAACCATTTTGTAATTATCTTCAGCCAAATTCAAGAGGAATGGCATCACATTCATTGTAAAAAGAATATTTCAACTCTAATGGAAGTAGCAGTGAGGAAATCTAACAATGTATTGCATTGACAAATCTCACAGCTAACTATTAACCACTCACAACTGAATCATAATCCTATGAGTGTCTTTGCCCACCTTCTTCTACCCAGACCCAGCAGGGCAAAAATGTGGTTTGGTGGGAGTTTCAAAGCCTGTGAATGGAAGGGCCGTATGAAGTAATTCACTGCACTGCGGCTGTTAGGCCTCTTCATGTGGATGACTAGTTGCTTGAAAACTTAGGCTGTTTTCCTAAACAAGCACCTAACCCAATGCTCTTAACTCCCCACCTATCTGCTACACAAGTCGATACCTAGGGGTGATCTAAGGGCTGCTCCTTATACCTTCTAAATATCCTTCACAATCATCTTCGTTGCTAGCCCCCGGCCCAAGCCCCTCTCCTACCAGAAGAAGCTCGCTGACTCTTCCAGGGCGTTCTTCACACTGCAGCTGGGTGAGCTTTCTCTGCTTGAAATTTCCATCAGCTTCAAGGGAGCTTACTAGAGACCAGACTCTGAATGAAGGTGATAAAGCGCTCTATTAGCAGGTGGTCAGCAGCTGCCCCACCTCAGAGCTTCTAAGCTCACAGCTCAGCCACACTTGGTGACTACTATCCTCTATCCTCGTTTCAGGCGCTTTTCCCTCTGCCTGATTTCTTTCCCCTTTCTCTACCTCAGCCCAGTGGACTCACACTTAACCTTTTAGGGCTCCCATAAACTGCTTTCTCAAGGCCTTATGTGATCCCTTACTCTGCTGCTCAGGATTCAACAGTTGGGTCCTGGAAGGAGGGTGGAGGGTGCCCTGAACTCCGGGTAACCAACAGGCCAGCCTCGCCTGGAATAATACCCCAGACAAGTGAGACCTCAAGGTCATTTGCCTTTTGGGCAGGGACCCTTGTGGAGCTTTTGGAATGAATTGCTTCCTAACACTCAAGGAGCAAAAATGGTTAATGTGTACTTACTTTCCTAAGTCTAATAAAGTCTGACTCCAACCCATGAGCCCTGGTATGGCACTGTGGGTTAATGCACTGGACTGCAGTCGGTTTGAACCACAAGGTCGGTGGTTCAAAGTCAGCAGCCATTCCTCAGAAACCCTATACAGGGTCACTATAGGTTGGAACCGACTCAACAGCACTTAACAATAAAATCTGACTGCAACACATGAGTTTTCAAGGTTGACTAGAAACCCAACACTAGTCACTTCCCCCAGCTGCATGCCTCCCTCCCTCCCTTTTCGTATCAGGAGCCAAAAAGTGTTGGGAGTTTTCTAATGACAAGTCCATCTACAGCAGTCTCCTTGTCCATGTCTGTGTGGCCCTTTGGTGAGGGCTGGCTCTCCTGGTTGACCTGTTCACTCTGAAGAAACCCCAAGGTAGTGATATCAGGACCCACTGCCCCTGGACACCCCCATGCAACTACCTGCACCTGGTGGACTTGCACCTAAGTGAGGACCTATAGGCTTTGGTAATCACCATCCATCCTACAGACATTCGTAGATACCTACCTGGTGTGGCGCTGTGGGTGAATGCGCCAGACTGCAAAGCTGTTTGAGCTGTAAGGTTGTTGGTTCAAGTTCACCAGTTGCTTCTTGGAAACCCTATACAAGGTCGCTATGGGTCGGAACTGACTTGACGGCACTTAACAACTGCTAAAGGAGCTCTGGTAGTGTAGTGGTTATGGATCAAGCTGCTAATCTCACGGTCAGCAGTTTGAAACTACCAGCTGTTCTGCAGGAGAAAGATGAGGCTTTCTGCTACCGTAAAGATTTACAGCCTTGGAAACCCTGTAGAGGGTCGGTATGAGTCGGAACCGACTCCACATAATAACTGCCTGCCTGCTAGGCCCTGTCTAGGCACTGGGGATGAATAAGGCTGACAAAGGCCCTTGCAGTTCATTTTAGGGGAGGGAGACAAAATGAGAACAATCTACTTTGTTAGGGATAATTATAGTCTGAGGAAGAGGACAAGGAATACTGATGGGGAAGGGACCGAAACCAGAAGCTTGAGTGCCCTTCCTGTGAGGAGAAATGGTACCATGACCTTTTGGATCTCTTGGGACAGGGGAAGGGAAACCACAGGATGACATATATTTCATTATTCAGAGGCCAGGCAGTTGAGGTGGAAAGCCCCCAGAAAACGGATTTACAACCTGATTATGACAAAAGGAATCACATACCATCATGAGTACTAAGTAAGGGACATGGCTAGTTCAAAATCAACCAGAACCTGGGGTGCCCTCAAAGAGAATGAAGCCTGCTGTCACATCCCTGACTCTCAATCTCAGGGCAAAAAGCTCATCCGTTAGAGACAGATTCCGGGGGTAAATTCTGACCTTGATTTGACAGAGGCCATTGGAGGAGTTGTTACTGCAGCAAGGATGGGCTCTCTGGGCTTGTCCACATGGCCCTGATTTCTCCTGGATTTAAAGAGCCTTGGTTGGTTGGTTGGTTGGTTGGTTGGTTGGTTGTGTGCCGTGGAGTCGGTTTCGACTCAGGACCCTGTATAGGGTTTCCAAGGCTATAAATCTTTACAGGAGCAGAAAGCCTCATCTTTCTTCCATGGAACAGCTGGTAGTTTCGAACTGCTGACCTTGAGGTTTGCAGCCCAATTTGTAACCACTACACCCTCAGAGCTCCTTTCAAGAGCCTTAGAGGTGTGTATTCCAAACCAGTGGTTCTCAAACATGGCTGAACATTGGAACCACCTGAGAACTTTCGCAAAGTCCCAGCATTCCAATAGTGCCCCTGACCAGTTAAATCCAACCTCTGAGGCTGGGACCCAGATGATTCCAATGTGCAGTTAAGGTTCAGTACAGTTCTCTAAGCTCTACGCAGGGATTCCTCCTTTCTCAGGTAGCCCCCAACAGCTCTGCTGGGGCATGCCCAGGGCTCGTCTCAGGTGATCCTCTGATGTAATTAATCATTGTAATCTACCCACTCCACATTCTGCCCTCTGGCATCTCATAGGAGTCTGATTCTTGCTTTGTGTGATAAGTACCAGGGATGTTCTCCTGCCTCTCTCATCACCACATAGCCTTTGTGTTCCAAGTTCCCATCATTCTTCTCATTCCTTTTCACAAGCCTTTTCAAATGCTGACCAGTATCTGGACAAGCCTCTCAAGCTTGTCCTTTTTGAGAGGCCCCATCATCATTGGGAATAGGTATGCATATTGAAGGGAGTGTTTATGGGAACTGCAGGCCCCTAGTAACCATCTTAGCATCACTAGCCACTGCAATGGAGGTAGCTTCTTCCTTCTGGTGGTCTCAAAGATCTTTTCATTGCTTGCGTGTGTGAGAAACTTGAGGATCCTCCATGGCTGTTGTTGTTTAGAGGAGCCAAGCGGGGAGCTGTGTGGATAGTAAAGCTCAGTCTCCTGTAGGCTTTGTGGTTACCAGACAACCTGGAACCAGGAGCCTGGGAAGCGCTGCTGGTGGCCTCCTCCTGATAGTGCCATTGTTTACGTTTCTATTTTGAGATAATTTCACAAGTTGTGCAAATAGTATGATTTCTTACATTTTCACCCAAATTCCTTGAATGTTAACATTTTACCACATTTTCGGGGGGGGGGAAGCAGATCCATGGAAAATTGGCTAACACCTTGATTAAAACTACTGATAATAAAAGAAACGAAAAATGAATTAAACAATACCTTGAATCAAGTGAAAATGAAAACACAACATATCAAAAACCTTGGGGACACAGCAAGTGCAGTGCATAGAGGGCAATGTATAGCAATAAATGCACATCCCAAAAGAAGAAAGAACCAAATCAGGACATTAACCCAACATCAACAATTAGAAAAATAACAGCAAAGTAAGTTTACTTTGAAGAAAAAAATAATCAAAACTACAGTAGAAATAAACAATAGAATCAAGAAGTTGGTTTTGTAAAAGGATTAATGGACAAATGACTGGAAAATCTAACATGAAAAGGAGCGATGCAAATAATATGGATAAAAAATGAAATGGATGATACCAGAACTGAACCAATGTAAGTAAAAGAATACTAAGAAGAACAGGGGAACCGGTTGGCTCTGTAGGATAAGCAGTGGACTATAAACCACAAAGTTGACTGTGCAAGTCCATGGAAGAAAGGTGAGGCTTTCTGCTCCCATAACTATTTATAGTCTTTGAAACCCTACACAGGGTCTCTCTGAGTTGGAACCGACTAAAAGGCACTTAACAACAACATGAAGAATCATACTCCAAGAAACTTGAAATTCTAGGAGAATAAATTTCTAGAAAACATTATCTACATAAACACATACTGAAATAAAAAACTTGAACAAAAGAAGAAATCGATTGTGTAATTTTGAAACTCCCAACAAAAAAAGCCTGGGCCCAGACAGCTTTACTGGTAAAGTCTACCAAACATTCAAAGAAGAGCTGACACCAATTCAACTTAAACTATTTCAGAGCATAGAAAAAGATGGAAAACTCTGGAATTAATTTCATAAAGTGAGCACAACCTTGATACCAAAACAAGGCAAGGACATCACAGACACTTTAGTAAAGTTTTACTAAAGAAAACATTAAAGTGGCCAACAAACATATGCTCATGATCATTAGCCATTATTGTTGTTAAGTGCTGTTGAGTCGATTCCGACCCACAGCGACCTTGTATAGGGTTTCCAAGGAGCAGGTGGTGAGCTTGAACCACCAACCTTGCAGTTCAAACGACTTTGCAATCTGATGCATTAGCCCACAGAGCCACACCATTAGCCATTAGAGAGATGAAAATAAAAAACAACAATGAAATACCATTTCCACAGAGATTTCTGATTTTCTTGGTATCTATCCTAGAGAAATAAGACCTGTGACATGAATAGATGTATACATAAAATAACCATGTTCATCACATACTCACACTAGCAAAAGATGGAGACAACTTCAATGGAAGAATAGATAACCAAACTTGAGTCCATATACAAAATGGAATATTATAGAACATTGAAGAATAACAATGAATCTGAAAAACATGGAGGACATTATGCTGAGTGAATTTAGTCAATCATAAAAAGACAAATATTGTACGAGACCACTAGTGTAAAATGTCTAGAGGGAGGGTTGTTGTTGTTAGGTGCCATCGAGTTGGTACCGACTCATAGTAACCCTATGCACAACAGAACGAAACACTGCCCCGATCCTGGGCCTACCTAACCACTGTTGCCATGCTTGAGTCCATCGATGCTTCCAATTGGCCAATCCATCTCGTTGGGGGTCTTCCTTTTTTTCTCTGATCCTCCATCTTACCAAACATGGTATCCTTCTCCAGTGACTGGTCCCTCCTGACAATATGTCCGAAGTATGAGAGATGAAGTTTGGCCATCCTGGCCTCCAAGGAGCACTCTGGCTGCACTTCTTCCAAAATGGATCTATTGGTTCTTTTGGCAGCCCATGGCACTTTCAATATTCTCCTCCAACACCATAACTCAAAAGCATCAATTCTTCTACGTTCTTCCTTATTCACTGTTCAGCCTTCACATGCATATGAGGTTATTGAAAATACCATGGCTTGGGTCAGGTGCACCTTAGTCTTCAAGCTGACATTTTTGCTCTTCAACACTTTACAAAGATCTTGTGCAGCAAGACTCCTTAGCCATTACCAAATATCTTGAGTAAATGATTTGCTGGGACTGAGGACTCAAGACCCTAGTTTCGGAGACAATATTATTAATTGTCATAACCTAGTTCACAAAGACAATGTTCTATACCCTACTTTGATGAATAGTGACTGGGGTCTTGAGAACTTATGAATGGCCACTTAAGATGCAACTATTGGTGGGTTGCTATGAGTAGGAACTGACTTGACAGCACCAAACAACAGCAATATTGGTCTCTCCTTGTCTGGAGGAAAGAAGAGTGATGAAAATTGAAGACAGTTGGAATGAGTCCAATGGATGGACTAATGGACCACATCAGTCTCCATGACCCTGAAACCAAAACTAGATGATGCCCAGATAGCATTACCAACTGCTTTGAAAAGGATCACATTAGAAGGGCCTGGATAGAATGGAAGAAAATGTGGAGCAAAACTTAAAATCATAAAAAAGACAAGGTTTACTGCTTAGATGCAGATTGGTAGAACCTTGAGACTATGGCCCTTGGTCACTCTTCAGGTCTGGAATGGAAACCATCCCTGTAGCTCAGTTTTCTGCCAAACTATAGATAGGTATAGAGTCCTAATGTGACACTGTAGGATAAGCACTGGACTGCTTACTATAAGGTTGGCTGGTCAAACCCACCAGTTGCTCCTTGGAAACTCTATACAGTCAAATTGACTCACCAGCACTAAACAACAGCAACAAGGTGATAGGAGACAGTAAGAGTTAGGTGTGAATGGTTAACCATTCAAGATCAAAAAGGCATTTGCCTAAGGGCAAAATTCAGAAGGGTAGGGAAAGAAGGAGGAATGTAAACAAGAATCAGGAGGAAGTGGGAGAAGTGATGTTTCACTGAGGGGATTGTAATAACATTGAAGTGTATGATTTATTGTATATAAAACTGATTCACTAAATTCACAATAAAAAGTTAAAACAAAAAGTGCCTTCCAAGAGGATCTGCTGGGTCAGTTAGATTCAAGGCAGAGAGGTAGCTCAAGGTTCTGGCCACTATATTTTTGTTCGAACAGAACATGGGAACACTGAATGTTTTAAAATTGGGAAAGGTGTGAGACAGGGTTGTATTCTTTCACCATACTTATTCAACCTGTATGCTGAGCAAATAATACAAGAAGCTGGGTTCTATGAAGAAAAACGTGGCATCAGGATTGGAGGAAGACTCATTAACCTGCGATATGCAGATGATACAACCTTGATCACTGAAAGTGAAGAGGACTTGAAACATTTACTTAAGAAGATTAAAGAGCACAGCCTTCGATATGGATTACATCTCAATGTCAAGAAAACAAAAATCCTTACCACTGGACCAATAAATAGCATTCTTATCAATGGAGAAAAGATTGAAGTTGTCAAGGACTTCATTCTTCTTGGATGAACTATCAACACTCGCGGAAGTAGCAGTCAAGAGATCAGACGACATATTGCATTGGGCAAATCTGCTGCACAGGAACTTTTTAAAGTATTGAAGAACAGAGATGTCAGCTTGAAGACTAAGGTGCGCCTGACCCAGGCCATTGTATTTTCAATAGCCTCATATGGATGCGAAAGCTGGACAGTGAATAAGGAGGATCGTAGAAGAATTGATGTCTTTGAGTTGTGGTGTTGGAGGAGAATACTGAAGGTGCCATGGACTGCCAAAAGAACCAATAGATCTGTTTTGGAAGAAGTGCAGCCAGAGTGCTCCTTGGAGGCCAGGATGGCTAAGCTTCGTCTCTCCTACTTTGGACATATTGTCCGGAGGAAACAACCGCTGGAGAAGGATGTCATGCTGGGGAGGGTGGAGGGTCAGAGAACAAGAGGAAGACCCCCAATGAGATGGATCAGCCAGGTGGCATCATTGATGGACTCAAGTGTGGCAGCGGTAGTGAGGTTGGCCCAGGATCGGACATTGTTTCATTCTGCTGTGCATGGGGTCGCTATGAGTCGGTTCCAACTCAATGGCACCTGACAACAACAACAACAAAGGGGTAATTGTAATAGTTTTTCTTGAAGGACACAGGATGATCCTTATTATGAAGAAGGTTTAAGAAAATTCAAAACCATATTGATGAGAAAAAGGCTAGGAAATTTTTTCCTATTATGACATCTTACCTCCTCTTTCTTAGAAGGTAGCAAGGGCTGTTCTTTGAGAATTTCATTGGGAAGTATTTATCCCATCCACGCTATAGCCCTAACCTTGCCCCTTCAGACTTCTTTTTGTTCCCTAAACTCAAAGAACACTTAAAAGGAACACAATTTGAGTCCCTGTACGGAGCTCTGGTAGCGTAGTGGTTACTAATCGGCCTGTGAACCTAAAGGTCAGCAGTTCGAAACTACCACCTGTTCCGAAGGAGAAAGATGAGGCTCTCTGCTCCCGTAAAGATTTACAGCCTCAGAAACTGACTCCACAGGTGCTCCTTGGAAGCCCTATACAGGGTTGCTATGAGTTAGAACCAACTCGAGGGCACTTAACAACAACAAGGGAGTCCTGGTGTGGTGCTGTGGGTTAATGCGCTGGGCAGCAAGGTGGATTTGAACAGCAGGGTCAGCAGTTAAAGCTCCCCAACACAGGGTTGCTATGAGTGGAAACTAACTTGACAGCACTTAACAACAGGGAGTCCGGGTGTGCCACTGTAGGGTAAGCACTGGCCTGCTAACCGCAAGGCCTGATAACTACAAGGTCAGCGGTTCAAACCCATTAGCCACTCCTTGGAAACCCCATACAGGGTTGCTATGAGTTGGAACCAACCCAACGGCACGTAACAAAAGGAAACACTGGCTCTGTAGAATAAGCATTGGACTGTGAACAACAAGGTCGGCAGTTGGTCCTTGAGAGAAGGATGAGACTTACTGCTTCCACAAAGATTTGCAGCCTTGAAAACCTTATACAGGGTCCTCGTGCTGGTGTGACACTAGACTGCTAACTGTATGGTCAGCAGTTCAAATGCACCAATCACTTCTCAGAAACCCAATACATGGTCGCTATAAGGAGCTCTGGTAGTGTAGTGGTTACGAATCGGGCTGCTAACCTCAAGGTCGGCAGTTCGAAACTACCAGCTGTTCCGCGGGAGAAAGGAGGTTTTCTGCTCCCGTAAAGATCTGCAGCCTCGGAAACCCTGTACAGGGTCACTATGAGTCGGAACCGACTCCACGGCACTTAACAGCGTAGCCGTTGTTCCAGAGACTTATGTACAATGGAGTGCTGGTGTGGCGCTGTAGAATCAGCACTGGACTTCAGACTACAAGGTCGGCAGTTCACACCCACCAGCCGCTCCTTGGAAACCCTATGCAGGGCCCTCATGAGTCAGAACCGACTCCAATGCCCTAACAACGCACAGCACAGCAAAGCAATTCTCAACCAGCAGAGGGCAGTAGCGGGCCGTCGGTGAAGCACAGGGCTTTGGAGTGAGACCTATCCGGGTTGGAACTCTGGCCCAGGATTTCTAGCTTTGAACACAAAACTTGAACCTCAAACAAAACATTCAACAGCTCTGCTTCCTCTTCTCTAAAATGGAGATGATTTAAAAAGTACGAGGGGGCTTCAGAAAATTCATGGAGAATTTCCGTTTTATGTTCTGTTTTTTTCCACAAACTTTTTGAAACCTCTTGGTATGCAAAGCACTTTCCAGAACCTAGCATATAGAAATCATTCAAGTGAAACTTTTATTTGTAACATTATCACCTTGGACTGAGAAGTGAATTTCCCAGAGATGCAGGGGAAGGAGCCAGCAGCAATGTTCCAGTGAAGGCAGGGAAGGGGCTAGAAAGTCGAGGGACACAGAGGGAGGCGAGTTCTTTGAAATAGGGCAGAGGGACTGAAGTTACAATTGTGGCTGAGTTCCCTTACTTTGGCGACCCCAAAGGAACTAAAAATCACACCGAAACATTGGCTGAACATTTCATGGCATTGTCCAGACCACCACTGGGTGTTGAAATCAATCCCCCTACACAACATCCTTAGCCAAACCATGAAGGAGGAATGGATTGTTTTATTCTTCCCTATTTTTGTTGGAAGAGTGCCTGAGTTTGAAGTCTGGCTCTACTGCCTACTGGCTGTGAGACCTTTTGGCTTTGGACAAAATCTTTAACCTCTGTAACTCAATTTTATCAGTTTCAAGATGGGTGTAATAAAAGCATCTATCCCATGGAATGCTGTTGTTGTTAAATGCCAGAGAGCTGATTTCAACTCATAGGATTTCCAGGGAGCAAGCTGGTGGGTTTGAACCATGACCTTGCAGGTAACAGTCCAGTGCTTATCCTACAATGCCACACAAGGACTCATATGGAATAGTCGTCAAGATTAAATTAGTTAGAACTTGTAGAGTGCTCAGACTAGCTTCTGATACACAGTGATGCTGTTACTTGCCATTGATTTGACCCTTCTTTCATAGTAGCCCTATATGTACAATGGCAGGAAACACTGCCCAGTTCTGCATTGTCCTACAATCGGTTTAGATTTGGTTTAGATTCTGACCATTGTGATCCACAGGGTTTTTATTGGCTGATTTTTGGAAGTAGATCACCAAACTTGTACTTGGGAAATTACAGAACACTGTTAAAATAAAGAAGATCCACATAAATGGAAAGACAGCTCATGTTCATGGATCAAAAGATGTCATATTATTAAGATGATAATACTCTCCAAAAGGATCTGAAAAGTCAACATAATTGCGATCAAAATCCCAGATGCCTTTAGTTGCAGCAGTTGATTGTTGTTGTTAGGTGCCATCGAGTTAGTTCCAACTCATAGCAACCCTATGTACAACAAAACGAAACACTGCCCGGTCCTGGACCAACCTCACAATCGTTACTACACTTGAGCCCATTGATGCTGCCACTGTGCCAATCCATTTCACTAGGGGTCTTCCTCTTTTTCTCCGACCTTCCACTTTACCAAAGATGACATCCTTCTCCAAGGACTGGTCCCTCCTGACAGTATGTCCGAAGTATGAGAGACAAAGTCTGGCCATCCTGGCTTCTAAGGAGCACACTGACTGTACTTCATCCAACACAGACCTATTTGCTCTTTAGGCAGCCCATTGGCACTTTCAATATTCCCCTCCAGCACCATAATGGATCCTAAAATTCATATAGAAATGTAACGATGCAGAATAGACAAAACAACCCTGAAACAGGAGAGCAAAGTTGGGAGGATTCGCATTCTGATTGATAATTTACTACAAAGCTATAATAATCAAGAGAATGTGGTACTAGCATAAAGGTGTCTATGTAATAGACACTATGAAGTAGACCTGAGAGTCCAGAAATACACTCCCACATGTATGTTGAATTGATTTTTGACAGTGGTATCAAGACTACATAATATGATTCCATTTACATGAAATGTTCATAATAAGCAAATCTATAGAGACGAAAAGTAGACTAGTGGTTGCCCAAGCCTGGGAAATTGGAACTGGATGGGTGCATGGTTTCTGTTTGGAGTGATGACAGCGTTCTGAAATCAGGTAGTGGTGATGGTGGTACAACTCTGCCAACAGACTTTAAAAAAGATTGAGTGACTAATCTTCAATTCAAAAGGATGGATTTTATGGTTCTGTCTCAAAAAAGCTATAAAAAAGAAAGAGTGGATTATTGTAGAAAACAAACTAAATTCTAGTGCAGATTTCTGAGAAATTATATAAAGTAGCATTGTGTCCCACCACTCATCTACTAGTTTGTCATACTGTGTATTTCTGTGAGGCTGGAAACTAGGTCACTGGTATTTTCAATATCAGCAGGGTCACCTATGGTAGACAGGTTTCAATGGAGTTTTCAGATGAAGACAGACTAGGAAGAAAGAGAGGTGGATTGCTTCTGAATGGTTATCCACTGAAAACCTTATGAACAGCAGAGCATTGTTAGACATAGTGCCAGAAGATGAGCCCCTCAGGTTGGAATGCACTCAAAATACGATTGGAGAAGAGCTGCCCCCTCAGAGTAGAGTTGACCTTAATGCAATGGACCTTTATTTGCTGATGGGACACATTCAAAATGAGAGGAAACAGCTGCAATCGTTCATTAATAATTGCAATGTGGAATGAATCTAGGAACATTGGAAATCATCAGAAAGGAAGTGGAATGCATGAAGATTGACATCCTAGACATTTTGAATTGGACAATCATATTTCCAAATTTATGAAAGAAATTCATATTTGTGTCCATTCCAAAAAGAGCTGACCCAATGGGATTCAGAAATCATTGAGTAATATCACTAGTATCACATGAAAGTAAAGGCACAACAAGGTGTCATGATGGAGTTTAGTTTAAGAGTATGTGGGGGAAGAAAGAGTTCCCACTGAATAGTTTTCATCTTGTCTAGATGGGTCTGGTGAAAAGAGATGGGGATAAGATTCTTATGATTGAATAGTAATTGTCATCATGACTAATTGCGACTGTCACAGTTATAAAGATAGAAGTTTTGTAACAAAAATAGGGGACTGGTTAATCTTACAGTCTAGAAAGAGAGGACCCTAAGACCATCAAGGGAGAAGAGCACAAGCAGAATGTGGGACCTTATCCAGATAATCAGCAATGCCAGAGATGGAGGCAGAGATAGGGTGATGGAGAGGGGGAGCAGTTAAGGACTCTAGAGTCATGGGAAGAGAGGGACTAATAGCTGGAGGCCAGGAGGCAGACTTGCAGAGTATGCCCTTTGGAGGTGTAAATTATTATATTTGTCTGAGTGTTTTTTTTTTTTTTTTAAAGAGCTAAAGTGAATAGTGAGAAATACTGGTAACTAATGGTACATGGAGGGGATTATAATCATTATGATGAAACAAGATGTATGATTTGTTGAATGTAAAAATGATGATCTGCCCTGTAAACTTTCACTCAATCCACAATAAAAACTTTAAGAAAAAAGTCAGGGGAGGTGGTGGATAGAGGTAAATACTGTTGACTGATGGTACATGGTGGGGACTGTAATCATTACAGTGAAGCAAAATATGATATATGGAATGTAAAACTGATAATATGCCCTTTAAACTTTAACTCAATTTACAATAAAAACTTTTTTTTTTTTTAAAGCAAGCAAGCAAAAATAAAAAAATAAATAAATAAAAATAAAAGAAGTACACCAACAGAGAACTGCCTGAAATTCGAGAATGTAGAACGAGGTATATCACTGCTGATGTTAGATGGATCTTGACTGAAAGCAGAGAATACCAGAAAGGTGTTTGTTATTGTTAAGTGCCTTTGAGGGTTGTTAATTTCTCAGTAATTCTGACCTGTCGTATGTAGACCAGGGAGGGAAACACCTCGTGGTAAGAAGCTATTGGTGGCCTGGATGGATTCCCTGGGCATCAAAACGCTAATGTACTTGACAGCTAACTGAAAAGTTGGAACTTGCAGCACCCAGAGAAGAAAAAAAAGACAATGAAAAACTAGCCTTTGAAAACCCTGAAGTGCAGTTCTAGTCTGACACACATGGGGTCTCCATGAGGCAGAGTGGACTTTACGTGGTGGCAACTTTTTATGTTTTATTTGGGAGGGCTGCTGATAGCTTCTGTCAGTGTTTTCTAAATAGGCAGCCACTAGTCACTGGTGATTTCCGAGTACCTGAAATTTGGCTAAACTGAACTGAGATGAGTGGCGAGTGTAAAGTGCATTAAAGATTTTGAAGACAAAAAAAAAAATGCAAAAGAGTTCATTAATAATTTTTAACATTGATTGTTGTTATATGACATCGAGTAAGTTCTGGCTCATAGTGACCCTTTGTACAACTAGACACTGCCCGGTCCTGTACCATCCTCACAATGGCTGCTATATCTGAGCCCATTGTAACCACCTTGTCACTTCATGTCATTGAGGATCTTCCTCTTTTTCACTGACCTTCTACTTTACCAAGCACTGTGTCCTTTTCTACAGACTGGTCCCTCCTGATAACATGTCCAAAGTATATGAGATGAAGTCTTAGCACCATTGCTTCTTAAGAGTGCTCTGGATGTATTTCTTCCAAAAGAGGTTTGTTTGCTTTTCTAGCAGTCTATGGTAAATAGCTTGCATTGTTATTATGTGTCATTGACTCAGTTCTGACTCTTAGCGACCCTGTACAGGGTTTCCAAGGAATGGCTAGTGAGTTTGAACTACTTACCTTTCGGTTCATATGGACCATGAGGATGAGTGCTTGCTTATCCATGGTGCCTCACTGAGACTCCATAGCTTGGATATAACATGCTAAGTAAAATATGAAAATTAATTTCATTTCTTTTTACTTTTTAAAATGTGGTTACTAGCCCTGGTGTGGCACTGTAGGAAAAGCACTGGACTGCTAATCACAAGGTTGGTGGTTCAAACTCACCAGCTGCTCCTCGGGAACCCTTTATAGGGTCGCTATAAGTTGGAACTGACTTGACAGCACACAACAGCAACAAGAAGAAGAACATTTAAATGACACTGAAATGACATCTCACATTATGTTTCTGTTGATCAGCATGAGCTCCATACTTCAGTCAGCACTAGAAAATGAGGCCTTAGTCTAAAATCCCAGGGTCTCTTAGCTGTTGAGAAATGGAATCAAGATTTGAGTTGAGGCATGTCTGAGTCTGAAGTCATGGTCTGAACTGCTAGTATACAAGGAACCACAGGAGTGCTGGTGAGGCATTCACTGAAGACACTTCTCCAGGGCCTCCTGGCTCTAAGAACCCTGAGCCACATGCAACAGCTGAGTGGCCTTGAGTGGTGGCTGGAGGGAGTGGGGAGGCTTGTCTGGCTGGGCAAGTTGTGTGGACATTGTGATGGCGCTGCTAAGGCCCGCGTACTCTGGTTGGGCTGGGGGCGAGCTCCTCTCCACACATCAGAAAAGCTGCCTATGAAGTTGGAATGTGAGCTTATGTGATATTGGTCACAGGGGCCACAGGTAGGTTCCGTCATTGGCAAACAGCCAGGTTGGTCAAGTTTATTTCTGGTGCTTCTAACATCCACAGCCCTTTGTCAGAGCCTTTTGGTCAGTCCTCAGAGTCCTGAAATGCCCGTTTGTATCCTGTTGTTGCCGTTAAGTGCCTTCAAGTTTGTTCCGACTCATAGCGACCCTGTAAAGGGTTTCCAGGGAGAGGTTGGTGAGTTTGAACTGCTGACCTTATGCTTCAAGCTGATCTTGCAGTCCAGTGCTGATCCTACAGCAATATACCAGCATCCTATTCATCAACAATAATAATAAAAAAAGAAGAAGAAATGTACTACCATCCAGGGAATTCCAACTCAGCAACCGTACAGGACAGAGAAGAATTGCTCCTTAGTGTTTCTGAGACTGTCATCTTTCTCCTACAGAGCAGCTGGTGAGTTTGAACCACTGACCTTTCAGTTCAACAGTTGAACTACAGTTTCAAGTTTTCTGAGTTTCAAGTTTCAAGGTTTCTGAGGCCGTATATGGGAGTAGAAAGCATCATCTTTTTCCTGTGGGGCAGCTGGTGGATTCGAATTGCTGACTTTGCAGTTAGCAACCCAACACATAACTCACTATGCTATCAACTATGTATCCACTCCTATTCTATCTAAACTTACCTATGCTTGAGTAGACCTTACACTTTATCATCCAAACAAATGCACTTTGGGAAGTGATAGTGTTGTTGTTAGCCGCTATCAGCCTCAGACTCATGGTGACCTCTGTTCAACAGAATGAAACACTGCCTGACTCTGTGCCATTTCCAGGGTCAGGTATGGATTTGACCATTGTGATCCATAAGGATTCATTGGCTGGTTTTTGGAAATAGATGGTCAGATCTTCTTCCTTGCCAGCCTTAATCTGTAAGCTGTATTGAAATCTCTTCAGCATTGTAGCAACACAAATGCCTTCACTGACAGATGGGTGGTTGCTGTGCATGAAATACATTGGCCGGGAACTGAAGCTGGCTCTCCCACATAGAAGGTAAGAGTTTGACCGCTGAACCACCACTGCCCCTCCTTTGGGAGTAATCGTGATTGCTATTAGCCAACTGACACCACACATCTGTTGTGCTGTGGTGACTTGTATGTTGTTCTGATGCTGGAAGCTATGCTACTGTGTTTCAAATACCAGAAGGCTCACCCATGGAGGACAGGTTTCAGTGGAGCTTCCAGATTAAGACCAGACTATGAGGCGTTCTGCTCCCGTAAAGATTTACAGCCTCAGAAACCCTGTTCAGGGTTGCTGTGGGTCGGAATCTACTCGACGGCACTCAACAACAACAACAACAGGTGGTCTACTACTGAGGGATTAGTTCACTGACTACCTTAAGAAAAGCAGTGAAATATTGTCTGATAGAATGTTAGAAGATGAATCCTTCAGGTTGGAAGGCACTTAAAACATGACTGAGGAAGCGCTGTCTCCTCAAAGTAGAGTCAACCTTAATGATGTGGAGGGAGTAAAGCTTTAGGGACCGACCTCCATTTTCTGATGGGGCACAACTCAAAATGAAAAGAAACGGCTGCAAACATTCATTAATAACCGAAATGTGGAAAGTATGAAATAGAAATCTAGGGAAATTGGAAGTCATCAAAAATAAAATGGAACTTATAAAGATCAATATCCTAGGCTGAAATGGATAGGTATTGGCCATTTTAAATCAGGCAATCCTAAGGTTTACTATCCTGGGAATGACAAATTTAAGAGGAATGGTGTCACTTTCATTGTCAAAAAGAATTGTTTTAAGATCTATTTTGGAATACAATGCCATCTGTACAATATTGATATGCCTACAAGGAAGACCAGTTAGTAAAATTATTACTCAAATTTATGCACCAACCACCAAAAACAATCATGACGAAACTGAGGAATAATACTACCAAATTCTTCAGTCTGAACATGCATTGATATTACTTGTGATTGGAATGCAAAAGTTGGAAGCAAAGAGGAGGGATCAGTAGTGGGAAAATATGACTTTGGTGACAGAAACAATGCTACAGATTACATGATAGAATTTTGCAAGACCAGCAACTAGTCCATTGCAAATACTTTTTTTCAACAACATAAACAGTGACTATGGAGTCCTGGTGTGGCACTGTGGGATAATGTACTGGATTGCAAGGTTGGTTTGAACTGCTCCTCAGACACCCCTATATGGGGTCACTGTGGGTCAGAATTGACTCGACAGTGCTTGACAACAACAACAACATACATGTGAGATCTTGCCAGATGGAACACACAAGTATTAAATTAACTTCATTTGTGGAAGGTGATGGTGGAGAAGATCAATATCATCAGCAAAAATAAGGTCATCTGGGGACTCCTGAGCCCATGGACAGGGACCTAGCCACAGAGGACTAGAGCAGAGAGTGAAGTGTCCAGCTGATATGA
>NW_006408659.1:8084118-8096297 GCF_000296735.1 Chrysochloris asiatica | reverse complement strand
CAAATATAGTCCTCCTAAATTTAGAGACTATCTCAAGAACAGATTTGCCACATTGAAGACCAGACTGGTTAGGATGCCATGTAGAACATCAGACCTAAAGGAAGTAAAAGGTCATATGACATGGAATTGAAATAAAAGAAAGTCCAAAATGCATGTCAGAAAAGACTCTGAAATTTTCTCTTGAATGCAGAGTAGCTAAAGCTATAAAGAAATAACGAAGTAAAAGAGCTGAATAGAACATTTCAAAGGGCAACTGGAGAAGACAGAGTAAAGTATCATAATGAACTGTGCAAAGATCTGGTGTCAGAAAACTAAAAGGGTAGACCATGACATTTCTCAAGCTGAAAGAACTGAAGGAAAAATTCAAGCCTTGACTTGAAATACAGAAGGAGTTCATGGACAAAATATTGAATGATGCAGGAAGCGTCAAAAGAAGATAGAATACCCAAAAGAATTGGTTCAACCATTTCAGGGGGTAGTTTATGGTCAATAACTGATGGTAATGAAGGAAGAACTCCAAGCTGACCTGAAGGCATTGGTGAAAAACAAGTCTCCAGGAATTGGCAGAATACCAGTTGAAATATTTCAACAAACTGGAGCAGTGATGGAAGTACTTACTAATCTATGCCAAGAAATTTAAAAGATTGCTACTTGGCTAACAGATGGGAAGAAATCTGTATTTGTGTCAATTTCAAAGGAAAGTGACTCTGCAGAATGTGGAATTTAGTGTGGTACTGTAGGATAATGCACTGGACCACAAGGTTGGTTTGAAGCTCAAGGTCGGTGGTTCAAACTCACTAGCTAGCCGCTCCCCAGAAACCCTATACATGAGTTGGAACCAACTTGACAGCATTTAACGATGAAACAACAATCATTAATATCACATGCAAGTAAACTTTTTCTGAAGATTGTTCAAAACATTTGCAGCAGTTCATTGCTAAGGAGTGGCCAGAAATTCAAGCCGGATTCAGAAGAAGATGTGAAATGAGGGATATCATTGCTAATGGTAGATGGAGCTAGATGGAGCTTGCCTGAAAGCAGAGAATACCAAAAATACTTGTGTGTTTCTGTCTATGCAAAGGCAATCAACTATGTGGATCATAACAAGCTATGGATAACAGTGTGAAGAATGGGAATTCCTGAAGTCTAGTTGTGCTGTACATAGACCAAGAGGAAGTAGTTTGCACAGAAGAAGGGGATACTGAATGGTTTCAAATCAAGAAAGATGTGAGTCAGTGCTGTATCTTTTCACCATGCTTACTTAATTTGTGTACTGAACAAAGAATTTGGGAAGCTGGACTATATGAAGTCCTTGACATTGGGATTGGAGGAAGTGTTATTTACAACCTGCTATATACAATGACATTAACTTGAGGCATTTGGCACGAAAATCAAAGAAAAGATCACAGGATTCAGTAAGGATTATAACTCAATGTAAATATAACAAACATCCTCACAATTGGACCAATAAATAACATCATGATAAATGGAGAAAAGATTGAAGTTGTCAAGGATTTCAGTTTATTTGGCTCTACAATCAAAGCTCCTGGAAGCAGCAGTTCAGAAATGAAACGATGTATTTCCTTGGACAAATATGCTGCAAAAGACCTCTTTAAAATGCTTAAGAGCAAAGATGCCACTTTGAGGACTAAGGTGCACGTGCCTGATGCAAGCCACAGTATTTTCTATGCCCTCATGTGCATGTGAAAGTTGGACAGTGAATAAGGAAGACCATAGAAGAATCCATGCATTTGAATTATGGTGTTGACAAAGAATATTGAAAGTACCATGGGCTGTCAGAAGAATAAACAAACTGTCTTGGAAGAAGTACAGCTAGAATGCTTTTTAGAAGTGTGGATGGTGCAACTTTGTCTAAAGTACTTTGGACATGTTATCAGGAAGGACCAGTCCTGAAGAAGGACATCATGTTTGGTTAAGTAGAAGGTCAGTAAAAAAGGAGAACCCCCCCCTCCCCCAATGAGATGGAATAGCACAGTGGTAGTAACAATAAACTTAAATATAACAATAGTAAGGATGGTGCAAGACTGGCAATGTTTCGTTCTGTTGGGGATAGGGTTGCTGTGATTTGGAGCCCACTCAAGGGCACCTAACACCACCACCATTAGTAAACTGAAAGGTTGGCGGTTCAATTTCATCCAGCAGCTCTGTTGGAGAAAGACTGGGCAATCAGTTCCCATAAAGATTATGGGTGAAACGTTCTCTGCTGAGCTGTCAGCTGCCTCTCAGCCAGCTTGATGTTGAATTTTTATTTTTATCCCCAGCAGCCTCTTACATAGCGGGTGTAAGTCAAGCTGGTCATAATGGAAATGCTGTTGTTGTACTATAGGGAATTATCCGAATTCTAATGATCTTGTAGACTTAGAGCAAGCCAAACAACTTTTCTGAGCCTGTCTTGCATGAATAGACTCATTCTTTAATGATATACCTGATTCTGCTGCATTTTGCTCCTAGCAAGCCATTAGAAAGGGCGGTTGCCGTGCTAAGGACTGATGGTAACTGAATACTTTATTCTTCCTCAGGGTTGTGGAATAATTTAAGATGACATAATATTCCAGTATTTTTCAAAGTCATTCTGGCTTGTTCTATTGGGTGTCAAAAGAGGTTTACAAAAAACAACTTTGGTCAAAAAATTTTTAGAAATTGTGGGATACACCAGGCTAACCTGTTTCTTTTAATGTGGTACTTCTCAGAAGTTTCCAAACAAGATGAAATACACAGTTTCTCAAACATATTTAGTCATGGATCACCTTTTTTGAGAGATGGGACTTGGCAAAGGGAGAATCTATCACAACTACGGTTCTGTAGAATCCACTTTTTAATCCAAAAGAATGAATTTCTAGTTTATGTTTGCAGCTGGTAAAAGAGGAGCTTAGCAAAGTCTTCCCTGTGTCTTTTGGATCCTAACTTCTTTTTCTTCAGATATCAGACCATATACCAGGAAGTTACTTATGAGTGTGGTCTAGAAAGAAGCGCTGGTGTGAAGGTAAATAGGAGGGAGAAGGATGAGAAAAGGTGTAAAAGGGGGCAGAAAAATAATAGCAGAAGGGGAAAGGAGGGATTATAAACCCCTATCCCAGTGGGACCCAATAAGTACTACTAGCATATTGTTTTTTTCCCCACTTTACAATCCTCAAGATTCTGGCATTTCTGTAACATGATGGAGAAGACACGCTGGTTGACCTCAGCAGGGAATTAATGTGCTCACCACACCACAAGAAGGAAAGCAAGCAATTGTATAAATTGCTCATTACTTGGCCACGAGTAGGTTGTATTACAAAGGATTAGGGATGTTTGTGCTTTCAGATCATGGATTTTCCTCACAGTGCTTTACATGATTTAATCATTAATTTCCCTCATAACACTGATACGAGCAATTGCTGCTGAATTCTACTTCATGAAAACTCATCTTAAAAAGTATCTCCCCTTATTCTTTCTCCTGTCTTTATTCTCCTGAATGTCTTTGCTGATTGACAGAAATGAGGTAACTCTTGTTTGGTGGTAGAAGTGTCACTGAGCTAAATCCTTCAAGGTGGTTTTCAATTGGCCATGCAAAAAGATAAGAGGCTGAGTGGTGTAGATAAAACAGGATGAGCTTAGAATTCTGTGTTTCAGGATAATATCTTCTAATTAAATACTCAGTGAAGAGGAGTTCTGGTGTGGTGCTACAGGGTAATGCCCTGGACTGCAAGGTCATTTTGAAGTGCAAGGTTAGCAGTTTAAAACCACCAGTGGCTATAGGAAATGCTATAGAGGGTTGCGATGGGTCGGAACCAACTTGATGGCACTTAACAACAACAAAGTCAGTAAAGAGGGAATATGGTCTGTCTGGTCATTGAGACATTTATCGTCCTCAAATTCTTTTTTGGAATTTATTGTTTATCAGTCAGTAATACAAAACAATGGGAGCTATCATAAACTGTGCTCAGACGATGTTAGTTCTAATCCATATCCTTCCTGGGCTTTACTTCCAAAGTGAAATATTTCATCAGTTAGAATTACATTTAGCTATGTATGAGAGCTAAGCTAAAATAATGATGGGTTGCACAAGATAGAATTTTATTTCTAGCTTATGTGAAAAGAGTTCCAAGTTGGTGTGATGATGCCACAACATTTTTAGGAACCCAGCCTCCTTCAAGCTTTTGGTTCTGCTCTTCCTAGGGTGTGGCCTTTGCTTTTGTCTTCCAAGATGGCTGCAGGAACACCAATCATACCTACCTTCCAGTAGCAGGAAGAGAAAAGGTGTACTAAATCCTGTTTTAATGTTCCTGGAAATTCCATGGAACGTATTTGCTTATAACCCGTTGACCAGAATTTAGCCATATGGCCTAACCTATGAGGGACAGGGAAGGGTAGATAGGAAAATAGCCTTTATTCTGGTTAGCAATGTGCTGAAGTCAACATTGAGTTCTGTTACTAAGGACAATAGAAAATGGCTATTGTGTGGAAATCTTTGTGGTCAAATTCCGGCCTTTAATACCTTTCTTTCAGAAGTGTGTGTGTGTGTGTGTGTGTGTGTGTGTGTATGAGAAAGAGAGGAGATTAGAGAGATAGGCAATTAAGAGACATCATCTGAATCTCCAGTTGTGTTACTGAGGGCACGTGTGTAACTCATCTTCCAGGGTCCTTGGAAAGCCATGGTGGGATTCAATGTGTGTTTCAGGGATGTTGACTCAAGCTCTTTTAGAAACCAATAGAACCATGAAGCATTTAATGTCCTTTCTGCCAGGATGTCTTCACTAAAATCATCATTGTTCATAAAAAACAAATAAACTATCTCCTCTGTATACAGGGTAGATAGGGACGGGCAACTTAGACGCTGGCTACCTAAAATGAAGGGGTGATAAAGGCATGAAGTGACTGGCTTACAAGAGAGAGCAACTGAGGACTCTAGACTCATGGAAAGAGAGGGACTGGGTGCTGGCAGCCGGGAGGCAGACTTCCAGAATGTGCCCTTTGATTGTTTAAATGATTATATATTCCTGAGTGTTTTTGTGTACATTCCCTCCACATCCCCCAAGAAACAGAGAGATTGGAAGCAAATACTGTTGGATGATGATGCATAGAAGAGATTGTAAACATTGTAATGAAACAATGGTGTAAAGCCGATGTTCTCCTATGTAAACTATCACTCAGTTCACAAATAAATAAATAAATCAAGCAAGCAAGCAAGCAAGAAAGAGTCCTGGTTAGTATGAAGAACCTTCAAAAAGTTTGTGGAAAAATTTCATCTTTTAATACAAATTTTCCGTGAACTTTTTGAAGCTCCCTTATATATTAGATATGTTCACAACTGAAAGATTGGAATCATACCCAAAGATTGAAGGGCTGGGATGAGGTAGCCAAGAGCTTAGTTTGATCCTTAAGAGAGCTAACTGTGGAGCACCTTTCCTGTCTCTGTTGTTGGAGAGTGGCTATAAGCATGTGTGGGATTTAGCAATAAACACTCTAGACAGTGGGTCCAACAAGCCAACTAGTTGTGGTGTCAACTCAGACACATGTCAACTTGGTGTGTGTCAGAGTAGACCTATGCTCCATAGGGTTTTCAATGGCTGGCTTTTCAGAAGTACATTTCTAAATGAGTGATTCAATTATTTGTACCATTCATTGGGTCCAAGGAGTGCTCAATTTGAAAATGGGGAATTAGGGAAAGGAAGTACCACATCACTCATGTTGTTGTTGTTAAGTGCCATCAAGTTGGTTCCAACTCAGAGAAACCCAACACATAGCTGAGGAGCGGCTGGTGGATTTGAACCACAAGGTTGGTGGTTCAAATTGACATTGCAGTCGAGTGCTTATCCTACAGCACCACACCAACCTTTCATGGAACTATGAATTTCTAATATATGGATGTTGTTGTTGTTGTTAAGTGCTGTTCAGTCAGTTCTGACTCTAGGGCTTCAGAGGAGGTGTTGTAGGTTTGAACCATTAACCTTGTGGTTAGCATTCCAGTACCACACCAGGAATCCTGATAGGCATAGGGGGCCTTGAAAGTAAGTTAGCAATTAGAAAACTATTTCCCCTCTTCTTCATGGGTATTGTTATGTGCCGTCGAGTCAATTAGGACTCATAGTGACCCTGTATAGGTTTCCAAGGAGCGGCTGGTGAGTTTGAACCACTGACCTTGTGGTTGAAATCGACCTTGTGGTTCAGTGCTTTATCCCACATGTATGTCTGTGGGATATATGTGAATTAGCTGGAAAATAGGAAACAATGAAAACAAAGTTACAATCTCTGTAACTTCTGGTGGACAAACCTTGAGGGGAACTGGACCACACGCTCTCTGAACTGCCTGGGGGAAGGGACTCTAGTCACCTGACCTCCCTCCTGCCAACTCTTCTGCAGTGGCAAAGGTCCTTTGGGATGCCATGTGGACCACCTCAGCATAATTCTGGGGGCAGATAAATGGGTGAGACCAAATTTTCTGGGGAGGGGCAGGGACTCCTAGAAGGTGGCTGGGAAATTACCAGCAGATGAAAGGAGGTGGCACACTGATGGAGAGTTTGGGAAAGCAAGGAGGGTCAGAACTAGGGATATGCAAGACAACCTCCTGGAAAGCATTAAAATTCTTGGACATATTTGCCAATTTTATTGGAAAAGTGATAACCACAGCTTTGATTTTCTCTCTCATTGATAGCTGCTGTGGAGTAGACTCTAACTCATGCTGATCCTCTACTTCACCAACACAATGTCCTCCTCTAGTGATTGATCCCTCCTGGTGACATGTCCAAAGCAAGCCCCTCCTGGTGATATGTCCAAAGCAAGCAAGCAAATTGAAGAATGTTCTGTGGTGACAATAAGGTTTTCATTAGCTAATTTTTGGAAAGGAGATTGCTGTGATAGTTAAGGTTTTGTGTCAACTTGACTGGGTCAAGATTCTCAATGGGTTGGCAGTTGAGATGCAGTTTCCCCCATGATGAGATTTAATATAAGACAATCAACTGTATGATGAGGTCAGCTATGAGCAGCTAATTAATTGAAAGGAAGTTTCCTTGGAGGTGTGGCATCTTTCCAATATATTAAACACTCAGGCAGAGATATTTGCTCTCTGCTGAGTCTGCATCTTTCATCTGGCTCTTCCTACAATCTCTGGTTCTTTGGACTTGAGTCAGTGGCCTGCTCTATTACCTGCCAATCCTGGGAGTTGTCAGCAGCCTGCCTTCTTACCTGCTGGACCTGCCTTTTGGTTGTCTGACATGACGACAATCATGAGTCATCAGTTCTTGAGCTACCTGAGTCGGAAGCCTCTAGCCTGACATCTGACACACACAGATTCAGGACTTCCCCACATCTACAACTGAGTGAACCATTTCCTATAAATCTCTCTTCACATATACACATATCAGCTATGCTGGTTTTGATTCTCTAGAGAACCCAGCCTAAGACAGTTGCCATGTCTTTTTTCCAAGTTTATCTTAGTCTGGAAAAGCCACTGACACCTGTCATTCATGAGTAATCCTGCTGATATTTGAAATATTAGTGACGTAGCTTCCAGCAACACATAGGCCACCAAAGCATGGTAGACTGACAGATGAGTGTTGGCCTCTCTTTCATAAGGGTTATTAAACAGTTTCCCAAATATCTATCCAGGCAGTCTGTGTAATTTCATTGTAGATATTACAATGGTAACAGTAAGGAGTTGGCCAGAGGTAAAAAACCTCATCTAGTCGGTGCAAACAGAAAGGGATTTATACAAATAGAAGGAATTAGATGATTGCAAGATCACTGGATAAGCGAGAGGAGCAAATGCTAAGGTGATTATTGGGAATAATTCATAGTACAATACTGCAGAACTGGCCACCAAGAGAGCTGCCACCTCCTCCATGGTCAGGGAGCTGCCGTCTAAACTGGTGACTTTGGGAACACACACACCTGCTGAGGAGACCAGAGGATTGTTGCCTTTGCTTTTCACCCCATGAAGTTAAGGTCTGGGTAAGTGGGGTGTGGATTTTCTCTGCTTCAGGACTTTCAAACTTTCCATAATCTTGTTAACAGACAGTGAATGGTAGCTCACATGCAGCCCAGACTGGGAAAAGTAGTCTGCATTTTATATATCAAGACAAGGATGGAAGCAGACATGGCTAGGTGAGAGGTTACTGTAGTAATCCAGGTGGCAGAACTGTGCTGGCTTGGACTGGATGATCATAGTAGAATGGGGGCAGTACAGAATCCCTTGGGATACAGACTAGAGGTGGAACTAACAGAGCTTGCAGATGAATTGCCTGAGGGGTGGTGAGGAAGAGAGGCATCAAGAGTGAGTATAGTTTTAGGTGGATGGAGTGCCATGGTTTCCTTGTAATTGCCTTAGTATAGAACAGGGGCTGTTAGGGAATGGAGAGAAATTCAAAGAAGTGGGAATATATTGGGTGAAGATAGTGGAAGATGATTCAGGGGAAAGAGGACCCTTGTCTCTCCCATCCTTCACCCTGCTTTAGAAATCAGGACTCCCTTGGGATTGACAACGCTGGCCAGGGCTGATTGCTTTCCTACATTTGTTTCTGTTAACTTTGTTTTGACAGCCTCTCGTTTTCTGGCATTTGGTGGGCGTGAACATAATTAGGTTTGTAGCAGTAACAGTAGTTCTTACTCTGCTTACTGAGTGGGAGTCGAATATCATTTGCATATTTTAAGTTCCTTTGTTAAAATGGCTTCCTGTCTACACTAGTGGCTAAAGAGCTGGACTTGAACACTGAAAGAAAGAACAAATCCATTGGGGCTGGGTTTCACCTAAAGCTGACCCTGAGACAAGGGTCTGAGTTGTTGTTGTTAAGAACCATGAAGCTGGTTCCGACTCACAGTGACCCTGTACAGGATTTCCGAGGCTGTAAATCTTTACAGGAGCAGAAAGCCTCATCTTTCTCCTGCGGAACGGCTTAGTAGTTTATTTGGGAGATGAGTGTAGGCCTCACTTCAGTGGAGTGGAGAGATGGAAAGGAAGTCAGAAGAGTGTGTACTAATGAGGTGGTTGCTGCTGTGGGCAACTGGGGTGCGATGTCCCTGAAGAGCCTTGAGAGTGGGTCTCAGAGTTGTCACAGCTGAAGGGTGAGGACAGTTCTCCAACCCACTTCTGTCTTTGGCTGGGGAGAGCTCCTGGGGGGCATAAAATCCCGCAGCACATCCTACCTCCTGTGCTGGTGGGCTGAGAAGTTTCTGGAACTAGCTGTAGTTCTCCTGCAGTACTCACAGGAGCTTGTGGCTGGAAGCCACCCCTCAGGGGAAAGGTGAGTGCAGATCCCTGACCGTGTCTGCACAACAGCGACTAGGGAGGACACAGGGGCTCCTAGGAAACAAGCCTTAAATGAAGCCCACTGGAAGGCACTGACTCTGTAGTTTGGAGCCAATGATAGGTTTGACCCCCCTGTGAAAAAGAAGAAAAGTTGACAAGTCAGGTCTTGAAAAGAACATCTACCAGGCTGTGGGAGAGTGGAATATTGAGAAGGCCAAGGAACTCTACAACCAGTAGGCTACTCGAGAGCTTGGTGTTAAAATTGTCAAAGCTATTGCCTGCCACAACTTTGTAAAAGCCAAAAAGGAGGCTGGAAATTCACAGGTGGTTCAAAAAAAGAAGAAACTTGCATGGGGATTTGAAGCAAAGAAGAGATGGGGGACCAAAAGCAACATGGGATATATGTAACTGGTCAGCATTCTTCAAAAACCTTTCTAGACTCCTAAGTGCACAATTTACTGAAAAGGTTGTCTCACTGATTCTCAATATGCCAAGATGCTGATAGAAGTAGACAAGCTAAGCATAAAATTTAGGAGTTGATTATCAGACCATTTCCATCTTTCTCTAAGGAGCTTCACCTTGTGGAAGCAGAGCATTCTGTTACTGGGACAAGATATCTAAGCACAGCCACAGAAAGAAATGAGAGCGTGCACAGACTTACTTATGCAGCCTCTTGGATACAGTCACTTTTGCTTTGTGTTCATTTGCTACAGCCTAGTCAGTGAGCTCCTTGTACTTTTGGTGTGTGGTGTGACTGCACTTATTCTGAAATTTGGTTTTTAAGATTGATAGTTGTTTATAATGGATTGGTCATAAGTGCTCAGGAAATCTCACCTGAAATTATCTCTTACCGATGACTTTTTCTACCTTAGCTTTATTAAAGTGGTTATTGACTATTGGGAGGCAGTAGAGTTGGTACTTCACAATCACGTGGTAAAAGCAATTTTTATGTACCCTCAGGTAAACATTTCAATAAAAAACATCATAGACTGAAAAAAAAAAAAAAGATAATAGAATTTTCCCATGAACTTTTCCAAGCCCAAACATACATGCCACTGTTGTTATTAGGTGGCCCCAAATCAGTTCCAACTCATAGTGACCCTATGCACAACACAATGAAATGTGTGTGTGTCTAAGTTCCTGAGTGATACAACGGTAAAGTGCTGGATTACTAGCCTGAAGATCGGCAGTTTGAACACATCCAGAGGTCTGGATGATCTGGAGATAAGCTTGGAGATCTGATTCTGAAAATTCACACCCTGGAAAACTTTGTGGAGTAGTTCTTCTTGGCACACATAGAGTCACCATGACTCAATCCATGAGGTGACAGCAACTCACAGCAACAACATACACACAGACCACAGTTTCTTGTGTGAATAACATACACCTTCTCTGTTTGCCCACTGCTCCTTCATCCTGGGAGGTAGTTTCCATAAATGTGCAACGCTAATTTCTTTTACAGTAACTTAAAAAAGAAATTTCATACTTATGTTTATGAAAATAACTTGTTGGAGGAGGAACCAGTTGGCAAACAAAAGAAATGTATATAATTTACGTAAAAATGCAGCATACTGACGGAACAAACAAGATAGCGGATCGGGTGGAACTGCGGTGAATAGCTCTACCAACAACACAGAATACCCAACCAAGCAGGCTCAGGGGATGGTCCCAGAACTCTGAACCACATATAAAGGAATATTTAGAAGGTTGGAAGGCTTACATCTGGGGAATTTGTGGCAGAAGCAAGAAATCCACTGCTTTCTAGTCCGGGACGCTCAGCTGCTCCAGGAGCCGCCATCTTTGGTGAGACAAAGCGGGGGAAGGATCTGAGCGGCCACAGACGCCTGGCAGAACCGCAGAGATAAAGGTGTGGACATTCTTTTCTTTTGGTAGCTGTTCATTGGTCCCTTGCTGTCTGTGCACCTCCAATCTGGTGACTATAAGGGTGCCTGAGTTACTGGGCACCCCAGCCCCACCCTCAGAAGGTTCTACTACGCATGCTAACAAATTTCCTCGAAATTTAAAGAGACAGTTTCCAATTAAAACTAAATGGCCACAGCTGGCCCTGAACTGTTTACAACTAGAAACAAGGTCTGAATGGGGATTGTGGAGTGGGACAAGCAGACAAAAAAGGAAATAAGCCAAAAATTAAATCTTAAGTTATGCCAAAACAACCAACAGTGGCATCTTGAAATTTCTCAAAAAGAAGAATGAAAAGGGAAGCCCATTTCCTGATCACATCTACCTGGAGGCATTCAGAAAGCATACAAAATACCAAAATACATACCCATCTAAATATTAAGTCCACAGATAACCCCTGAATATGCCTAAAAACCAGAAGCAGATGACCATATCTGCACATGTCCAGAAACGAGATAGAGTGACTGAGGCAAATGAGCTGGAAGGAGACCTACACTCCATACTGAAAGATGGGCAGGCTTTGGAAATGCCAGAGAAGGAATTCAGAAAAATGACTATAAAATGTATCAAAACACTATACAATGGAGTTGAGAAAAATAAGTAAGAAGTCAGAAAGCGCTACAGGAATAATCAAATAAGATAGATAGAGCATTGGAAACAATTCAAAACCTACAGAAAGAGGTCCAAACGATTAATAATAGAATCTCAGAAATGAACAATACACTGAAAGGGCAAAGGAGTAGAATTGAAGAGATAGAAGCCAGAATTAGTAAGCTAGAAGATAAATCTCTCAACACTACTAAGATAGAAGAACAAACACAAAAAAGGTTAAAACAAAATTAGAAGAAGGCCTAAGATTCATGTTGGATAACATGAAGAGGAATAACATAAGAATTATTGGCATTCCAGAACAGGAGAGATCACACAAGTCCACAGAGGAGATAGTTGAAGAGCTTCTGGAAGAAAATTTTCCTAACATCCTGAAAAGTGAAAAGATAAGCATTCAAGAAGCTCA
>NW_006408659.1:8082001-8083098 GCF_000296735.1 Chrysochloris asiatica | reverse complement strand
TATAACTGATTGGAATACCTAAAAGGGGTTCTACAACTTGCCCGTGAAATAGGCCTCATGCAAAGCCTTTACAGAGTATAGGACCTTATGTGGAATCCTGAGTCCCATCCACAACCTTGTGAGGTGAGACATTCCCACTAGGTAGGACAAGCAGACTGGAACAGCTACAGTGACAGAAGATATATCTTCATGATGAACCTGAGCGGTAGTTACTCTAAATACCAACAAAGAGGGAAAGAGTCTTCAAATCAAGTATCAATGCTATCCGCTCTGTACACAGGGTAGATAGGGATGGGCAACTTAGACATTGGCTACCTAAAATGAGGGGGCAATAGAGGCAAGAAGTGACTGGTTTACAAGGTTTCAAGAGGGAGTTTAGTTTAAGAGTATGGGGGGAAAGAAACAGTCCCCTCTGGATGGCTGTCATCTTGTCTGGATGGGTCTGGAGAAAAGAGATGGGGATAAGATTCATAAGATTCAATAGTGAATAACTGTTAAGACTAATTGCGACTGTCACAATTGTAAAGGTAGAAGTTTTGCAACAAAAAAAGGGGAGTAGTTGATGTTACAGTCCAGAAACAGAGGACTCTAGGACCATCAAGAGAGGAAAGCACAAGCAGAATGCTGGACCTTATCCAGAGAAGCAGCAGTGCCAGAGATGGAGGCAGAGATGGGGGCATGGAGAGGGGGAGCGGTTGAGGATACTAGATTCATGGATTAAGAAGAGAAGGACTAAGAACTGGTGGCCGGTAGCCGACTTGCAGAATGTGCCCTTTGGAGATGTAAATTATTATATATGCCTGAGTGTTGTTTTTGTGTGTGTGTGTTTTTTTTAAAAAGCTAAAGTGGATAGAGAAAAATACTGTTAACTGACGGTTGTTGTTGTTGTTGTCAGGTGCCATCGAATCGGAACCGACTCATAGCGACCCCATGCACAGCAGAACGAAACAATGTCCATCAATGATGCCACCTGGCCAATCCATCTTGTTAGGGGTCTTCCACTTTTTCTCTGACCCTCCACCTTACCCAGCATGACATACCTCTCCAGTGACTGCTCCCTCCGGACAATATGTCCAAAGTATGAGAGACGAAGCTTA
>NW_006408659.1:8068135-8076139 GCF_000296735.1 Chrysochloris asiatica | reverse complement strand
AGAGAGAGAGAGAGAGAGAGAGAGAGAGAGAGAGAGAGAGTGGTGCCGACACCCAGGCTGTTGAAAATCTGCATATAACTTTTGATTACCTTAAGACTTTAGTAGAAATCTTACAAATAACATAAACAGTTGACACACAGTTTGTATGTTATATGTATTATATACAATTGTTGTTAAGTGCTGTCGAGTCAGTTCCTACTCATAGTGACCCTGTATAGGGTTTCCGAGGAGCAGCTGGTGAGTTTGAACCATCAACTTTGCAGTTCAAACTGACCTTGAGAGCTAGTGTTTATCCTATGGTGCCACACCAGGACTCCATCTAAATGCTGCATTTTCAATATGAGATAAAAAGGTATTTCACAAAAAATGCAAGGTGTTTGTGCCTAGTGGCATAGCTGCAGCAGCAGCTTCACAAATTTCCTTAAAAAAATTTTTTTTAACAGCAGTCCTTACGTTGGATTCATCTATCTTGAAATGTCAGGTAACCACAGCTGCAGACATCAACCTGCATATCAAGCAGTTCATTTTTTTCTTGTACTATTGGAGCTTTTCTCTGCTTCTTGGAAGAAGCATCAATGGTGACACTTTGTATGGGTCCCACAGTATTATTTAAGGGTTAGCATATTGCACTAAATATGATGAAAATATGCAAGGAACACAGACTTCATTTTTAATGGTGATGCTCAATTTACTGGAGAGATGAACTACTCCTATGGAGATGATGAGCATCATACTGCAGTTAAAAAAATGTGTGCCTGTTCAAGGCGCAATCATGTTGGTTTTACTTTGTAGGTAACAATTCTTTTTTCCCTAGCTGCTGTCAGGATTCTTTCCTTGTCTTTGATTTTGGAGAGCTTGATTATGGTATGTCTTGGAGATTTTCTTTTGGTGTCTATCCTGCCTGGGATTTGTTCAGCTCCTTGAATGCTTATCTTCTCATTTTTCAAGATGTTAGGAAAACTTTCTTCCAGCAGCTTTTCAGCAAGCGTTTCTGAGGTTTTCTTTGTCTTTACCTGTTCGGGAATTCCAGTCACCCATAGGGTATTTCTCTTCATGTTGTCTGACATGAGTCTTAGGCTTTCTTAAGATTTTTGCATTCTTTTTTTCTGCTTGTTCTTCTATCTAGCAGTATTGAGAGATTTGTCTTTAAGTTCGCTAATTCTGGCTTCCATTGATTCAACTCTATTCCTTTGTCCAGTGGTATTGTCCATTTCTGATATTTTAGTACTGATCATCTGGATCTCTGTTTGCTGGTTTTGTACTGTCTTCAATGCTATCTCTATTTCATTTGATTGTTCTTGTAGCACTTTTTCTGACTTCTTCCTTATTTTCTTTGACTTTTTTGTGGAACATTTGGATGTACCTCAATATTATTTCTTTTCCTGGTAGTTCCAGAGCCTCTTCTCTCTCAAAAGCATTTTTTAGCTCTTCCTTTTGCTCATTTGAGTTTTTCTGTCTTGTTTCTGCACATGAGCAAAAATTTCCTGCTGTTTTCTAGGCATTGCAGTATTGTTGTATTTGTATTAATTTCATGAGTGTATTCTTAAGCACTCTCCAATTGCTTCCTGTTAAATGTGATCAGGAGATGGGATTCTCTGTTCACTATTCAGACAGTTCAATTCAGAGTGTCTTTAGCAGATGTTGATTATAGATGCTGCTCTGGTATATAGCAGATGGTATTGGCTGTTGCCTAATTGGTGGTACTTTAGAGTGTATAGTTGTGGCTTGGCTGCATGGTCACAGTTGCTGTATCCTGTCAAGTGAGGCAAGAAGAGAAAACACTCCCACAAGATATCAGGAGGGCCAAAAGCACAAAACCAAAAACTGAGAATTCTAAAACTCCAGAAAAAACAATATAAAGACTATAAAACTGGAAAAATAAAATAAAACTAAATTAAAAATATGAAAAACAGCCAAGAAGCAACAGCAGGAAAATAAGAGTAATTCTCTAGTGCCATCTAATAACTGATTCAATGGCACTTAAGAACAAAAACAAACAAAAAATGGACTCTTGCATCCACATGCACTTTAGAAATTTCACAGTGCTCCTGCTGAGCCTCTCTGATCTATTGCCAGCTTTTTTTATTTCTCTTTCCCCTTTTCCCCTTCCCCTCAACTTTGTTCAACTATTTTTCCTAGTGAGAACCAGCCCAGGCCCAATTTGAAAGAAACTACTGGTACCAGGTTTTTCTGTTGTCTTCTGCCCCTTTGATTATGTGCCCAGCTGCTGAATCAGTGTGAAACCTATCCTGGGGGTGTCTACTTGTACAAGTCTCCCCTCTGGTCATCAGAGATGAAATGAGTAAGTAGAGAAAAGTAAAAGAAGAAGAAAAATAATAATCGCATGTTTGTCTCTGTAAGTAACAGGTGGGCTTCTGCAACACGAATGCTCTCTTGTTTCTCAACCTGCTCACTAACATTCAAAATGGCTGCAGTGGGTCACATTGGCCACCCCAAATCAGACATCATCTCTTTTGCTTCTGTTCAAATTCTTTCTCCCAGTAAGCACTTGATACACTTATTTATCCTTTTATCTGAAGTTGAGAGTTCCAGGATCATCCTCTGAGTCTGTTCCATCCAGTTTTCCGTATTTTTGCTGAAAAGGGTAAGCACTGCCTTTCTGCCTAGTCTGCCATCAAGCCCTGCAGCCTCACGTTGCTGCTTTTTAACACTTTAAAGAGATACCTTTTCATTGGAATTGCCCAGTGCAATACATCATTTGATTTTTTTTATTGCTGCCCTTGTGGACATGGATTGACTAAATTGAGCTGACTGCATGTCATGAGAAAATAAGTGTTTTAAGTGACTACATTTTTAGCTGACTTGTTATGCAGCAAAGGCTAATGGATACACTTTGCATCTCAGCTTGACTTCTTCTACAGTTGATGTCTTCTCTTGTCAAGCTCCCTTCTTGAGAGCGAAGCTTTCAACTATCTTTGACTTCCCTGACAGAGCTGTTTTTCCTTTTAAATAATTTTGTTTTATTGTAGTAAAATATAACAAAAATTTCCATTGATTCATGTTTAATGTACAATTCAGTGGCATTAGCTACTGTCACCATATTGTACAACCATTACCACTATCTGTTTGCAAAAGTTCTCCATCACAGATATCCAGTATCCTTTATGCAGTAACTCCACATCTCACCTTCCCCAGCCTTGGTAGCCACTAATAAACTTTGGTTTATTATGCATTACTGCTCTTCCAGTTTAACTCTTACCATGCCACTGGGACTTTTTATGAACGACTATGACTTTAGATGCAATTTTCCTTTCTTTTCTCAGCACACATTAGGTTTGTTGTTGTTAAGTGCCTTCGAGTCGGTTCCAACCTATATACCCTGTACAGGGTTTCCAAGGGTGTAAATCTTTACGGGAGTAGAAAGCCTCATCTTTCTCCCGCAGAGCAGCTGGTAGTTTCGAACTGCTGACCTTATGGTTCGCAGCCCGATTCGTAACCACTACGCTACCAGAAGTAGGTGGGTGATATTGGAAGAGGCTCCAGCCACTCTAGAGCTCAAGAGAGCTCAGGTCTGCAGGTTAGCAGGTCAGCAAGAGGATGTTTGGACCGAAGAATAAAGAGAAGCAATGAAATAGCAGCTCAGAACGATGGGAGGTCAGAGATCTGGGATGGGGCGGAGGAGATAGAGGCGGCTGCATGTTGTCGGTGTGACTCTTGCCCATCAGAGCTGCGTGTAGTTCCGCTTGCCCTACATCATGAGTATTCATTAGTGGCTTCTGCAATCATCCTGGCTCTTCAAACCTTAGACTTTTTTTTTTTGTACAATGAGTCCTTCTATCAGTATAATGCCCCACCCTCCTATCTGCACTAAGTAAATATGGATTAAAATGTAATATTTCAACTCGTGATTTCAATCAAAGGCTAATTTACTGAACATTTTAGTATGTAGTCAGAGAATATAATATGGAACAAATTTGACTTTCATACCATGTTTGAATAGAACTCAGCATTTTGTTTGATGAGAAAGAAGCAGGAGGGATGAGAAGGCCCATGACTATTCAGTCTTCTGTGTTCATGAGCTAGTTCCATGTTAGTAAGTGCTCTCTTCTTTAGACTTTACTTTGCTTTAGAGGCATTTTACAGATTTTTTTGTATTTATGTAAGAAAACTTTATTTAACCATTGTGAATTATAACTTTTGAAATTTGATTTATTCTTTCGTTGTTGTGAATATACACAACAGGACAGTTTCTATAGTCTATATTGATGACATTCTTCAAGTGGTGCAACCATTCTCAGCCTCTTTTCTGAGTTGTTCCTCCTTCGTTATTGTAAACCTACTGCCTCCTAAGGATCCTTTCTAAACTTCTGAGTTGCTGTTGTCAATTTGATAGTCTTTTCTTCCAAGAACTTTATGGTTTTAGATTTAGCAGTTAAGTCCTTGCTCCATTTCGAACTAGTTTTTTTTTTTTTTTTTTCATTACAAAGAATCTTTACTTTTCAGTGATTACCAGTACATTAATAACAAGTAACAAGTTCTTCTTTTCTAAGATCTAGCAATTTCTATTAAGAGACACTAATAGCAGTCCAAACTAGACAAGTGCAGGTATCTTCCACTCTTTGAAAGTTCACTCTATGCCACTTTGCATTTATAGACACCTATATATCAGTGCTTATTTTCGCTTAAAAGAAAGAAATACAAAAAGGATTTTTGCTTTTATTTATTTATTTATTTATTTTAAAAGTAGGGAAGGCAAAACTAGCAGTGTTTTGCAGTCAGCCTTTCAAGAGACAGTACCCCAAGCAACAAAGTGGCACCACCAAGCTTCTATCCTGAGAACTACACTCAGCGTCTCAGCATCAATTCAGCACAGTTCTGAGTTGTAGCCGTGAACACTACATGTTAGTGTGGTTTTAGTTATTTATATTTACTGGGTTATTTAGTATGATTTAGCAGGCTACTTTTTTGTGGGGGTCTGGGAAGGCTCAAAAAGTTTTCCCATATAAACCAATAGCAATTGCCTCTTCGATTTATGCCATCTCAGCTTATGAAAGTTTCACAGAGGAAATCTATATTTATGGTTCTAATCCTTAAACAGAGAGAATTCTTTTTTTTTTTTGGTGAGAATTCTTTTTAAGGCTGGCTGCTGTTCATACACGTTACAAAACAGTTACTACTTTTTCATTGATAAAGTCCCTGACCTTCAAGAAAGCTTAAGGGAAATGAAATATTTAACCCATTTATTTTCTAAAGAATTAAAAAAAATAGATAATAAAGAAAAGTCATATTGCTATATATGTTGCTTCAGCTAAAAAGCATAGGAAAAGTGTATACCCATTAAATGTGTACGAAATACGAGGTAAAGGGATGAGATCTCTGGATAAGCTCTAAGTCTATACAAAGTACTAGGTTTGCTCCTCTGTAAAAAGTGACGGAACCTAACATAACATACAGGAAAATGTAATGCCGTCTCACAAGAGTAAAAACTATAGCTTTGCTAAAGCTTCTTATTCCATGTGACAGCATCTACAATGCCAATCCATGGAACAGATGTGTTCTTCTTCCCTATCCATTGATGCAGTAGTTTTCGTGGATTTCAGGTTGGATTTCAGAGACAAAGTTCAAGAGCTTATCCAGGACGTCATCCTTGTTCTGCCGGAAGTAGGTGTGGAGGACAGTCATCTTCTCCTGGGTCTCCTTCTCCACTTCAGTGCTGTAGCTGCCATGAGATCCCAGAGCCACAGCTTCCTTGGCCTTGAACTCGTTCTCCCTTTGTAGGCAGTACTGTTCAATTTCAGCCTGCGCTGCTTCTTTGGCCTGCTTCACTCTCAGGTTCTTTCACTTACGGCCTCGGACACCTCTGCAGCGTGCTTCTCCACTTGCTGTAGCAGCTGAATGCCTTGCCACATGGCATCAGCGACTCTGAACTTGTTTTTGTATACGCATGAGGTATGGATCTTGTTTCACTTTAATGCACGTAGAAATCCAGTTTTGTTAGCACCATTTATTGCGGGGACTGTTTCTTCCCTATTAAATAGATTTGGCTCCTTCGTTGAAAATTAATTGACAATAAATGTTTGGATTTCTTTCTGGGGTTTCAAGTCTATTCTGTTGGTCTATGTGTCTGTCATTAAATCAGTACCAGGTTAATTTGAAGTTAGGAAATGTGAAACTTCCTACTATGTTCTTCAAAATCTCTTTGGCTACATATGGATATTTTTAGTTGGGATACAATGCAAATGCATGTTAATGAAAAAAGGATTCTTTCCCATTAATAGTTTTTCTCTTAGCAACAGAAGTTCCAGGGCTTTAAAAAAGTTGTTAAGCACAGTTAGAAATATTTCCTCCTTGCGTTGGGCTTTCCTTTGACAACTACAAGTTCACAGAGTGAACAAGTATGTATTGGTCAGCTTTTAAGTTTAGTATAGATACCATGAATGTGGCACTGTGGGTTAATGCACCAGACTGCAAAGCCGTTTGAACTGCAAGGTTGGTGGTTCATGCTCACCAGCTGATCCTTGGAAACCCTATACAGGGTCGCTATGGGTCGGAACCGACTCAATGGCACTTAACAACAACCACAACCATGAAAAGGAAAGCATGGATCTGTTTGCTCTGAGACCCAATATTACTGATGGCCAAGTGTAAATCTGGGACTGAGCACAGAAGGTCAGAGATCAACTCTGAAAAGTGATTGGATCATTCTATAGGCTAGTTCTGCTGAAGGTCTCAGGGGGATTTTCAGAAATCCGAATTGCCTTCCTCATTCACTCACATCTTTATAAATCAAATCTAATTATCTTTCATTTCCAGTATTCCAGAGGAGACCACTTACTCCTCTCTGCTCTTTAAGACCTGGCTTTGTTCTGTCAGTTTAATCTTAACTCCCACAATTCCTTCCTGGAAACTTCTTTCCCGCCAGACTAGAATTCCTCTGAGTGGTGCTCACCCAGTCATCTTGCAAACAATTCACTCCAGTTACTTCCCTTGGAGCTTAATTTTGGATTCTCTATTGTTTTATAGCAACCACACTAATTTAAACAATGACAATCATTTGTTAAACTCGTGAACCTACAATGTGGGCAGGTTTGGTGGGGATGACTTGTCTGCTCTATATGGTGTGTGAAGCTTCAGAGACTGAAACAGCTGGAAGCTGATTATGTGTGCATCTCTTTGTCTTCCTGTAGTCTCAAGGATTCTCCATAAAGTTCTTCCAGGTGGCCTCTCCAGGAGACCTCCGGCTATTCAGACTTCTTTTTTTCTTTTTCCCTTCCTTAAAAAAATTTTTTTTATTGTTAATTATGTGTTAGTTTACATGGGTGAATATTACATTCATCCTATCATATTTTGTTTCATTGCAATGATCACAATCCCCTGCATACACCATCAAACATCCAAAGGGTACACCCCACATGCCTGCCCCCTAGCCACCAGCACACAACCCCTCTCCTTCCCTGAGTCCAGAGTCCCTAGCCACTCCTTCTGTCCACGTCATCGCCTCTGCCTCCATCCCTAGCATCACTGCCTCTCGGGACAGGGTCTCCCACTTTGCTTTTCTCTCTTGATGGTTCCAGGGATATCTGCTCCTGGACTAAAAAATCAGCCGCTCCCATCCTTTTGCTACCAAACATTTACATTCTTTTGCTACTAAACATGACACTCACTGTCAGACCTGATCTCAATCATTCCCTATTGAACCACAGGAGTCCTTTCCCCCTCACTGTTTATCAACCCCAACCAGACAGGTTGGAAACAATTCAGTGGAGGTTCTATCATTCCCTTGTGTCCTCTGGAGCTAGGTTCCCTACTGAAAGCTTATAAACCAGTCACTTCTTGCCTTTGTTGGTGTTGTCAGGTGCCATCGAGTCGGAACCGACTCATAGTAGCAACCTCATGCACAGTAGAACAAAACAATGTCCGATCCTGGGCCAACCTCACTACTGCCGCCACACTTGAGTCCATCAATGATGCCACCTGGCCAATCCATCTCGTTAGGGGTCTTCCTCTTTTTCTCTGACCCTCCACCCTACCCAGCATGACATC
>NW_006408659.1:8042756-8067390 GCF_000296735.1 Chrysochloris asiatica | reverse complement strand
TTCCCATGTTCTGTTTGAACAATTGCTTCTTGGTCTAGGTACAGATTTCTCAGAAGTACAATTAAGTGTTCTGGAATACTCATACTTCTCAATGTTGTCCATAAACAGCCTTTGTAGTCCCCCCATTTTGGGTAGCCAATGTCTAAGTTTCGCATTCCAGTTGACCCTGTGTACCAAGGGGGTGGGAATGATCCTCACTATAGAGATTTGTCTGTTCCTTTGTCATACTGCATCCACAAGCATAGGGAAAGTTCATCCACTTATAATGGGTTACTCTTCTCCACCCCCCTCCCCCCTTTCTTCCTCTAGTCATATTCTGATCATCCAGCCATTGATGCCAGGTCAAATGGGTATTATCTGAAACTGTGGGTGTTCTTGTGCATTCCCCTCTCACTTTATGTCATCTGGATGCTTCATACTCCGTTTGAGTTCTCTGGGGCCATGTCCCCACCCCTTGGCCCAGGAGTCCCCAGGTCTCGTCATACTGCTGGTTAACCAGGTCTCAATCCAGGTTAACAGGGTCTATTGAATGTGGTTGGATTTAGTTCACAACTTCATTGTTGTTTTTCCCTCTCATCCCCTTATCAGTGACCAATGTGGTCAGCAAGCAGGGCCATATGCTTGCTAGTATATTCTATTTGAGTTTCAGTCTTGGAAGGGGGTTTGCCTTGAGGGGACCTGACCACTTGCCTTGATGGCTCTCTGGGGAACAACTTGCTTGTTCTTGTAGTAGTCGATTGGACTGCTGTCTTTCTTTATTATTTTTTCTGCTGGTCTTTCTTTCAAGAAGCATCTTCTGTTCTTCTAGCGGCTCCAGACTAGTCTGCTTGTCCTTTCACGTGGGACTGTCCCACCTCAGAAGATTATGGTCTTGTGCAATGCAAAGGCTCTGCAGGGAGCACTCTTCACTGGGCAAGTTCTAGCCCCATTTTAGATATTCCAAACAGTTATAGGCTGAAGACGGACTTACAAGCTTTCTCTGGTGATGTTTCTGGTTATTCCTCTCTCTCCCCTTCAAGTGTCTATTTTACAATAGCAGGCAAGGGAAACCAAGATTCAAAAGGCAGCCAAGCATCTTAACATCATTTTATTCAGACTTCTTAAGGGCAGTTGGGTTTCTACTGAATGGACGTTTCAAAAGATCTGTAGAGAAGCTGCAAGGGTCTTTCTGACCTAGCCTTGGGGCTCCTAGAGCATCATGTCTGCTGCATTCTATTGGTAAAGCAAGTGACTAAGTCCAGCTCCAATTCAAACTGACCTTGCAGTTCAAACTGACCTTGTGTCTAGTGCTGATCTGAGAAGATTCCAATTCAAGGGGAGAGAAATTAAATTCCATCTCTTGATGGAAGAAGAAGCAAATAGTTTGTAGCCATTTATAATTGCTCACACCCTTCTCTTCACCTTTCTAAACAGTGCATTCAGGGACCAACCCAAGTTCTTCTACCACACTTTGATATCTACAAAGAAGATCAGTCTCAGAAATTCTGCATTTACTTGTTACCAATCTACAGTTTAAAACTTTATCATTCTTGTTCCATGAGTGATTGAAAGCAAATGGTATAGTTCCAGGTATAGACAAGGTGCTTGTTGAGTGTTTATGGGATGGATAAATGGATGGGTGAGTGGATGATGCAGGTAGACTCAGGATAAAAGTTGGAGCAGAGAGTTTCTCTCAGGGCAGGGATTCTGAACTTCAATACTACTGACTTTTTGCTTCAGATAATTTTGTTGTTGTTGTTATGGGGATTGTCCTGTACAATGTAGGATGTTTAGCTGCATTCCTGGTCTTTACCCATTAGATGGGAGTCCTGGTGTGGCGTGTAGGATAAACACTCGACCATATGGACTGAATGGTCTGCAGTTGCCACTCATCATCCACTCCTTAGAAACCCTATACAAGGTCATTACGAGTCAGAACTGACTCAACGACACTTACCAACAACAACCCATTAGATACTAGTAGCACTTCCCATCATGTTGTGACAACCAAAAATGTCTCCAGGTCAGAAGCTCCCTAGGGAGCAAAATTACTATTGGTTGAAAATCACTGAGTTAGAGAGAAGGTTCTGAGACCATATGGGTTCTAGCTGGGTAATGTTCTGTAGGATAAGTGCTGGACTGTGAACTACAAAGTGTATGGCCTGAACCTTTCAGAGGCTCTGCAGGAGAAAGATGAGGCCATCTGTTCCTGTGAAGATATACAGCCTTAGAGACCCTATACAGTGTCATGAATTGGAGCCAACTCCATGGCACTCAACAACACCAACACCAACAATGCTCAACAGCTGTCCAGATACAGGGTGTCATCCAAAGACCTATGAATAGGGCCGAGAGGTCAGGAAGGCTCTCTGGCCTTCACTTCTGGTACCAGAATGTCAGTACATTTGAGCCACTTGCCTCAATTAAGCTCAGAAAGTTGGGCATAGGGTGAGCTGACAATTGAATGATTCAGTTGGTGATATGCGTTTCCCCTTTTCTATCGCATGTCTACTCTGGAGACAGCAACTTCATCTCTTCATTGATATTTCTACCAGTCCGTGGCCAGAGAAAATAAAAACCAAAGAAACTTCAGGGAGCCAACATGGTTACTAATTTAAAGGCTCTGGGGAAAGAAAATGGAAGAAATTGGAACTGTGTTTGTGACAATTTCAGTCTTCTCAGCACTCTATCCCCTGTAAGGAAAATACAATTAATAATTAATTGTATTTCCATAGACAATGATACCTACCCAAACCTACAGCAGTGTTTCCCTAAAACCAATCCACTGTCAGTTGTTCAGAAGAGGATGGTCAAATCATAGCAATCTATCTTTTTTTCCCACACAAAGTAACAAAAATCAATAGCTATGTGAGTACTTCTCCATTATAATCCAATCATGGATAGATCTCCTGGTAAGATTGTGTTGTTATAAAGCCTTTGCCAATCAATGATATTTTAATATCCCCTGAGACCATGATAGAGTGAAGATGTTCTCTAAACAGAAGACAAAAAAGAATAGCTTTTTTCTCCCACTATTATTTAAACCACCACTAATGCAGGAGCTCTGCAATTTATAATTTTTAGCAAAACAAAGCCTACTTCCCGGCTGCATAAACTACTCCCAGATGAGTGTGGGAGACACTAATGACAGGCCTGAATGTTAGCAGCGCTATTCACAGATGTGGATTGTTAGATGAATTTTATTGGTAGTCTCTGGACATTGGGAATAATAAAACACTGCGGTCAGTGTTTTCTAGAAGGGTTTCTTATCTTACCAGTTGCTGTTAAGTCAGCTCCTGTTGATGGTGACCGCGTGTGTGTCAGAGTGGAGCTGTGCTCTGTGGGGGTTTCAGTGGTTGATTTTTTTGGATGTAGATATCAGACCCCTGAGGTGCCTCTGGATGGACTTGACCTTTCAGCTTTTCAATTAGAAGCCAAGTATATTAACCATTTACATCATTACTACACATTTATACTAGGGAGGGAACCCTCTAGTAGGGTTGTTGTTATTAGGTGCCACTGAGTTGGTTTCAACTCAATATCGACTCTGTGTACAACAGAACAAAAATGCTACCTGGTCCCATGCATTCTCACAACTCTTGCTATACTTAGACCCATTGTTTCAGCCACTGTTGGAAGTCTTCCTCTTTTTCACTGACCCTCTAGATTTCCAGACTAAATATGCTGAGCTTTGGTGAGTTAATCTATGTAGGGGACTATAGCCAGGTACACATCCTTTCTCTCCTGTACATATATTCCTAACTGTGATGCATGCTATGGATACCCACCCTGGTCCCCTTTATCAGCCAGCATGCCCATCTCGGCTGCTGTGAGTGTTGGCTACTCGTGACTCACAGTTGTTGCATTCTCTGTAGACTTTTCCTTGCCTCGGAGAGTCCTTACTTGAGAAGTTATGCACCTCTTCCCTTCCTAGCCCACAGCTAATGACAGAATGGGGTACAAATATCAGCCTCCTGCCTCAATGTGAAGGAACCCTGGTCGCATAGTGGATTATGAATTGGGCTGTTAACTTCCAGCTCAGCCATTTGAATCCACCACTCCATCCGAGGGAAAAACATGAGGCTTTCTGCTCCCAAAAATATTTACAGCCTCGGAGACCCTATGCAGGATTGCTGTGTGTGGGAACTGACTCGACAGCATGCAGTAGCAGCAGCCTTATGGTGAGACCAACTCCTTGATGTAATTCACACATCAGAACTCCTGTGGGTGTCACACTGAGGTGAGACTCCTACTGGCACCCCACACTTGCTCAGCCCCCTCCACCCCTCACGCCGCTTCTCCCTCAGTCCACCATACATCATATGCACCAGCATCCTGTCTCAGTCTGTTTTTTAAGGACCTCAAATTTATTGTTGTTGTTGTTGTTAGGTGCCATCGAGTCAATTTTGACTCAAAGTGACCCCATGTGACAGTAGAACAGGCCTATAGGGTTTTCATGGTTGCCTCCTGGTGTGCAGCTGTAGGATCAGTATTGGACTTTGAACCCCAAGGTTGGCTGTTCAAACCCACCAGCTTCTCCTTGGAAACTCTATACAGAGTCACTATGAGTTGGAATCGACTCATCAGTACTTAACAACAACAACAACAACAACAACAATCTTATGGAAGGAGATCACCAAGTCTTTCTGCCCAGGAAGGTGCTGACTGTGTGGTTTTGCATTGCCAAACTTTTGACTGGTTAGCAGCCAAGGACTTAATCATTGCATAAGTCTATGAATTTCAAAGAAATCACACAAATGCACTTAAGAAGACACTTTTAGAAAATAATTTAGTTATTCTTTGATGAATCAGAAGACACTCCTAGACTATGCAATATCATTGGAAGATTCTTAGTATGAATGTTAGTTATTTCTGCAGATGGGAAAATATATGATGGTGGTGATGGTTATGGTCCATGGAGTTCATTCCGACTCATAGTGACCCTGTATAGTGTTTCCAAGGCTGTAAATCTTCATAGGAGCAGAAAGCCTCACCTTTTTCTTTCAGAATGGCTTGTAGTTTTGAACTGCTGACCTTGCAGTTGGCAGCCAAACTTGTAACCCACTATGCTACCAGAGCTCCTTGGAAGATACATGAGAGAACTTCAAAAAGTTCATGGAAAAATTCCATTATCTTTTTTTTTTTCAATTTGAAAGTCTCTTTACTGCAGAAAACCTCATAAACAAAGTGCAAGCACAAACAAATTTGTTTACAATATAGTGACAACCAACCGTCTGATTTCTAAAGTATTCTTACAAATTAGTTTTGAAATTACTAAAAGAAAATGGTCAAAATATTCAAACATACAATTCACTTAGAATAAAACACCAATGGCCAATGAACAAAAGACTTTCAATACTAGTTGTTAAAGAAATTCAGATTAAAAGCTTTACTTTTGGAAGGAAAGTTCATTATTTATTTTAATGAAGTGGAATACCTTCAATAGGCCTACAGAATTATATTAACATATATTCTCACTTCCTTAATTTTATTCATTTATTTACTTTCTTTCCTCACCCTTTAGAACTTTGTCCTTGGGTCTTCCTTAATTTTTAATTTATTATACATTGTTGTTATTGTGAAGTGCCATCGAGTCAATTCTGACTCATAGCAACCCTGTATAAGGTTTTCGAGGAGCAGCTGGTGAGCTTAAACTGTGGACCTTGCAGTTCAAATGGCTTTGCAGTCTGGTGCATTAACGCATAGTGCCACACCAGGTCTCCATTTATTATACTTAATTAACAGAATATTTTTTCCCTCCGGGCTCACAGGAATCTATTGAACATGGTCGGACTTAGCTCACATCTTCATTGCTGTTTTCCCCTCACTTCTCTTTATTGAATTATAGAATTTACAAGGCTGTAAATCTTTATGGAAGCAGACTGCTACATTTTCCTCCCATAGAGTGAGCAGCTGGTGAGTTTGACCAGCTGACCTTTTGGTTAACAACTGAGCATTTAACCACGGTTCCACTAGGACTTCTTACAAGAATAGTGTAATGGCTACATAAGAAAATGCCAATATTTTCAGAGATGCACATGAAAGTATTTTTAGGTCAAATGTTTTAATGGCTGTAACTTATTATAAATAGTAGGCAAAATTTGTTGTTGTTAATTGCCATCAAGTGAACTCTGATTTATGGTCATCCCTTCTATGCAGAATAGAACTACAAGTGACCTTTTGGAGACAAAATGACAGCTCTGTCTTGTGAATCTCTTCTGAGTGGGTTCAAACCATTTGCACCATCTGGGGACTTGGCAAAAACTCATAAAAGCAAATTTTGCAAAAGATTAAGAATTGTCATGTGCACCAGACTTGGAGGCAGAGATGATGACATGGAGAGAGGGAGCAGCTGATGACTCTAGACTCATGGAAAGAGAGGGACTGGGTGCTGGAGCTCAGGAGGCAGGCTTGCAGAATGTGCCCTTTGGTTGTTTAAATTATTATATATTCCTGAGGGTTTCTGTGTCTATCCCCCCAGCCCCCCAGGAAACAAACAAACAAAACAGAATGGAAGTCAATACTGTTGAATGATGATGCGTGGAGGAGATTGTAATCATTGCAATGAAATGATGGTGTCAAGCCGATGTTCTCCCATGTAAACTATCACTCAGTTCACAATAAAACTTAAAAAAAAAAGAAACAAAGTAATAGTAGAGAGTGGATATGTTAGGAGTCCTGGTGGCACACTTACTCATTGGGCTGCTAACCGCAAGATCAGCAGTTTGAATCCACCAGCCACTCTGCAGGAGAAAGATGAGGCTTTCTGCGCCCATAAAGATTTACAACTTTGGAAACCCCATACAGGGTTGCTATGAGTTGGAACCACCTAGAGGGCACACCACCACCACCAGCACCAGGTAAGAGGTGTATGAGAGAGCGTTATATCTTTTTCTACTTTTCTGTAAGTTAGGAAATACTCACCATGAAAATATTTATAATAAAAACAAAATCTGTGCCATCAAAGTGAAAATGATGTTCAGTGGTGAAGGAGAATATAAATACTATCTTGGAGTAAAATCCACAGAGAGAACATATAGAATGTTTCCACTGTTTTATTATTTTATCCATGGAATAAATATAAGTGGGTATGTTAGTTATATAATGCTACTATAATAAGAATATCACAAATGGGTGGCTTTAACAAACAGAAATTAATTTTCTCACTGTTTAGGAAGCTCAAAGTCCAAATTCAGAGTATTGACACTCTGTAAGACTTTCTCCCTCTCTCTTTCAGCTCTGGAGGAAGATCCTTGTCTCTGTTGAGCTTTTGGTCCTGGCTGATCTTCATGTGACTTGGCATTTCTGTTCTCCTATCTCTTCTTGCTCGATTGCCCATTTAATTTCTTTAATATCTCAAAATAGATTGACTCAAAATATCCTGTCACGGAGTCTTGGTGTGGCGCTGTAGGATACGCACTGGAGTGTTAATTGCAAGGTTGGTGTTTCGAACCCACCAGCTGCTCCTTGGAAATACTTCAAAGGGTTGCTATGACTCTGAACTGACTTGATGACACTTAACAACTAAATAACATCAAGATAAGTGGAGAAAAGATTAAAGTTGTCAAAGACTTCATTTTGCTCGCGTCAACCATCAACACTCATGAAAGCAGCAGTCAAGAAATCATATGACTTATTGCGTTAGGCAAATCTGTTGCACAAGACCTCTTTAAAGTGTTCAAGAGCAAAGATGTCAGTTTGAGGACTAAAGTGCACCTGACCTGAGCCATGATATTTTCAGTAACCTCATATGCATGTGAAAGTTGGACAGTGAATAAGGAAGACCTTAGAAGCGTTAATGCATTTGAATTATGGTGTTGGAGGAGAATGTTAAAAGTACCATGGACTTCCAAAAGAACAAACAAATCTGTGTTGGAAAAAGTACAGTCAGAATGCTCCTTAGAAGCCATGATGGCCAGACTTTGTCTCTCCTACTTTGGACATATTATCATGAGGGACCAGACCCTGGAGGAAGACATTATGCATGGCAAAGTGAAAAAGAGGAAGGTCCCCAATGAGATGGATTGGCACAGTGGCAACAGCAATGGGCTCAAGTGTAGCAGTGATTATGAGGTTGGTGCAGGACCAGGCAGTGTTTCGTTCTGTTGTGCATAGAGTTGCTATGAGTTGGTACCCACTTGATGGCACCTAATGATAACAACAACAACAATCTTGTCTCATTAGCATAACAAACATAAGCCATTCACAAGTGGAATTATAGCAGCAGACAGAGGTTAGGATTTACAATTCAGCCACAACAGTGGATCTTCTACAAACTCATGGAAATGGGATTCCTGAGTTGTTTTAAAAGCTTCCAAATGAAGTATTTCAGTAGGTTTTGAACTGAACACTGTGTTAAAATTATAAAAATCCAACATCCTTGATTAGCCTGCAAGAACATCAGGGAACATGGTGATTTACTTGCCAAGTGTCAACAAACGTCTTTGCATAATTGGTGGTGGAAGAGACTGAAAAAGAATCACGATTTTGGAGAATACATCTAATGAGATCTAACTACATTTACTTTTTTAAAAGTTATGTTGCTGTTGCTAAGTGTCGTTGAGTCAGTTCCAACTCATTGTGACCCTGTATAGGGTTTCTGAGGACTATTTGGTGGGTTTGAATCACCAACCTTGTGGTTAGCAGTCCAGTGTTTACTACAGCACCATACTAAGACAGTAATCAAAACCAAGTGTTGAAAGCAATTAGCCTTCAAATCACTGTAGTCCATTTGTTATTGTTAAGTGCCATTGAGTTGGTTCTGACTCATAGTGACCTTGCATAGGGTTTCCAAGGAGCAGCTGGTAGGTTTGAACTAATGACCTTATTGATCACAGTCCAGTGTTGATCCTACAGCGCCACACCAGGAGTCCATAATGTCATGCTAATGTTTTTTTAAATAAAGCATATGGGATTACATGGAGTGAAAATATTAATAATTAGTATATTCTAATACTATCATACTGAGAACTTTTTATTATCATAAACATTTCTGACAATTTTATTAAACATTATTATGTACTTATTTTATATTTAATCCATCTTAAAAATTTCCTTTTTTGTGTAAAGTTGATAATATATATGTATATAATGTATAAATGAATACTGGGATTGTTGCTGAAGATTTTTTTCACTGATGGGGGTATGCTATATAGCAAGTTTGATATCACTGCTGTAGAGTTTGGAGTTTCTTCTAATCCATAGACCCTAAAGAATCCTGTCCAAATATTCAAAGGAATTCTGAAGCAGTTATAAGGAGAAAAGGTAATGGTAGAAAGGGATGGAGGCAGAGACATAGGAGCAGGGGAGAAGCCAGGGAGAAAAGAAAAATACTTTTGTTCTAATATTATTTTAAAATTATCCAATTTCTTAAGAACAAGACTATACAATAGAACTTTTTCTGACCACAGGCATGTTCTTTAGCTGTGCTGGCCACATGTGGCTATTGAGCATTTGAAATGTGACTTAGTGTGGTTGAGATTGCAGTTGTTAGGTGCTGTCAAGTTGGTTCCAACTCATAGTGACCCCATGCACAACAGAACAAAACACTGTCTGATCCTGAGCCCATGGATGCTGCCACTGTATCAATCCATCTCATTGGGTGTCTTCCTCTTTTTCACTGATCCTCCACTTTACCAACCATGATGGCAGTTAGAAGACTAAGGTGTATCAGATTTAAGCCATGGTATTTTCAGTTGTCTCATATGCATGTGAAAGTTGGACTACAAATAAGGAAGACTATAGACTTGCTGCATTTGACTTATCATGTTGGAGGAGAATATTAAAAATATCATGGACTGCTAGAAGAACAAACAAATTTGTCATGGAAGAAGTATAGCCAGAAGCCAGGATGGTGAGACTTCGTCTTTCATACTTCGGACCATGGCAGTCCATGGTACTTTGAATATTCTCCTCCAACACCATAACTCAAATACATCAGTTCTTCAATAGTCTTCCTTATTCGTTGTCCAACTTTTACATGCATATAAGGTTACTGAAAATACCATCACTTGGGTCAGGTGTACCTTAGTCCTCAAACTGACATCTTTGCTCTTGAACACTTTAAAGAGGTTTGGTGTAACAGTTATATCTAATGCAATATGCCATTTGATGTCTTAACTGATGCTTCCATGAGTGTTGATTATAGATACAAGCAAAGTGACTGAGGTACTGAACTTTGCATTTTATTTGTTGTTGTTAGGTGCCATCGAGTTAAGTTCAGACACATGCTCTTTTTGTTTTGACAGTTTGGAAGAGAATGACTGAAGAAGGGAAGTCATTTGTTCGATAAAAAAAGGGTGCAGATGGTAAAAATTTCCTTGAAAAGATATTATGAGAATATGTTGTTGTTATGTGCTATCAAGTTGGTTTGGATTCATAGTAGCCCTGTGCCAGCCTCACAATCTTTCCTATATTGGAGTCCATTGTTAGTAGTCACGGTGTCAGTCCATCTCACTGAAGGTCTTCCTCTATTTTGCTGACCCTCTACTTTCCCAAGTATGATGTCCTTCTCCAGGGTCTGGTCCCTCCTGATAACATGTCCAAAGTATTTGAGATGAAGTCCAACCATTCTTGATTCTAAGGATGGGGATATAGGAAAACCACATTTTCGGGCATCATCACTGCCTTGGGCCTACTGGGAATGGTACACTGAAACCAGTGGTTTGAGTGTCTGAAGCTCTGTATGGTGGAACTTAGGATGACTCAGTGGTGATTTGTCTGCATGGAGACATTAAACAAATTCAGGACAGGAGCTGACTGACCACAAAGTGCTGCTTTGTGGTCAGTCCCTATCCTCCTGTTACCTGCTTAGCCACTATGGTGCCAGGCACATGGAAAACAAATGTCTGTTGAACAAGTGAAAGAATGTAACTGTTGAAAGTACATTTAAAAGCTAGAGCACTACCTAAGTAGTGAGACTTTCTTTTCCCCTTCAGCAAGTAAATGAGAAAATTAACTCAGTCTTTGCTCTCACCAATGAGAACTTAGACTGAAGAACTCTTCCTGAAGTTCTATAGCAATAACCAGTTGCTAATGGAAACCAGTGCTAATGTTAACTATATGGGCACTTTGGAAATTAAGGTAAGGAACATTTTCATGTGAACTCACACTTTTCACTTGTATATGGAAGATTTAAGGAACCCTGGTAGCAGAGTGGATTACAAACTGGACTGCTAACTACAAGGTCAGCAGTAGCTCTGAAGGAGAAAGGTGAGATTTTTGCTCCCATAAAGATTTATAGTCTTGGAAACCCTACACAGGGTTGCTAAGAGTCAAAACTGACTTAAGAGCACATATCAATGGAAGGTTTATTCTAAGGGACAATGATAAAAATGCATCGTATGATATTTAAAAATCTAAACCAATGGAGAAAAGTACCATGTTTATGATTGGAGGTTTCAATGAGAGTAAAGTATAAAATTTTCAAAACTTGAGCTATAAATTTAAACAAATGCCATTAAAAAATCCAATAAGATTATTTTGGAATTTGGAAAGTTGATTAGCAAATGTTTATAGAAGAATAAAGAACCAAGACACTACAATGGGTGGCTGGCGTGTGGGGAAATCTCTACCAGCTTCCAAGCTTTATTAAAAGGTTGCAGTCATCAAGGCAGTGTGGTATTGGTACAAGGATAGACAATCAGATTGATAGAACACAATAGACAGGCCAGAAACAGAAACACAGGGCTATGGAAATATAATATGTGATAGAGGAGCCATTGCAGAGAGGAAGAATGGATGAACCAGTCAATAAATTGTCCTGTGACCTCATAATGGATCTTGTGCTCTGTGCTTTCATTCCCACCCACCCATCCTTCCAGATGATCATTGCCTTTCCTTCTTTTGTCTCTCTATTGAAACTTGTCAACATCAAGAGCATCTTATTTTTTCCTTGTGCATCTCCTAACAGAATGTGCTGTGCATTCTGTTAGGAGATGCAAAAGGAAGTCAGCCTTCCTAAGGTTTAGTTCTTTCTTTTATGAAAAATTCATAGCTACACCATAGGATCACTGTGGGAATTAAAAGAGGTCATTTAAGTAGATCTGTGCTTACCCATAGAGTTGTTGTTGTTAAGTGCCGTTGAGTTGACTCTGACCCATAGCGACCCTGTATAGGGTTTCCAAGGGGCAGCTGGTGAGCTTGAACTGCTGACCTTGCAGTTCAAATGGCTTTGCAGTCTGGCGCATTAACCCACAGCGCCACACCAGGACTCCACCCATAGAGTAAGCCCTCAAAATGGCCATGCTAATAGTTAATGCATATGAAGGACCTTTTATGTGCCAAGCATTGTGGTAAGCTCTTTATAGGAATCATCACAATTTAATCCTTGCAGCAAACCCATGAAGCATGAGGAAACTGAAGCACTGAAGCATATGATCTTTGTCCAAGATCATATGCTAGAAGGTGGAAATTGAAACTGCTTTAAACCTAAGTTGTCTGGCTACCTTAATAAAATATTGAGAAGAAGGGAAATTGGTAACACATTTTTGAAATTCCATTTTATTTAATCTTAAAAGGTGCTGTTTAGCTAGAAGTACCACAAATATAAACATCTCATCTTCATGTATGTAGAAAAAGAAGGGATTCAGGAATGACAACAGCTTCCATCCAGTTCCCAGTTTGCAGGGACCACAGTCTTCCAAGAGAAACAAGAAGGCATTTCCATTTCTGCCACTGTGCTTGTATGGAGCAGGGTGTGTACTTAGTCTGGTTGGGGGCCCGGTACAAGTGCTGGGCTGAGTTGAGGGCTGCATGGAGCTGTGTGAACCCAGTGTCATTTGGGATTCCCATAACCAAATTATGCTGCAACCCACTCAGAAAAATCCACTCACCCAGGAAGCCAAGGGAATCCATTAGTGATCATTATTAACCATCTGGTTTCTACAAGCTTTATTTACGTTTCCCTCAGGTGCATACCCCAATAGGCATCCCAGTCCCAACTGGCTGCCTCCCTGGTAATATTTCTTGACACCACACCCTTTCTTTTCTTACAACTGAGTACTTTAACCAGTATGTCAACTGGGCTCCTGACATGGCACTTGTGTTGTTGTAAAGTGCTGTTGAGTCAGTTCTGACTCAGCAATCCTCATAGGATTTCCAAGGAGCAGCTCATGAGTTTGAACCCCTGACCTGTGGTTAGCAGTCAACATAACATTTAGCCACAGATAAAAAGGAAAGTGCAAGAACTTCTTTCTTCTTCTGTTAAAATAGGGCAGACATAATTTTCCTAAGGAATGACATGGAGGTGAATTTCTTGGTTTGTTTGATTTTGCCTCATATATCCCAGACTTGAAATGGAAGAAGCCAGCAATCTGAAAATGTCAATGGTTGTAGACAGGACTTCCCCACTCACCATGACACCAAAAAGTCTCCCTCTAGCCAAGAGGCTAGAACAAGAGCAGCATAGCAAGACAGAAAACTTTTAGACAATGATTCTCTTATTCTAGGCACATAGGACAGAAAATTCTATGATCTTCCTCCCCACCTCCAGCTCTGCAAGTAAAAGTCAAGTAGAGGGCCTAGCCTTCTACCCTTGCCAGACACAAACAAGACTCTCCAACTCTCCACCAAGATGGTGTCAGACAAAAAAGAAAAAAAAAAAATGGTGTCAGAGAAGGCCAATTAGATAGCCAGAACTTTCATTCTCACTGGTCAGTAATGAAATCAGTTCAGACCACATGAGGTGTCAGTGGAGACCACACGAGGACCCTGGACTTCCACCACCATCTAGCAGTAATAAAGTCCCCTTTTTTACTGGCTGTTAATGGATACCAAGTGGGAAATCTGGCCTTCTATCTATTTCTGGAAGCAATGTGGTGATACTACACCTTCTCCTGCTGGGACAGAGTCAGAGAGAACCCCCACTAAACCAGACAGGTTCATTAAGATCCACAGTTTCAACACATAATAGCTAAAATGTTGCGATTCAAGGAAAAATATCTCATCATACCATGAAACAGGAAGATCTGGAACTGAATGCAAAAAGATAATATATACCAACACCACAATGACAGAGTTGTTAGAATGATCTAAGAGTTTATGCAGCCATCGTAAAAAGATTTCAGTGAGTAATTATGAACACACATGAAACAAATGAAAATGTACAAAGTCTTAGCAAAGCAATAGAAGGTATAAAATGAGCCAATGGAAATTTTAGAATTTAGAAATAGAAAACTGGAATAAAAAACTTAATGGATGAGCTCAACAGCAGAGTGGAGGGAAAAGAGGAAATCTGGAACATAGAATAATAGAAATTACCTAATCTGACAACAGATAGAAAATAGACTAAAAAAAAAAAAACAAAAAACAAAAAAGCAAAAAACAGAGACTCAAGGACCTCTGGGATTATAACAATATAACTAACAATGATGTCATTAAAATCCACAAAAGATAGAAGAAAGAGATCAGGGCCAAAAAAGTTCTTAAACAAATAATAACTGAAAACGTCCTAAAGTTGACAAAAGCCATAAATCTACGCCATAAATCTACGAAGTCAAGAAGCGGAATGAACTCCAAACAGGATAAATCCAAAGAAATTCACAATGCTGTCATAAAGTGCTGTAGAGTTGGTTCCCACCCATAGTGATCCTGTATACAGTTTCTAATAGCACCTGATGGGTTTGAACCACCAACTTTTTGGTTGGTAACTGAATGAACTGAATCCTTGAGGGAAAAATAACTACCACAATTCATCCAATATGAAATATCGATTTCATATTTGAATAAGCCTATAACTATTAACAAAATTACCTTCATAATTAAGAAACTGCCTAAAGAATCTCCAGGCTCAGATGTTTTCACTGGAGAATTCTACAAAATGTTTAGAGAAAAATTAACATTGAGTTTACATATGTCTTCCAGCAATAAAAGATTAAATACTTCTCAATTTATTTTACAAGGGGGTTTCAAAAAGTTCATGGAAAAATGAAATTAAAAGAGAATGAAATTTTCCATGAACTTTTTGAAGCCCCTTGTTTAAAACCGTTATTACCCTAATAACAAAAACAGACAAACATAGCATGTAAAAGAAAAGGACAGGCCAATCTCCTTCATGAATATTGATTGGTGTTATTGTTAGGTGCTGTCAACTCAGTTCCAACTCAGAGACGCTGTGTACAACAGAACAAAACAATGCATGGTCCTGTGCCAATTCTTCTTCTATTTGAACCCAGTGTTGCAGCCACTATCAACCCATCTCATTGGAGGTCTTCCTCTTTTTCACTGATCCTCTACTTTACCAAGAGTGATGGCCTTCTCCAAGGACTGGGCTTTCCTGGTTACATGTTCAAAGAAGCATTCTGGCTGTATCTCTTCCAAGACAGATTTGTTTGTTCTTCTGGCACACCATGGTATAGTTAATATTCTTTGCCAACACTATAATTCAAAGGCATCAATTCTTCAGTCTTCCTTATTCATTGTCCAGCTTTCACATGCATATGAGGTGACTGTATACCATGGCTTGAGTCAGGTGCATCTGACAGAGAGACAACGTAGCTTTTCAGCATTGTAAAGAGGTCTTTTGCTGCAGATTTTCTCATAACAATTCATCATTTGATTGTTTGACCACTGCTTCTTTGAACATTGATTGTGGATCCAAGTAAAATGAACTCCTTGACAGACAACTCCAATCTTTCCTCTGTTTACCATGATGTTATTTATTGGTCCAGTTGTGAGTTTTGTGTCCTTTACATTGAGGTGTAATCCATATTAGAGGCTGTAGTCCTTGATCTTCAGTTGTAAGTGCTTCAGGTCCTCTTTGCTTTCTGTAAGCACAATTGTGTCATCTGCATTATCACAGGTTGTTAATGGGCATCAATCTTGATGCCATGCTCTCCTTCATATAGTACAGCTTCTTGGATTATTTGCTCAGCATGCAGATGGACTAAGTTTGGTGAAATGACATAACCCTGATGCACACCTTTCCTGATTTTAAATCACTCAGTATCCCCTTTTCAAATGACAGGTCCAGCATTAGCACACTTAAGAGTTCTAGGATTCCTATTCTTCACAACATTATCCATAATTTGTTATGATCCATACAGTTGAATGACTTTCTGTAGTAATTAAAACATCTTTCTGTTATTCTATTTTCAACCAAGATCCGTCTGACATCGGTAATGATAATATTCCTCATTCCAAATCCTCTACTGGCTTGAATTTCTAACATTTCCCTGTTGATGTACTGCTGCAATGATTTTTAATTTCTCTTCAGCAAAATTTTACTTGCATGTGATATTAATGATATCATGAATATGGTTATTGGTGGTTGTATACAGTTGAGTTGGCTCTGATTCATAGCGACTCTGTATCTGTGTAGGGTTTCTGAGGCTGTAAATCTTTATGGGAACAGAGAGCCTCATCTTTCTCTTGAGATTCAAAGTGCTGACCTTATGGTTGGAAGCCCAACTCATAACCCACTCCACTCCAGGTGCTCCTAGCATGAAATTTGTTGTTGTGAAGTGCCATCGAGTTATTTCTGACTCATAGCAACTTTGTATAGGGTTTCCGAGGAGCAGCTGGTGGGTTTGAACAGCCAACTTTGTGGTCTGCAGTGCAGTGCTGATCCTACAGCAGCCACACATCATGGGAGTTCATCATTAATATGTTGTTGTTGTTGGTAAGTGCCATGGAGTCGGTTTCAACTCATAGTGACCCTGTATTGGGTTTCAGAGAAGTGGTTGGTGAGTGAACCGCCGACCTTTTGGTTCAAATCAACTTTGAGGTTGAGTGCTTACCCTATGGCACCACACCAAGACTCCATATAGGTAGATGAAAATGTCCTTAACAAAATATTTGCAACTAGAATTCATCTATAGACATTAATTATACACAGTAACCCCCAGCCCCCAAACCAACACCTATTGTTGTTGAGCCAATTCTGACTCATAGTGTCTGTCTATACAGGCTAAGGTAGAACTACCATAGTGTTTCCAAGACTGTAAATCTTTAAGGAAGCAGATGACCACATCTCATGCCCACAGAATGGCTGGTGGGTCAAACCACCAACCTTTTAGTTAGCAGCTGAGAACTTAAACCACTGTGATACCAGGGCACCTTGTTACAATGACCTTACATGGAGTTTATTCCAGGTACACAAGACTGGCTCAATGTTAAAAAGTCAATCAGTGTACTCAACCACATTACAGGCTACAGAAATACCCTTAACTTGTTAAGATCATTCTACAGCAAAAAAATGTTCTATAGACAATGTTAGAAGATAAGTGATAGATTTGGAGAAATCTAACATTAGTGTCGATGACAGTTAATATCGTTGAAATTCAAAGACATATATCCACAAGGAAAAGAGCAACCATACAACAGGGTGAAGAGATAATTCACACAGGAGCAAATTCAACTGTTCAACCTACTTGTGCATGTTACAAGACACTCAAACTCACCATCATGGAAATGCAAACTATAGTAACAGTGAGCATCACTTTATACCAGTCAAACCGGCAAAAAAAGTATTGGCAGCAATGTGAGGACAAAGGGTACTCTCAATCAGTGCTGCGGAAATATGAATTATAAATAGCTTGATTGCAAAGCAATCTGGCAGCATCTATTATAATTAAAAATATGTATCTACCCTTTTAAAATTAGTTGAGCTTTGCACTTAAAAGCAATGCAATTTATTGTATGTAAGTTATACCAGAATACTGGCAAACAAACATTTAAAAAATATACCTACCCTTACCTTGTAACTTGCACTTACAAATAGTGTGATTTATTGTATGCAAGTTATACCAGAATAACAGGTACACAAACGTTTAAAAACTCTACCTACCCTTACCTTTGGAAATCTGTTCCATGGAACAAAACTGCCCATCTATATGTAACAGCTTTGGTAACCAGTTGCTATCAACTCAGTTAAAATACAAATCTTTTCCAGCAATAGAAGATGAAATATTTTGCAATGTTTTTCACAAGGGGGTTTCAAAAAGTTCTTGGAAAAATGGAATGAAAAGATAATGGATTTTTACACATTTCTAGTTTGTGACCTATGTTTCTCACAGTAGAAATGTGCTCCATAGGTTTTCCTATGGCTGATTTTTAGGAAATATATCACCAGGCCTTTTTTTCTGAGGCACCTCTGGGTGAAGTTAAACCTCAAACCTTTTGTTTAGCAGCTGAGTTCACTGACCATTTACACCATCCAAAGACTCCTACGGGTTTTGGTTGTTAAGTGCTGTTGAATTGGTTCCAACTCATAGTGACCCTATGTAGGGTTTCCGAGGAGCAACTAGTAGGTTTGAACCGCCAACCTTTTGGTTAGCAATCTAGTGCTTATCCTCCAGCACCACAGCAGGAGTCCAAGGGCTTTGGTGGTGGTGGTTGTGTGCTACTGAGTCAGTTCTGACTCATAGGTCTCTGTAAAGATATAATAAATGTCTTTACAGGAACAAAGATCTTTCTCCTTAGGAGTGACTGGTAGATTTGAACTACTGACCTTGCAGTTTGCAGTCCACCTCATAATCTACAACACTACCAGGGCTCCTTAAAGTATAGAGCATTTGGTATAAAGCATTTGTTATAACATTGTTTATTGTGTCAAAAGAAATTGAAAATAAAGAAATTGCCCACAAGTGGAAGGATGTTTGAATATGATACAGCCATTGAAAGGATTAAATTAGAATTACACAGATGACTTTGAGGTATTTCCTCAAGAAATTGCTTAGTGAGAAGGTCTATGTAAAAAGCCAGTACAAAGCAATGCTACTACTATTACTATTTTTTAACTTTTTATTGTGAATTAAGGTTTACAGACAAGATCATTGGATTTACATTCAACAAATGATACACTTTGTTGCATCTCAGTGATTACAATCCCCTCCCTGAAACAACAGCCATCTCACTTCTTCCCTATGGCTCCCCATTTTGTATTTTACAAATGAACAAAGCAGAAATATTTGATGTGCACATACAAAACAAAACAAAAAAACATATTCATTTAAATGTCCGAAGGGCACATTCTTCAAGCTAGCCTCTTCCCTGCAGGCACATAACCTTACTTAGTCAATGGGCCTAGAGCTCTCAGCTGCTCTGTCTCTCCATGCCACCACATTTGCCACCATCTCTGCTTTTGTAGGTAGGGAGCTCATGCTCCACTCATGCTCTTCCTTGATGATCCTGGGATTGTCTCCTCCTGAAATGAAAGATTAACTCCACCCCCCTTTTAGTTACACATCTTCTACAGTTACAGTGTGACGATCCAATTCATCCTGCTAACAATTATTCAGGCAATACTATTATTGTAAAATAATATTGTACAATAACTATCAAAGAATCCTGTATCTATGTATCTGTTTGTATATCTATATCTATCTATATTTTTTTGTTACAGACTCATTATTTGTAAAGTCAGGATTATTAAATTCACTCTGCTCCTCCTCCAGAAAGAACTTAAGACTTATCTGGACTTTTGCATAAACACACCCACCTCCAGTTAGGGAGTTGTTGAACTGCCATTTTGTCTTTGTTATGTTAATGAGCCATGATTAGCATAGGGTGTGTCTTGAGTAAATCTCTTATACAATATAAAAGGAGCAGACTAAGCAAGCAGAGATGAGGGAAGATAGATGCCAAGCCACATGGAGATCTCCAAGGAACTTGGAAACAGAAGCTGAAGAGACAAGGGCCTTTCCCTATAGCCAACCCAGAGAGAAAGCCTCCTCTTAGAGCTGGAACTAAACTTTACAGGCTCTCAGGAGTCACAAGTTAGTGAAATTTCCTTGGCAGCACAGGAGTATCTGTATTAACCCACCCATTTTTTTGTGACTAAACAGAGGCAATTCCAGTGATTTCATATCACCTACAAACAGCAGAAGGCTCTGGAATAGAATCATGTTGCTGAATTATCTACCTGGTACTCTGTCCCCACAGCATTTGCTTTCATTGTGTCTTTGAAGACCCCTGCCCTACACCTGAAATAAATCAAGTCTTTACTTAAAGTTGTTTTCAAGTGTTTTGGAAAGTTCTGGAGTAGTAATATGTGTTTCTAAATGTCTGTTGAGTCTGGCACATGAAAGCATTCTATAAACATTAGTCTCTGAATGGCATTTGGAGGAGGTGATGACAGAGAGGAGTGAGCCAAAGAATTGGGCCAGAAGGTGGCTCCAGCTGCTGTGGAGAGAAAGGGTGCTCTCTTCCTCCCACATTTCAAAGGCTACAGGTGCTATTGACTACACTTTATTCTTACAGGGAGGCCTGACAACAGAAGTCAGCTTTCTCCTCATCCTAGTGTCAGAAAACATTACAAATGTTTACCTAAAAAATATAAATTTATTATTTAAAAATGTGCAAATTTTAAGTGTAAAATGTTATGACTTTTCACACACACACACACACACACACACACAGATATGTAATGGAATCCTGGTATGGCACTGTGGAATAAAGCATGCAAGGTCAGTTTGAAGCACAGGGTTGGTGGTTCAAACTCATCAGCTGTTCCTTGGAAACCCTATACATTGTCTCTATGAGTCAGAACTGACTTGACAGCACAACAGCATATAGAGTTAGGCTGCTCATCTCAAGTTCAGTAGTTCGAAACTACTCGTGGTTCCGTGGGAGAAAGATGAGGCTTTCTGCTCCCATTAAGATTTACAGCCTTGGAAACCCTGTACAGGGTTGCTTTGAGTCAGAACCTATTCCACGGCACAGAACGAACAAGTGAACCTCCACCTACATAAAAATATGTTGTTGTTAGGCGCCTTTGAGTTTATGTTGGCTCATGGCAACCTTATGTGTAACAGAATATTGACCAGTCCTGAAACAATGGTTGCTGTGTTTGAGCCCATTTTTGCAGTCAGTATGAACATTTTCAATACGCCAGAAGGTTACTTCATGTTCCTCACCAGTACATTATCACCATCATCCAAAAGTAACCATTATTCAGTTCTGTCACCATAGATTAATTTATGCTATAGAAATTCCTATAAATGGGAGTACAAAGTATGTATTCTGTTGTGCACATTCCCCCCCGCCCCCCGCCAATGTCATATCTGTGAGACTTATTATCTATGATATTGAGTTTGGCAGTAGTTTGCTCTTCTTTATTGGTGTATAGTGTTATGGAGTACTGTGTGGCATTGTAGGATAAGAACTGAACCATGAGGTTACTTTGAACTGCAAGGTTGGTGGCTCAAACCCACCAGCTCCTCAGAAACCCTATACTGGGTCGCTATGAGATGGAACCAACTCGATGGCACTAATAAATAACAAGAACAGTTGTTATGGATTGAATTGTCTCCACCTACAAAATATGTGTTGTGAATCTTAAATGGTTACAATCCCATTTGGGAATGGGCTGTGTTTCTTATGTCAATAAGGAAGGATTAGTAGAGGGCTGTCTTGAGTCAATCCCTTACAAGATACAAAAGAAGCAGATTATGCAAGTCACATGGTGATCTCCAAGGAAGGGCAGCAAATAGAAGCTGAAGAGACAAGGACCATCCCCCATTAGCAACACAGAGAGAAAGCCTGCACCTAGATCTGGCACCCTAGGTATGGATTACATCTCAATGTAAAGAAAACAAAAATCCTCACCACTGGACCAATAAACAACATTTTTGTCAGTGGAGAAAAGATTGAAGTTGTCAAGGACTTCATTCTTCTTGGATCAACTAATAACACTCATGGAAGCAGCAGTCAAGAAATCAAACGATGTATTGCATTAGGCAAATCTGCTGCACAAGACCTTTTTAAAGTGTTGGAGAGCAAAGATGTCAGCTTGAGGACAAAGGCGCATCTGACCCAAGCCATGGTATTTTCAATAACCTCATATGTATGCGAAAGCTGGACAGTGAGTAAGGAAGAGCATAGAAGAATTGATGCATTTGAGTTATGGTGTTGGAAGAGAATATTGAAAGTGTCAAGGGCTGTCAAAAGAACTAATAGATCCGTTTTGGAAAAGTGCAGCCAGAGTGTTCCTTGGAGGCCAGGATGGCCAAACTTCGTCTCTCATAACTTCGGACATATTGTCAGAAGGGACCAGTCGCTGGAGAAGGATGCTATGTTTGGTAAGGTGGAGGGTCAGAGAAAAAGAGGAAGACCCTAATGAGATGGATTGGTCAAGTGGCAGCATTGATGGACCCAAGCATGGCAACAGTAGTGAGGTTGGCCCAGGATCAGGCAGTTTCATTCTGCTGTGCATAAGGTCACTACAAGTTGGTAATGACTCGATGGCACCTAACAACAACGACAACAACAAATGTGGGTATATAAAGTTCTGTTTGCTAAAGCTGTTACAGCAGTATTTGATAATTAGAACAGTAGTGTTCCATTATATGGATATTTCCTCATTTATGAATGAGTTCTTCTATTAAAGAACATTTGGGTTGTTTCCCTTTATGGCTATTTTGAATAATGCTACTATGAACATTTGTTTACTTGTCTTTTGGTGGACATAAGGGCACATTTCTTTTGGGTAAATACTGAGGAGTGAAATTGCAAGGCAACAGGGTAGAAGTATGTTTAATTTTGATAGATCCTGCCAGTCTTTCAAAGAGGTTGTGCCAGTTTTATACTCCCACGTATAGTAGTTCTGGTTGCTCTACAGCCTTACAATCCAGCCGTGGTGTTGTCAGTTGTTCATTTTAGCTATTCTGGTGGGAGTATAGTGGTATTTTACTGTGGGTTTAATTTGCTTTCCTCTGATGATTTGAACATCTTAGGTAGCATCTTAAGATAGAATGGCCAGATATGTACATTTTCTTTGCCTTTTTTCTGCTCAGATAGTTGGTTTAGAATACTGTGTGTTGAGCCACTCTCCAGGATTGTACCCCTTACAATTCAGAATCCAGGAAGATATGTAAATTTACAACTTTCAGAGTTGTATATGCATCAAGAAGATATTGAATGTGCAGATACTGAGAGTGATGAAATGGTCACAGGTCCCCTGGGTAATAGAGGACTGGTATTCTTAGCACATAGGACAGATGTGATGGCTGTAAATTGGCAGTCTTGATAACACATCTTCCACCTTCCATTGGTCCCTAACCTTAAAGGTGTGAATGACAGATTAGGAAGATGAAGGAACTATTAGAAGGGAAGTTGAGAATTTGTAGAATTGGGCTTAGAAACTCAGAAAGCTAGAAGACTCCATTTGTAGATAAAAGTTTAGATGTATGAAGTGTCCAAAGAGCTTAATGTAAGACCCAGTCTCATCCACATCACCATAAAGACAATTTTAGAGAGATTCTTTTCCAACAAGTTTACCCCAAATTAATTAGCTTAAATAATTTTTCCAAAGGAAGAGAAAACCTGTCAAGATTGTACAAAACAATGAATACATTGGTGCTTCTAAAACTGTACTGTGCACATGAATCATCTAGGGACTTGTTAAATTCAGCTCCTGAGTCTCCATTCTGGGATGAGACCTGAAATCTGTGTTTCTAACAAGCTCCCAGGTGATGCTGATGCTTTTGATCCAGGATCACATTGATGGAACAGAGGTTAAAATTTAGACTCTTAATCATTTATATATGACTTTAGAAAGTTTTTTTTTTTTTTTTTTTTTTTTAGCAATAGCTGACTAGGGGGACTTTTCAGATCATAGCTTTCACATTCCTTCTTCATTAATTTTGTTGTCATATTTTAGCTAATACTGATCTTCTAGCCCTGATGATATTTAAATATGATTGGTTGTTAAAGGCTACTTTCCTCATCATATTGTAAGCTCATTGTTTATAGATACTATGTCTTATTAAATTTTAACTCCTAGCATCCAGTTTTTGGTAGTTTTTAAAATTTGCTTTTGTTTTTAAAAATTTCTATTGTGAATTGAGCGAAGCTTTATATAGTAAGTAATTAATTTTGCATTCAACAAATCATGTTCTTTTTTTTTCATTACAGTCATTATAATTCCCTCCAAGTACCACTGGTTAACAGTATTTACCTATTCATGTTAACTCTTGCATTCCTCCCTGTGTTTCTGGCTGTCTTCATCTTTTCTCTGCAATCTCCTTCTTATATATTGCCTGTCACACCACCCACGTTAGTATGTGTCTACCTTCTAATCCATGGATAATCCAACCCCCACCCCCCAGTAGCCAACGTAGAATATTTATTTTATCAATGAAACCTTTTCTTAAGATTTTACAACAGTGGGCACATACGATATTTGTCTTTTTCTGATTAACCAGTTTCACTCAGCATAAAATCCTCCAGGTTCATCCATGTTGTGAGGTGTTTTTCATTCTTATTCTTCAACGTTGCATAGTATTCCATTGTGTGTATGTACCAAAGTTTGTTTAACCATTCTTCTGTTGATAGGCATTTAGGCAGTCTCCATCTTTTTGATGAGTCTCCTGTAGAGCTTATTGTGCTTGTCCCACAGCATCACGCCATTCGCTTACATAACTGACCGCTTTTTAGGTTACTCAAGTCCATGCATAGGGTGTGTGCCTGAAATCAACACGAGCAACCTGGGTCAAATAAAATTTCCTTCAAGTGGATTTTTGGATTAAATCTCTGGTTTGTTTTTTGGAAACAGCTGAGTTCCACCATGTTAGTTTCCAGGAGCTCTTTTTTTTTTTTTTTTCATGTTTTATTGCGAATTACATGATATTTTACAGGGAGAACTTTAGTTTTACATTTATTCCACCGTACATCGTTTCATTGCCATGGTTCCAATCCCCTCCATGCATCATCAACC
>NW_006408659.1:8034650-8041916 GCF_000296735.1 Chrysochloris asiatica | reverse complement strand
AACATTGTAGGGCTTAGCTTGCTGCTTCATTGCTGCTTTTACCCCACTTCCCCCTATCGGCGATACATGTGGTCACCAATCAGAGCGCGTATTTCCATTGAGTCTTAGTCTCGGAAGGGGGTTTGCATTAAGAGGACCCGACCACTTGTCTTGATGTTTCCTGGGCAAGCAATTTGTTTGTTCTTGTAGTAACAGTCCATCTGCCTTTATTGTTTTGTATTTTTTCTGTAGGTCTTTCTTTCAAGAAGTATCTTCTGTTCTTCTAGCCGCTCCAGGCTGGTTTGCTTGTCCTTTCAAGTGGGAGTTTCCCATCTCCAGGAGCTCATTTTACAAGCTGATATTAAAAGCTTTCCTTGCTAGCCTGTATCTTCCACCATGTAACCCGTTTTGGGGTTGAAAGCATTGATGCACGATGGTGAGTGAGTTCTCGGAGCCACATCAAATGGAAGCATGAAGTGCAATATTCAGATTGCGAAAATTTACGTTTTCTCCCAGATAGAATTCACAAGTAAGAATCTTGTAGGTGAAACAGAATCATATCATGTTCTCTTCTTTTCTTTTATTTAAGGTTTTTAATTGTGGATTGAGTAAAAGTTTACAGGGCAGATCATCAGTTTTACATTCAACAAATCATACACCTTGTTTCATTACAATGATTGTAATCCCCTCCACGTACCATCAGTTAACAGTGTTTCTCTCTGTTCACTTTAGCTTTTTTAAAAAAACACTCAGGCATATACAATAATTTACACCACCAAAGGGTACATTCTTCAAGTCTGCCTCCTGGCTGCCACATATCTTGTTCCTTTGTGACTTACTTCTTTTAGTGGATACTGATTTTGAGATCTGTCCAGGTTGGTATAGATAACCAAGATCCAATAATTTTGTATTGCATAGTATTCAAAATATGAATGTAATCACAAAATTTAAAATCCCTGATGTGTAACATTCCATTTCATAATATAATCATGGTGCAATTTATTATCCACTCTCCATCTCGATATTTATATTATATCCAGTTTTTTTTTCTTTCTTTTTGCTATTAAAAACAATCTTGCTTTGACTATTCTATTTATGCTTTCTGACGCAGATGAAGCCTACTGTTATCGAGTTGATTCTGACTTTTACCAACCCTAAGGGATTTGCGTAGTGGTTATGAATTGGGCTGCGAACCGCAAGGTCAGCAGTTAGAAACTACCAGCTGTTCCACGGGAGAAAGATAAGGCTTTCTGCTCCCATAAAGATTTATAGCCTCGGAAACCCTGTACAGGGTCACTATGAGTCGGAACTGACTTCACTGCACATACAACAACAACAACAACAATTTTGAAGTCATGGTGTGGTACTGTGGGTTAATGTGCTAGAATGGAAGGTCAGTTTGAACCGCAAGGTCAGTGGTTCAAGCTCACCAATCACTTCTCATAAACCTTATACAGGGTAGTTATGAGTAGGAACTGACTTGATGTCACTTAACAACAACAATGGAATCCTGGTGTGGTGATGTAGGATCAGCACTGGACTGCAAACAACAAAGTCAGCAGTTCAAACCCATACCTGCTCCTTGGAAACCCTATACAGGGCTGCTATGAGTTAGAACTTATTCGACGGCACTTAACAACAACACATGTCAGAATAGAATTGCCCCATAGGGTGTCCAAGACTGTAAATCTTTGTAGAAGCAGACTGCCACAGTCTGCTTTATCCCATGGAACAACTTGTGGGTTTGATCTGCTTACCTTTAGGTTAGCAACACAATGATTACCTCACTGTGCCACCGGGGGAACTGGAATTGCTATGTATCTATAGTATATTAATGCAGCCATTGATTACACGGTTTTGTTTTTAAAGTCCAATATGAGTGATAGTTCAGTCTGACCTTGGAGTTATATTCCCTCCTTCAATCAGATCTTCCAGGTCTATTACTGCCACACTCCATTGTTGTTGGTGTGAAGAGCTGTCTAGTTGTTGTTGGTGTTGTGAAGTGCTATCAACTTATAGCGACCCTGTATAGGGTTTCTGAGGAGCAGTGGGTGGATTTGAACTGCCAACCTTGTGGTTTGCAGTCCAGTGCTGATCCTAAAGTGCCACATCAGGAGTACTAAATGGGATCTAGAAATGAAACCCAAACCCATGGTGGTTGAATTGATTCTCATAGCAAGCAACCCTTTAGGACAGGGTAGAACTACTTGTTAGGATTTCCGAGGCTACAGATCTTTACAGAAACAGATTGCCTCAGCTTTCCTCCGTGGAAAAGATTTGAACTGTGGACTTTGTGGTTAGCAGACCAGTGCTTCACCCACTATGCTATCAGGGCTCTTATTGAACCCTCTGATGTTATTGTTAAGTGCCATCTAATCTTATAGGCAATACACAATCACGGACCCATGACAGTGTATTATTAAATGAATAGAGAATAGGCTGACTGACTGAATAAATGCATGAACTTTACCAAACTCTTTAAAAGAGTTTTTCCGGGGAATAGTAGGTGAAAGACCTTGGCAGCCAAGGGAGAAACTGCAACAATACTAGTTAAGTCAATCAATACTTCTCCATTTTCTCTCATCTGTATTTCTCCTGCTTTGCCCCAGGAGAGGGAGGGAGTGAAGAAAAGGTACAAGAATAGCTTACAGCCCTCCTTTTGCATTGCAAGCACTCTAGACACAGTTTAGGTATGAGCTGGAATGAGAATCAATGCTTTCTACTGTGTATGAGATTGGAGTTTTGATTGTTGGTGTTAGGTACCCAGTGGGATTCAACTCATAGTGACCCCATGCACAACAGAAGGAAACACTGTCTGGTCCTGCGCCATCCTCAAACTTGTTGTTACATTGAACCCACTGCTGCTGCCACTGTGCCAATCCATCTTGTTGGGGGAATCTTTTTGCTGACACTCCACTTCACCAAGCATGAAGTTCTTCTCCAGAGACTGGTCTCTCCGAAGCATGAGAGATGAAGTCTCACCATGTTGGTTTTGAAGGAACATTCTGGCTGTACTTCTTCCAACACAGATTGGTTTGTTCTTCTGGCAGTCCATGGTACTTTTGATATTCTTCTCCAGCACCATAACTCAAATGCATCAATTCTTCTACAGTCTTCCTTATTCACTGTCCAACTTTCACATACATATGAGGTAGTTGAAACCACCATGGCTTGCATCAGGTGCATCTTAGTCCTCAAAATTGATATCTTAATATTTGGGACATAGTCTAAAACATTATTTGTTATTTATCAGAACTTACAATTGAACTACACATTCTGTACTTTAAATTGTAAGCCTGACAACCATACTTAGGGTTCCACCTGAGAAAGAACACAAGATTTATCTCTTGGATTTACAAGAGACCTCTCCTTCCACAAGTCATCTCTGAGCTCCAGCAGGTGGGGGCTCAGTGGACTGTGTGGTCAATTCCTCTGTTAGTTCCACCGAGGTGCAGAGCATGTGTGAGCCATGGCATGCAGCAGTCTGCCTCTCTGGGCCTGATTCTCCTGTGTAGAAAACGAGAGGCCTGGGGATTCTGTGGAGCATCAGACACCACACATGTATTTTGCATTAGAATGTAATCAAGCCATGTCATTTGTCTATCCTGTACCCACTCAGGGCTCTCTCTCTCTTTTTAAATTTTTTATTGTGAATTGAGTGAGTTTTAATCACTCATTGCAATGATTACAAACTCCTCTGTGCATCATCATTCAACAGTATTTGCTTCCATTCACTCTGTTTTTTCCCCACCCAGGGCTCTTTGTGTGTGTATATATGTGTATGTTGGTATTGTTAACTGCTGTTGACTCATAGCGACCCTGTAAAGGGTTTCTAAGGAGTGACCGTGATCTTGTTGTTTAAACTGACCTTGTGGTCTCGTGCTTATCTTACAGTGTCATACCAGGACTTCACACATGTGTATATAAGCATGTATATGAGGGGACTTCAAAGAGTTCTTAAAAAAATGGAATGAAAAAATAATGGAAAACTTCCACCAATGATTTCAAGTCCCCAAGTCCCCTCTAATGTGTGTGAAGTCCTGGTGTGGTGCTGTGGGTTAATGCGCTAGACTGCAGTCAGTTTGAACTCTGAGGTTGGTGCTTCAAGTTCACCAGTTGCTCCTTGGAAACCCACTACAGGGTTGCTATGGGTCGGCACTGACTCGATGGCACTTAACAACAGCAACTAATGTGTGTGCGTATACATGTATGCATTTGCACATATATGTATGTGTGTGTGTGTGTTGGGGAATGCATGAGAGGTCCCAAATTGTCAGAGTGAATGTAGGAAATGCCCTGTGAAGAGTTACCTGCACTACTTTCTCTATTTTATAAAGTGGCCGACAGTGACAGCAGCTACACGAGGTAGCATTTAGGGACCCTGCCCCATTTCTGTGTAATTTACTTCCCCCAGGTGGTCTCCAGCCCCTTCTTACTCCCTGGAGAAAACAAAAGTTCTTTCTTCTGATCCTGGAGTATAACAGACTGGCAAAAGGGAACAAAGGCACAAGGCTGGCTACTAGGTTAAGCATGAAAAGACTCAGCCATAGGGAGGCTAGCTCATACTGCCTAGGGTTGAGGTGGCCCCATTGGGGAAGCTGCCCCACACAGTCCTGGCTATTCATTCATTCAGTTGCTTTTTTTCTGAAACATAAGGCAAGGGGCAGGGGCACTTCTATACACAATCTGACCGGGAGCCAGAGAAATGACTGCAATAGAGGAGAGATGAGTGTGTCCCCTCAAATAAGCTTTTGTACCTCAACCCAGGTCATGAACATTTGGCAGGACACAGAAAGAATCATTGAGAGAGATTGGACAAGGCTGGAAAACCAACCAGGGCATCCTCCAAACTTCCTGGATGTCCGAGCAATGGCATCAGGAGATCCAAGATGTCTCCCACCTTGAAGTAGAACAGTTTGGGTTCTTGGTTGGAGAGGACAACTTGGTAGTGTCAAGAGCACTGTGGTTGTGCCACCAAATCCTGTAGGACATCTTCCCAATTCTTGCTGTTCATCCTTCAGCTTCTGTGTGCTTCGCTGCCATTGCTGGCACCTGTGTCCTTTGGAGGATTGTCCTGGGCAGAGAAGCCCCCTCGCTTAAAGGAAAGTCCGAGGTGCCTGGGGTTTTTATGGTCTCCTGCCAAGCTCCCTCCTCCTAGTCAATGAGGCATGGGAGTACCAAAGTACTCCCCAACATGGGGAAAACTCTGAGGTGTAATACCTGCTTTAGGGACCCCCAGAACATCAGGCCGGGGTTGGGGCATCCCCTGAAATCCTTCCTTTGCTTGACTTCTTTCCTTTCCCCACTCTACTTCCCCTACGCCCTGACCCTTGTTCATTGTAATCTAGTTGATTTTTGACTCATGGTGACCCCATGTGCTATAGAGTTTTCAAGGCTGTGAATTTGGGAAGCAATTGCCATGCCTTTCTTCTGAGCTATCTCTGGGTGGAAATGAACTTTTTGACTAGTAGTTGAGAACTTAACCATTTGTGACACCTAGGTAATCCTTACTCCCTTACAGGCATCTCCTTAATTAATGAACTAATTAAATGTCTGATTCATCAAGGAATTTGCTATTTCTTAATAGACTCCGCACTTGCATTCCTGTCTTGGGTTTAAGTGGGATGGAAGAATCGTTTTACATGTGGCAACCTAGTATTTGAACCCCTTGAAGACATTCTCATTCATGCTCCAGATTCTCAGGAAGGAAGAGAATCTTCCCAGGGGAGCATCAGCTGCAACAAGTCATGTCCCAGAAGCAGCATTACCATTTACAAAAGACCCCAGACCTCCCTCAGTGGGGGAGAGGTGGTTGCTGGGAGCAGGGGATTCTAGAGGTTGGCATCTTGGTCCCCAAGGGTCATGCCCATATTTTGGGAGTTTGTGAAGTGATCTACATGGAAGACTCTTGATTTGCTAGGCAACAACCATGTACTTCAAAAAGGTGGTGGAAAAATTCCGCTATATTTCAATTCCATTTTTCCACCAACTTTTTGAAGCTGATGCTTCTGTTACTCTCTTCTGTGTTTTGGACTCAGAAAGAATTGGGTTCATGTTGCACTTCTGTCCTATTGTCACGGTGGAACTGTAGTACCTGGAATGGTACTGCTGTCCTTCCAAAGAATTGGGAAGGTGTAACACACTTAACCAGAAGCAAAAGAAGTTAGAAAGACAAGAGGCTTAGGGAAATGAAAGATAGGTTTATTAGCATAGATGTTCTTACAGAGAGGTAAGGACGGACAGCCATCCACCTTGTAGAAGAAGAGGATGGGGAGCCCTGAATACAATTTGACTTCTTCTTTATATGTCCCTTTGTCAGGCGAGTAGGCTATACTCTTGGTTCCAGTTCCCAAGGAGCCAATCTGGGGAATTGGTCCATATACAGTTTTCTTAAAGGAGCTCTGGTAGCGTAGTAGTTATGAGTTGGGCTGCTAATCTCAAGGTCAGCAATTCGAAACTACCAGCTGTTTCACAGGAGAAGGATGAGGCTTTCTGCTCCTGTAAAGATTTACAGCCTTGGAAACACGATACAGGATTTCTATGAGTCAGAACCGACTCCCAGGCACATAACCACCGCCGCCGCAGTTTCCTTGAGTCTTGTTTTTCAGGTTTAAGCTTATAATTAACTAACTTTATTTCCTTTTGCAAACAGTCTCCTCTCTCTCCCACCCTCCTTAGCTAACTTCATTTTCTTTTGAAAACAGTCTCCTCTCTCCCCATCCCTCTTTTCTGAAATTCCTCACTGCTGAGGTGGACTTGTTTCCAGCTGAGACAGGCCATCCCTAGAGTGACTTAGATCCCCTTGCTCTGTTCTAACTACCTGATACCATTACCAGAATGACCTAGGAAAAGCTATCCAGCCTCAAGGAGCCCTAGTTTCCTCATCTGTAAAACAGAACTAACATTTACACTTCAGAGGGGAGTTGAAAAGGCTCTATTTTCTGGTCCCTGAGTCTCATAAAATAGAAGCCCACACCCTCTGTTTTGCCAGGGTGTCTTTCCAAGGTGGGGTATGCCAACTGTTAAATAATGTAGCCAGCTGTGATATTTGCAAGAGTTGTTATGGCAACCATGTTTTTAAAAGTCACTAAATTGGCAACGAACATGAAGTTGAGACTATGTGACAACAAAAAGAGATGGGGACGACACACAAACGTACAGAGAAGGAGGAGGAAGGAGCTAAGAATATGAGAAGCTGGCAATCCTATTGCCACTGACTCTAACTCATAGAGACTAGAGTGGAATTGTCCCATGGAGTTTTCAAGGCGGTACATTTTTTTTTTTTTT
>NW_006408659.1:8027272-8031999 GCF_000296735.1 Chrysochloris asiatica | reverse complement strand
CCTTCATAATTCTGGGATTCACATTTAGGTCCTTAATCCATGTTGAGTTGGTTTTTGTATAAAGTGTGAGGTGAAGGTCTTGTTTCAGTCTTTTGCATATTGTTTTTCAGTTAAGGAGGTACATTTTTAAGGAAACAGACTGCCACATCTTTCTCCTAAGGAGCTGCTGGTTGATATGAACCACTGACCTTTTGGTTAGCACTTAACCACTGCATCACCAGAGCTCCTATGTGAAGCAGGGAGAGGAAGCCTATTAAGTCAGGGCAGGATAATTGCATGTGTCCAAGTAGGGGCCAGGGACTGTTTCCTGGACAGTCCTGAACGGATGAGGGACGTGAGCTGGAATGGGATTTGTCACATGGCCTTGGCTTCATTCTGCTCCTTGTTTAGCAACCCCTGGATGAAAAAGAGGGACCATATCCCTCAGCTGTTCCCAACAACTGAACCAAAGGTCCTGGCTTGGGCTTTTTAGTCCTGAGATCGTCTTCTTTGGCTTTTGTCCCACCTGCCTGGATCTCCCTGTGGGCAGGCATGTTGTCCCTGCCTTTCCTCAGTAAGTCCCCAGTAACATCTGATATCATATAAGAGTCAGCGATACCCAAGGAGTTGAAGGACGTTATGGTCGAGGTCTCACTCACAAGTAAATAGGTGGAACAGAACTTTGCATCCTTGGAACCAAGATGTTGGATGGTAATTTCAGGAGTATACCTCATGATGTGTTTAAGAGAAACCTGCTCCTTGAGGAGGTCAAGAGAGCCTGCATGTGGGCTTAATAGAGCTGGAACTATTGCGGCTGTTGGAGAAATGAAGGACCTGACCTGAGTGATGTTGACAACTTGTTCTGAATTCACTCTCTTCCCTTCTCTGCCGTGCTTTTTGATCCTGTAGACTACTTTATCAGCTGGATTCTGGCTGGAGGTAGACCTGATAGAGACAGGAGAGTAGAAGGAGAGGCCAGGGAAGTCCTGCTTTGAAAGGGACTCCGTTTCTCCTGGAGTGGCCCTCCATGATGGCTGTAGCTCTAACTGGGCTCCTGTATTACTATTTCCTTCAATGGCTTCTCCAGGCCTAAGGGTGGGATCAGCTTCCCTCTGCGGCTAGTCTCTGGGAAACAAATCATCCCTTTTTGGTTTTCTAAGTCCCACTCATACTTCGACAACCATTAATGTTGTTGTTAGCTGTCATTGAGTCGGCCCTCATGTACAATGGAGTGAAAGAAATGCTATCCAGTTCTACATCATCCCCGTGATCAGGTGTGGATTATACCATGTGACCCATATGATTTTCACTGGCTGATTTTCGAAAGTAAATCGCCAGGCCTTTTTTCCTAATCTGTCTTAGTCTGGAGGCTCTACTGAGATCTGTTCAGCATCATAGTAACATGCTAGCCTCTACTGAGGGCTGGGTGGTGGTTACATGGGAGGTGCATCAGCCAAGAATTGAACCCGGGCCTCCCACAAGTGAAAGATGTGGCGGTTGGCTTCAGTAAAGTTCAGTCCAAGAAACCCTATGAGGTAGTTCTACTTTGTCCTGTAGGGTCATTGTGGTTCTGAATCGACTCGGTGGCAGCAGGTTTGGTTTTGGTTTGGTGAGTCCAGGAACCATGTCTGTTCATTCTACCTTCGATTCCAGAATATGGCATGATTGATGCACTTTTAATTGAGCCTTGGTGATGGTGGTGGCTGTGTGCCGTGGAGTCAATTCCGACTCATAGCGACCCTGTACAGCTTTTCAGAGGCTGTAAATCTTTACGGGAGCAGAAAGCCTCATCTTTCTCCCGCTGAACAGCTGGTAATTTCGAACTCCTGTCCCTTAGGTTCGCAGCCCGACTCGTAACCACTATGTTACCAGAGCTCCTTGATTCCAATTCATAGTGACTCTAAAAGACAGACTAGAACTGCCTCATAGGGTGTCCGGGGCTGTATGTAAGAACTTTAGGGAAGTAGACTCCCTCCCTTCTTACAGGAAAGTTTCTCTTAAATTCTTCATGACATGCTCACCTGACACAATGTGCAGGGCATTACGGCTTCTGGCTTTCCCTCTGCTCCCTTTGTCCCAGGAATGCCTGGACACAGTAACATCCCCATCCCTAGCTCCTTCTGAGGCTGAAGGAACAGGCCACATTCTCCTTTGCTGTCCTGTCCCCTTATGCTTCTCAAAATCTCCAAACTACACCATAAGGGAAGGTGGAGATACAACTTTTTGATTAAAAAAAAAAAAGAAGTCAAGTATCACAACTCTATAACTGAGATTAAATTAGCTCTTGAGCCTTGATTTCTTCATTTTAGAGAAACTTGAGTTAGCTAATTCCCATGTTGCTATGGGTTAATGTGCCAGACTGCAAAGCCATTTGAACTGCAAGGTCAGCAGTTCAAGCTCAACAGTTGCTCCTAGGAAACCCTACACAGGGTCGCTGTGGGTCGGAATCAATTCAACGGCACTTAACAACAACAACATATGTACATCCACCTGTATCTAGGACTTTATATTCTGTTTTACTGGTCTATTTATTGATTCCTTCCCAGAAGAGTTTACTCTTTTAATTATTATAGCTTTAGAGGAACTATCACTCCCTGCTACAGTAAGTTCCTTCTTCAAATTTTTACCTTGGTATAAATTTGGGGATAAATTTGTTAAGGTGTCTGTTAGGATTTTCAATAGAATTGTACTGAATTTACAAATTTAGTAAGTTAAGTATTGATTAAGTTATAATCTTATGACATTAGGTTTTCTACCCATGAACCCAATATATATCTTCTATTCTTAGGTCATCTTTTATAGTCTTCAGCAACATACAGTTGTAGTTTTTTTTAAATCAACATCTTACATGTCTTCTTTTTATAATTTATTCCTGGATACATGTATATTTGTTGCTACTGTGAATGGTAACTTTCCTTTCCTTTTTGTCTTTAAATAATTTTATTTTGTAAGTTGTTTTTGAAGGAGACCTGGTGGTGCGATGGGTTAGGTGTTGGGCTGCTAACCACAAGGTTGGCAGTTCAAACCTACCAACCACTCCTCAGGAGAAAGGTGAGGCTGTCTGCTCTCATAACGATTTACAGTTGCTGTTAATACAGAAATACTGTTATTTTTTATATCTGGACCTTACAGCCAACTACCTTGTTCAACTCTCTTATTAGCTCTATCTGTTTTGTTAGTGTATTTCAGATTTTCTGTACTGACAATCATATTACCTACAAATAAGCATAATGGTATTTTTTTGTTTCTAATTCTTAGAACATTATTTTTTTATTACATTGGCTAGGATGTCCAGTACAGGTTGAAGGAGAGGGATGATTGTCTTGTCTTGAAAAGCATCACCAGTTTCTCTTTAACACGATGGGATTCCTGCTCACCTTTTTAGAAACTCCACTGCCCACCCATGGGATTTGCCTTACCCAGAATCCACTCCTCTCCCTCTAGCAGTACATTCCCTGAGACTTCCAAGCTTTGTTTCTGAGGATGTCCTGAGGGGTTCCAGAGGACAGTGAAGGTGGCCTTTGGATTCCAGGTTCCACAGAGCAGTCTGGGATGAGCTCTTCCTTCCAGATTCCCTCCCCACCATTATGTATTGTGGAGACTCTGGGAAGTGCCTTGAAAGAAAGGCCTAGTGATCTACTTCTGAAACATCAGTCATTGAAAAACGTATGGAACCCAGTTCTATTCTGACAAATATGGAGTCAACTGGATAGCAACTGACTTATGTATTTTGCATCCTCATCCTTCACATTCCAGTGAGTGGCCGCTGTATCAGAAGAAAAAGCATATGACAGTGTGGGCGTCTTCTCTCCCTTCCTCCCTCTCCCCATCTCTCTTTCTCTCTCCAACAACAAATGGTAATGTTCAGAGGCAGTTGCAACCCACAAGGAGGCAGACTAACATTTTCCTTCACGCTCCATAATTTTCAAGACCACATCTCTTTAGTGGTGTTAAACTTCACATTATTATGTGGAAGATTGTTGGCTCCTTTCTTTCCTCACCACCACCCCCTTTAGACTGTGCACTGGGGTGAAAAATAGCACTACCTTTTAATAACTATTCCTTTAGCTCTGCAAAGACTGACTACAGCTTTGAAATTGCTATGTTAGGGTTCAATTAAAGTATTAGTCAAGGGCCACTCACCTTTCCAGTCTGGGACTGGAAGAGTATGCCATTTTATTCTTCCTGTTCCATAGCAATACTAGAAAAAATATGAGCCAGAGTTTTCTTTCCTTCTTATTCTTTTTTTAAAGCTCTTATTGTGAATTGAGTGATAGTTTACATGGTAGAACACCAATTTTATACTCATCCTATCGTGTTTCATTTCATTGCAATGATTACAATCCCCTCCATGCATCATCATTCAACAGTATTTGTTTCTATTCCCTCTGTTACTTTGTTTTGTTTTGATGTACACAAAAATCCTCAGGAATATATAATAATTTAAACAACCCCATGACACGTACTACAAGCCTGCCTTCTGGCCAGCAGCACACAGCGTTTCTCTTTCCATGAGTCTAGAGCCCTCAGCTGCTCTATCTCTCCTTGTCATCACCTCTGTCTCCATCTCTGGTGTTGCTGCTTCTCTGGATAGGGTCCTACAGTCTGCTAGTGCTCTTCTCCCTTGATGGTCCTAGTGTCCCAGTTCCTCAACTGTAAGATTTACTACTCCCCTCTTTTTGTTACAAAACTTCTACCTTTACTGTTGTGACAGTGGCTATTAGTCATGATAACAATTACTCACTATT
>NW_006408659.1:8010360-8025827 GCF_000296735.1 Chrysochloris asiatica | reverse complement strand
CCCAGAACATGTGTGTTGTGATTTGATTCAGCAAGTGCATTTCCATTGCAGACCTTTCTTTCCAAGGGGTTTTCCATTTGCATCAAGGAGGTGTGTAGACTAGGGTAGGAGGAGGAATGGCAGGGATGTAGCAAGAGGTGGTAGTTTGGTCAATTCAAACTTTGGATCCTCTGGTTCTATTCACTTGACATCCAAATTATGTCTTGTGACAACCAAGCTTTGAGCCCAAGAAATTATAAAGAGAGAGTACATTTAAAAAGCACTCATTTTCTTTACAATGCTCTGTAAACTTATTTGGACACCTCCTGGAGGAGACTAGGTGCCACATACAATATTCCCCACAGTTGTTCACAAGGGGACCCCATTAACAAGCAACAGTGATCTCATTTCTATATCAAGGGCTTACGGGCAGAGTCAGGATGGAGGAGACTGAACCACCACTACAGCCTGGTGTGGCACTGTAGGATAAGCACTGGACCACAAAGTCAGTTTGAACTGCAAGGTAAGCAGTTCAGATTTACCAGCTGCTCCTTGGAAACCCTATGCTGTGGTTGCTATGAGTCAGAACCAACTTGACAGCACTTAATAACAACAACAAAGGATATGCCAGGATTTCTATGTCTAGGTCCCTCTGGGCTTAGCTGCTGGAGAAGGAACAGAGATGAAACCTGGATTTGGGCTGCTTTTAAAGAAGGTACCAGTAACCTCAGGAGAAGACATGTGCCCAGATGAAACGCCTCATGAAAAGGGCTGACGTGCTGAACAGAGGCAGTTGGTCCTAGGAGGCATAAAGAATGACCACTGCTCAGGGTCAGCCAATAGTAACTTGTAAGAAAACTGCACACTCTGTCTTGGGTGGTTCCAGACTTTTCTGACATCTCTGTGAATTCACTCTTCGACCACCTGCTTTTTCTGGGGCCAGAGTGGTCTCTAATCACAATTTGCTTTCTCAGAAGGTTCCAGCAAAGACAAACAGAAAGGTTCTCATTATCCTCAGTAGTTGTGTTCTATAATGTCCCCGCAACCACTGGATTAGTGAATACTAAACCATTGCTCCTACTTTAGTAGTTTACCAAACCACTGCTCCCAGAGTCCTAGTGTGGTGCTGTAGGATAAGCACAGGACTGCAAGGTTGGTTTGAACTGCAAGGTGGGTGGTTCAGACTCACCAGCCATTCATTCCTTGGAAACCCTATACAGGGTCACTATGAGTTAGTTGGCCCCTACTCGACAACACTTAAACAACAACAACAAACCATTGTGTCTAGGTGACATACAGGATTAAGTTCCTGAAAACCTATAGTCACATTTTTGTCAATAGACCAGTAAAAAACTTTGTTTTCAGTGTGCTCCTGTTGAAACATACCTTATCTCATCATATACATTGTTGGCTTATTAAACACTTAACTCATGACCAACAGCTTTATAGCTTGGGCCTGAACAAAGCTTATTGAACACACATTTTCTCCGTAAGGTACATTACAGCATTTGGACACTTAGAGACACGAGACAGCACGTCAGTACCATGTTTGGGGGCCATTTTAAAAAGCACACACATAGGCAAAAAGCACAATGAGTGCAAAAAATAAAAAAGACTTAAAATCATCTGTGAAAAGGGTAATTATTTACAGTGTGACAGTTGAAACAAGAAGCCAGAGTGTGACCTGGTTTTCCCTCCGCTGGGAATGTGCCATGAGGGAAGACTCAAAAATTTTCCCCTCATTGCACATCTGCAAATGACCGCAGAAATACTCCAACTATTAATTTTGGGATTGAAAATACATATTAGGCAAATCCACAAATATGGAATCCATGAGTAATTAAGGATCAACTGTGCTTCCTGTACATTCCAGTTAAGTGTTGGTCCTTCTACCATCAGGGGCATTTCTCTCATTAGGAGAGGAATTGCAGGGACAGGAGCACTAGAAAGGACCTGGTATAGTTCTCTCTGGTTTCCTGAATCCTGGAGTCTGGATTATGAGCTCACCTGGGTGGAACACACTCTGGGTTTGCTGGGGAGATGGAAGATATCTTCAGGGCAGCTTAAGATTCTCCAGGGAGACTAGAAACCAACTCAAATGGCTCTAAAGCATTCACAGAGAGGGCCTTCTCTTTGGACTCAGGAGAGCTATCACTAAGCACCAGGTAAAACGGGAGAGCTGTGTTCTGGTTCTAGCAGGTGTTAGCTGTGTGCCCTTAAGCCAGTCATTTCTTCACTTGGCAAAGGAGAGAATTGAATTATGTGCTCTTGAAAGGCCTTTCTTGCTCCAATGTCCTACTGGTATGTATGTGTACATGTGTGTGCATGCCTGTGTGTGTCTGTGTGTTTGCATGTGAGCCCTCAAGCCCAAAGGAGAAACAGTGACTAAATTAGGGGGATATGTTTCAAAGTCCGTCTTTCCCTAGAAATAGAATTCATGTTTAGCTTCTGGATCAAATCACATGTGTCATATTCTTCATCTCTAAGTGTAAATGGGTTTTCTTGCCTGAGGGCCTTAAGTCATCTTTGAATTTCTTCAAATTGAGAAGTAACTTATTTTAAATGTGGAATATGGGCACATGAAAAATCTTTACTGCTTCATCAAAGCTTTGCTTTTACTCTGGCTGAGAAAATGGATCCATTTTGCCAAATGAGATAGTGTGGCACTTCAGGATAAAGCACTGGATGACAGGCTGGTTTGAACAGTAAGGTCGGTGGTTCAAACTCACCAGCAGCTCCTCAGAAGTCCTACACAGGGTCACTATGAGTCGGAACTGACTCGATGGCACTTAACAACCACAACAACTGATATATATATAAATGTGGTGTAAGTAACAGGCTGCTAACCACAAGGTTGGCGGTTCAAATCCACCAGCCATGACTCAGAAACCCTATATAGGGTCACTGTGAGCCAGAACCGATTGGACAGGCATTTAACAACAACTACAACCTTAGCACATTTAAAGGATCTTAAGCTTACTATTTGCCTTAAGAAAAAAGGGTAAACAAAAACGCAATTAATTTAATGACTCTTCATGTAAATAAGTTTTCATTTAAACAAACAGATCATTTTAAGTGATGGGGAACATCAGTACAGTGCTTCCCTGCTTATTTATATGCATGGATATACTCTTGGACTTGAGAGATGTAACTTGTACAAGATTATGTGTTGGTATGAGTTACCACTATTCTAAAAAAATCCTTTCAGTAAGTTTCTTCTTTTCACAGTTGGAATGTTTAGAAACCTGATACTTCACTTACACCTGAATAGGAGTCCTGCTATGATGCTGTAGGATAATCATTGAACTGCTAACTATAAGGTCTGCAGTTCAAACCCACCAACCATGCCTCTGGAACCCTATACAGGGTTCCTACGAGTTGGGCCCCACTCAACAGCACTTAACGAAATCAACAAGGGGAAAACACATGAATACTGTGGTCAAGATTGTATATATTATTTCATTTGATAACAACAAAACACTTTTATTCACTGGAAAAATCACAAATACACACTGATATTCATAAAAGCTGTTTAAGTTTAAACAAGAGGATGGTATATTTTAGGATAAAAAGGGAAAAGGGCAGAGTTGGTACATTGTTTACTCTTAAAGAATCCTCTTATTAGAAGAACCATGACTGGGGTATATATAACTAATCCAAAGTACTTACAAGGCTTTGAAATTTTTGTAAAATAAAAATTTACAATCATTTTGTTTAGCCTACATTGCATTTTTTATATTGAAACAAAATTTTAGAAATGAGAAGTAACAGCTGCAAATATTAATAATTGGAATGTGGAATGTACAATGTATGATTCTAGGAAAACTGGAAGTCATCAAAAATGAAATGGAACACATAAAGATCAATATCCTAGCATTAGTGAGTTGAAATAGACTGGCATTGGCCATTTTAAGTTGGACAATCATATAGTTGACTATGCTGGGAATAACAAACTGAAGAGGAATGCTGTCATTCATCATCAAAAAGAACATTTCAAAATCTATCCTGAAGTACAATACTGTCAGTAAGAGCATGATTTCTAACGTCTACAAGGAAGACCACTTAATATTACTATCATTCAAGTTTACACACCAACCACTAATGCCAATGATGGAGAAACTAAAGAATTCTACCAACTTCTGCTGTCTGAAATGAACCAAACATTCAATCAAGATGCATTGATAGTACTGATGACTGGAGTGCAAAACTTGATAACCAAGAAAGACTGGTAGTTGGAGAATATGGTCTTGGCAATACAAATGATGCCAGAGATCACAATAGGATTTGTTTTTTAATGCTATTGTGAATTATATGATAGTTTACATGTAATACATGTAATAGTTAGCTTCACATTCATCCTATCGTATATCGTTTCCTTGCCATGGTTACAATCCCCTCCATACATCATCAACCAACCAAAGGGTATATATCCTGCAAGCCTGCCCCCCTCCCCCATCATCAGCACAGAGCTGCTCTCCCTTTCTGGGTTCAAAGTCCCCAGCCACTTCATCTCTCCACGTCATCATCTCTGCCTCCATCTTTGGCATCACTGCTTCTCTGGGTAGGTCATGATAGGATTTTACAAGACTGATGGCTTATCCATGGCACAGACCTTTTTTTGACAAAACATAAATGGCAACTCTATAGCACTTCATAACAACAGCATACATCTGGGCCTTGCCAGAAGGCCCAGACAGGCATCAAATTGACTACAACTGTGGAAAGAGACAATGGAGAAGCTCATTATCATCAGTCAGAACAAGACCAGGGACCAACTGTGGTACAGATCATCAATTGCTTCTTTGCAAGTTCAAGTTGAAGCTGAAGAAAAGTACAGTCCGTGAGAGCCAAAGCACAACTTTTAGTGTGTTGCTGTTGTTATTGTTGAGTCCATTCTGACTCATAGAGACCCTGTATAAGGTTTCCAAAGAGCAGCTGGTAGATTTGAACTGCCGACCTTGTGATTCAAACTGACGTTGCAGTCAAGTGCTTATCCTACAGCGTCATACCAGGACTTCAACCTTGAGTATACCCCACATGAACTTAGAGACCATCTCAATAATAGATGAGATACACTGAACACTAATGACTGAAGACAAGATGAATTTTGAGATGACATCAAGGATACTCTAAGAAAGCAAAAGGTTATTAAAAAGGCAGAAAAGAAAGAAAATGTCAAAATAGATGTCAAAAGAGACTCCAGCTAAAGGGATGGAATAAACTGTGAAGTAAACGAACTGAACAGAAAGTTTAAAAAGGTGGCTTGAGAAGACAAAATGAAGTATTATAATGAAATGTGCAAAGATCTGGAGTTAGAAAACCAAAAGACATTTATTTGACGAACTGAAAGAACTGAAGAAAGAATTCATGCCTCACGTTGCAATATTGAAAGAGTCTATAGACAACAAGGATCCCTGTTAATGTGGTGGGTTATGCGCTGGGGTGCTAACCGAAAGGTCAGCAGTTTGAATTTACCAGCTGTTCCACAGGAGAAAGATGAGGCTTTTATTTCTGTTAAGATTTACAGCCTTGGAAACCCTATACAGGGTAGCTATGAGTTGAAATCAACTCCATGGCACATAACCACCACCCACCATAGGCAAAATATTGAACAACGCAGAAAGCATCACAAGAATATGGAAGGAATGCAGAGTTGCTGTACCAAAAATAATTGGTTGATGTTAACTATTTCAGCAGGTAGCATATGATCAAGAATCAGTATTAATGAAAGGAAAAGGCCAAGTTATACTGAAGGAGATAAACAAGACTGGGAACTGAAAGAATACCAATTGAGATGTTTCAATTGATGGATACAGTGTTGGAAGCACTCACTCGTCTATGCCAAAACATTTAAAAGACAGTTATTTTGCCAACTGACTGGAAGAGGTCCCTATTTGTACCCATTCCAAAGAAATGTGACCCAACAGAATGCTGAAATTGTGAAATAGTATCTTAGTATCATAAGCAAGTAAAGTTTTGTTGAAAAAATGTTTTAAATGGCAATATATCAACAGGGCGTTACCAGAAATTCAAGCTGGATTCAGAAAAGGATTTGGAATAATCTACGCTGATGTCAGATGGATTTTCACTAAAAGCAGAGAATATCAGAAATATGTTTATTTGTGTTTTTATTGATTATGCAAAGGTATTCATCTGTGTGGATACTGAGCTATGGAAAACAGTGCAAAGAATGGGCATTCCATAACACTTGAATGTGCTCATGAGGAACCAGTACATAGACTACGAGACAGCTATGTGAACAGACAAGGGGATACTGCATGGTTTAAAATAAAAATAGGTGTGCATCAGGGTTGTATCACCATACTTGCTCAATCTGCATGCTGAGCAGAAAATCTGAGATGTTCAAGAAAATGTGACATCAGGATGGGAGGAAGACCCAATAACAACCTGCGATATGCAGGTGGCACAACCTTGCTTGCTGAAAGTGAAGTGGACTTAAAGCATTTATTGTTGAAGATCAAAGACTAAGTTTTCAGTATGAATTATATATACCTCAATATAAAGACTACAAAAATCTTCACTACAGATCAATAAGCAACATCATGATGAATGGAGAAAATACTGAAGTTGTCAAGGATTTCAGTTTATTTGAATCCATAACCAACACCCAAGGAAGTAGCAGTTTAGATATCACATGACATATTGCATTGGGCAAATTTGCTGCAAATGACTTCTTTTAAAGAACAGAGATGAGACATCACTTTGTAGTCTGAGGTGTGCCTGATTCAAGTCATGGGCTTTTCAATCACCTCAAATGCATGTGACAACTGGACAGTGAATAAGAAAGACTGAAGAACTGATGCTTTGAATTACGGTTGTTAGTGAAGGATATTGCATATAATATGAACTTCCAGAATAACAAACAAATCTGTCTTGGAAGAAGTATAGCTAGAATTTGTCTTAGAATCACAATGGCAAGGTTTTATCTCATATACTTTGGATATGTTATTAAGAGGAACCGATCCCTGGGGTAGGAAATCATGCTTGGTAGAGAGTCAGTGAAGAAGAGGAAGACCCTCAAGGAGATAGATTGTCATGTGGCTATAATAACAATGGGCTCAAAAACAGCAATAACTATGAGGAATGCACAGGAGCAGACGATGTTTTTTTCTATATACATGGGGTCACTCTGAGTTGGAGCTGACTCGATGGTACCCAACAACAATAAACATTAAATTAAGGTAGCATTCCCCGAGGGTATGGGCTGAAAGTGAGTTTGTTGGATGATGATAAAGAAAATGTTGGCTGAAATTTCAAGACCAATACATAAGTAAAAGCAAACAACTAACTAACCTATTCTCTATAGAAAATCAGAAGTTATTCAATGTGGAGAGGCCAGTTCCACTTGTATAGTTTCTGCTTCAAAAAGAATCTGGAAGTTGTGAAGGGAAACAAACAGAAGGACTTCAGGCGTACAATGATACAAACAGATTCAGAAATGATACTTATGGAGCTTTGGGGGAATGCTGTTTGGCAACATGCCGGGGTATATTGCCAATGCATGTGGGACCATGGAGAGGCTGCGTGTCTGGGGCACTGAGACTTTAAGGTTGAATCTTGCTGACTATAACCCCGGATAAGTGTTCCTTTTTGCTATGGTGTACTGGAGTTCAGGAGTTTCAGAACAAAAGAACAGCAAAGATAAAAATGAGGATGGTTTTCAATACTAAACTCAGTAGATGGGATTTCTCTTGTTCACACAAACTGTTCAATTTATCCATTTTTACTTTCACAAAACATGACCTTAATGAACTCTGTAAGCATCTGGTAGGGTAGGGAAAACATGTATTTTCATGATCCTCATTCCAGGTTATCAGCGGGGACCGTCTCTGGAGAAAGGCATCATCCTTGGCAAAGCAGAGGCTCATCGAAAAAGAGGAAGGCCCTTAATAAGATGAGTTGGCACAGAGGCTGCAACATTGAGCTCAAACACAGCAATGACAGTGAGGATGGTGCAGGACCAGACAGTGCTTCTTTCTGTTGTGCATGAGGTCACAGTGAGTCAAATCTGACTTGATGGCACCTAACAACAACACAATCATTCCACTAAAGCAAAACTAGAACTTGAATGAAGGTCTTTGGATTCCAAAATAGAGCCCATTTTTTAACAGGGGTGTGTTTTAGAAAATTCATCCAGGTCTTAGCAAAATGGCCATAAAGATTATGTTCATTATTACCAGTGGTAACCTCCATTCGCCTGTTTCTTTCTTTCGTGTCTGATATTTGAGCCCTTGAAATCCTTGACACTGGGTGTCAGGAACTGGATTATTCATCTTGATTCATTATTCATAATGATCTTTCCAGTTTCAGTTCATTGTTGTTGTTAAGTGTTGTTCTGTCCCATAGCGACCCTGTATAGGGTCTGTGAGGAGAGGCTGGTGATCTTGACCCACTGACCTTGCATTTCAAACCGACTTTGCAGTTCAGGGCATTAACCCACATCAGTCGGAAAGGGATTTTCTGGTTCTTTTCTTTGGAATGACACCATTGTAGAGAATCATCAGGCTGGCTAGATTATGAGACAAATCATTTCTGGTATCCAAAATCCTAGGGAATTTGGAAGAAACTGAATAGGAAAGCCCAATGGTATGGCATGCACTCTCTTCGCATGAGGTTGTGAAATCTTTGGCTACTTTAACTTCACCTTTTCCTCATGTCAAAGTGTCTTATTTACAGTCTTATTTAGCCCTTCACTGATGACCAGGGATAATAGAGGGTGATTATCCAGGGATAATAGAGGGTGAGTCCAAATAACCATCCTGGCCTCGTCTGTTAGCTATCCATTCTGGCTATCGCCTGTTGACTCCAATAGATTTTTGTCTTGTTTTTCGAATGTTTTTACAGAGTAAATGCCAGCTCTAGCTGTCCTTATCTAATCTCATTGGTGTGGTTGCACACAGTAGACACTCAGTAAATATCAATTGTTATTACTTGTGTCCAGTATCTTTGTTGTGGTTGTGCACACAGAGATTTTGAGCAGATATCAGTAAACATCAGCTGCATCTGCTCATGTTAACTCTCACTGCATGATATGTCCATTAAGCTCCAGCTCCTTGAGGATCGTGAAGTGTGAACACAGTTTGTCACTTCCCCATGCAGCAGCCTGTGAATGTGGCTGATGATGTGTGATGCTTCTGGGTTTTCAATTGTGAAAAATGAGCAGGTCACTTCAGCCTAATACAGTCCACCTCTTCAGTGGCGGGCATGACACTGGTTTTGAGGTCGAGGTCGGCACTGGACTTGCTCCCATGGTGGGTGGGACGCCAGTGGAGCAGTATCATCTTTTTGAAGTACTTCATGGTGTTGTTCTTGACAGTCACAAAGCACACGGTGTTGATCATGCTGTTGCTCATGGCGATGCACTCGACAACATAGAAAGCTGTGAGGTAGTGCTTTTCCTTCACAAACACAGTGGGGAAGAAGTCGCGAACGATTGTGAAGCCGTAGAAGGGTGCCCAGCAAAGCACGTATGCAGTGAGGATGCACATGAGTACCAGGACTGTCTTCCTGCGGCAGCGCAGTCGCTTCCGGATCTGTTCCGTTTGGAAGCCAGGGACTGTCTTGAACCAGAGCTCTCGGGAGATCCTGGCATAGCACAGGGTCATGGTGAGCACGGGACCCACGAACTCGATCCCAAAGATGAAGAGGAAGTAAGACTTATAGTACAGCTGCTGGTCCACGGGCCAGATCTGGCCACAGAAGATCTTTTCCTGGCTTTTGACAATAAAGAGGACAGTTTCTGTTGCAAAGTAGGCTGATGGGATGGCGATGAGAATGGACACCACCCAGACTAAAGCGATCAGGAAGGAGGCCGTTTGATAATTCATCCGTGGTTTCAAGGGGTGAACAATAGCAAGATACCTGGGGGAGAAGGGAAGCCAAGAATAAGAATGTGTATGCTTGGAAACATTATTAGCTTTTAACTAGTCACAAATTTTAGTTATGGTATTGGAGGAGAATATTAACAGTATTGTGGACTGCCAAAAGAACATACAGATCTGTCTTGGAAGAAGTGCAGCCAGAATGTTCCTTAGAAGCCAGGATGACCAGACTTTGTCTCTCATACTTCAGACATATTATCAGGAAGGACCAGTCCCTGGAGAAGGACATCATGTTTGGTAATGTCATTCAGCATTTGGAGCAGCACAGTGGTTTAGGGGCAATAACACAGGCTTTGAGTCAAATCCTAATTGGTTTTGTGGTCTGGGTAAATTACCCCATCTCTCTGAGCTTTGTTTTCTCAAATGCAACATGGGAAAAAAGACACCTACTTTTCAGGGCTACAGTGAACATGAGATATGATAATGTTTGCAAAAAGATCAACACAGAGTTAGTATTCAATACATGTGGCCTATTACTATTACTAGTGAAAGTGTTTTTGATACCACCTTGGTTTTCAACCTTTCCATTCTGCCCAAGAACAAAGATGCTTTCAAAGCATCTCATTTCAACTGTCTCATGTTTAGAAGTGAGAGAAGGGATGTGGTCATGGGTCATGACTAAGGCTTGGTCTCTTCTCAGGGCAGTGGACATGGGCTTTCTCCCCACCAATGCCTAACTGTCATCATACATTAGAGGCGGTGGGAATGTGGTAGAAAATAAGTCCAGTAAGAAGTAAATAAGGCGTGCTGGTGGCACTGTGGTTTAAGCACTGGTCTGTTAATCACAAAGTCAGCACTTCAAACCCACTATCTACTATGAGGGAGAAAGATGAGATGATTTGCTCCCATAAAGGTTTGTAGTCTTAGAAACCCTATATGGTCCTAAAGGGTCGCTATGAGTTGGAATCAACTCAATGGCAATGAGGTTTTAAGAAGTAAATTATTTGTTCAAACTCACTTTGTGCAAAGACCAGAATCCAGTCTTCCAACACAAAGCTGTTCTATCACTTCTCAGGGCTGATTCTAGCCCAAATGGGGAGGTGTGTGAAATCTCTTTGACATCATAAAACACCACACAGTGGTATTCTTCCTGATTTTCCCAATGAGCCATAAATACTGCCTAGGGAAGGGTTGAAGCCCTTTGTGGTAAAGGGCTCATTTGCTGGGTTGAATACCTTCTTTCTAGAGCGATCTAATGAAACCTATTTAGATACCTTGATGCCTTGAAATAATCTCTGTACTATTTTTAAGGGCGGGAAGGTGGTAGGTGGTGAGAGAAGATGGACAAAGGGAAGAAACAAATCAACCACATATCAAGAGCTTGAGTCAAGTGGGGCCAAGTGCAGAGAGTCACCTAGAGAAAGTCCAATCCAGTTTCTCTTTCCTTTGTAACCAGGCCCTTTGGTAACTTTTCCAAAATTCTGATTTGACCGAAAGAAATTCTGCTATGTTATTTCTGCCCATGATACTGTTTTATATTCTCTTGCCTGTCTCATGCCCTGGTGTTGCCCATCTGTTGAATTACATTAGAAGATTCCTGTCTTCTGATTTTCTGAAGATCTGATATAAAGTTGGATCCTGTCCCAACCAATACACAATGGTTGCTGGAGTTCTTTATGAATTCATGTGACCCAGTCATGACAAGTTAACTGGCATGACTTGTCTGGGTAGCACAAGGCCCATGGGGCTGGAAGGTGGGAGGAATAGGCTGGCCCAACTTTGACTGGGTAGAGATATCTCACAAACAGTTTTTCTGGGAATGGCTGAGTACATTAGTTTCATGTGGCTGCTGTAACAAATTACCACATATTTAGTGGCTTTAAACAACGCAAATCAACTTCTGGAGCAAGACGGCAGAGCAGGCAGACACACTGAGCAGACCCTCTGTAACAAGAGAAACAGATATAGACGGTGATCTCAAACCCTGAGCTGTGGAGGATAGGGCAGAGAGGGGGATTGAGCACATATGGGAAGTTAAAGTGGAACAGGAATGTAGGAGATTAGAAAAACAAGCAGAATGTAGGCTGGCCTGGAGTGGTAGGGCCATCTTGAGCTTTTTGCAAGTGCCAGTGATCTGTAGGAGCAGGATATGGCAGAGACTAGTAGCAAGTTCTCTCCTGTTCTCATGCCCTTCTTGTAGCTAAGGGTGTGGCCAGTCCACACCCTCACCAACCCAGTGGCTAGTGGCACCCCCTCTGGTATAGCATCTCCTCTGCCTGAGGTTGAGTACTTCCGGAGGCATGTGAACCTGCCCTGAACTACGCTACACAAACAGTGAACACAAACTGTGTTTACACTTTTGGTCTCCATCATACCCACCAGGAGACAGGTGGTGAGTGCCTGAGAACACACCAATTATATACAATCATCAACTAAATATAAATATGACACCACAATGTCTCAGAGAAAACAGACAATTGCAGCTTCTACGAAGAAACAAGGCAGAGTGCCTCAAACAAGTAACTAAAATAGAGTCTGAAAATACAATACCAGAAATAGGATCCGAAATACTTGGCAAGGAATTCAAACGAATGTTATTTAGGCACCTTTAACAAACTGAAACATTGATCAAGAAGACTGCAGATGAAATCAAGGAAAACAGTCAAAACTATAGAAGAATTAAGGAAAGAAACTGACAAAATAAATGAAAAATGAAAAAAAAAAAAAAAGGAAACCAAACAAAAACAGCAATTAGAAAGCCAGAAGATTAATATTAAGACTTCATAAATAGATAATACAGTGAAAGGGCAAAGAAGTAGAATTGAAGCACTGAAGGCCAAATTACTGAGAAATTACATAGAGAAATCTCTCATTATTTATCTGCTAGAGGAACAATGAACAAAAAATCCAAAGTAAGTCTAAGATCTATGTAGCGTGTGATCAGAACTCCAGATTAGGAAGAGAGAAAAACAAGAAAACAAAAAATCCATAGAGAATACTGTCCAACAGCTGTTGGAAGTAAACTTCCTTGATATCATGAAAGATGAGAAGACAACAATTCAAGAAGTGGAATGAATGCCAAACAGGATAGATTCCCTAAGGAAAACACTAACATTTACTATAATCAAACTTTTAAAAACCAAAAACAAGGAACCTCATGAAAACTGAAAAGTTACCTACCATGGAGAATTAGTAAGACTAAATTCTGATTTCTCAGCAGAAACCATGCAGGCAAGAGGACAATGGAATGACATATATAAAACTGAAAAACAAACAAAACAAAACCCCCAAACCAAAACCCTGTCAATCAAGAATCATATAACCAGAAAAATTGTACAACATGACAGCGAAATTAGATCATTTCCTGACAAACAGAAATTAAAAGATACTTAAAAAAAAAAAAAAAAGGGGGAATTCTTTGGATAGAGAACCACAATAGCAGACAACCACCTGAGACTAATATATGTGACAATATCAACTAGAACTCAACCCAGATATGGAAGTATTAATAAAACAGACCTAGAAGACTGAAAGTAAGAGAACCAGAGATACAGGTGCAACAACAACAACAACAAAAATCAAAAAGTAAAAAAAAAAAGAATAAGTAGCTATGGAACTTCCAAATGAAGAAGAACTCAAGTAGACTTCAAGCATCAAATCAAATCAAATAAATAAAAATAAACCTAACTGTAACCTTAAACACTATACCAAGACTTACTCCCTAGCCCTAGAACCTTATGCCTAACATTAACCTTAGTCCTAACTAGAACTCTGGAGTCCTGGTGTGGCGCTGCAAGGTTAATTTGCTGGACTGTAAAGTCTGTTTGAACCACAAGGTCAGCTGTTCAAGCTCACCAACTGCTTCTTGGAAACCCTATACAGGGTCACTATAGGTCGGAACCAACTTGATGGCACTTAACAACAACTATAATCTTAACACTAAAGGAAATCCTAGGCCTAGCCTAGACTTAGCCAGTCCTAAGCTCTGGTAGCGTAGTGGTTACGAGTTGGACTGCTAACCTTAAGGGCAGCAGTTTGAAACTACCAGCTGTTCCACAGGGGAACGATGAGGCTTTCTTCTCCTGTAAAGATTTACAGCCTTGGAAACCCTATGCAGGGTCACTATGAGTCAATACCTACTCCATGGCACATAACAAACCACCACCACCACCAACCCTACTCACAGGAGTCCTGGTGTGGTGCTGTGGTATGAGCATTGGACTGCAAGGTCGGTTTGAACTGCAAGGTTGGTGATTCAAACTTACCAGGTGCTGCTCAGAAACCCTATACGGGGTCGCTACGAATCGGAACCAACTTGACGGCACTTAACAACCACCACAAAATCCTAACCTGCACGTCTTACTCCTGTCCCCTCTAACAAATAAAATAAAATCATTACAAAAACACACACACATAAAACAAAACTCTCCCTGAAAAAACAAGAACACAAATCTATAATCTTACAGTTCTGGAGATCAGAAATCTAAAACTGGGTCTCACTGGGCTAAAATCAAGGTGTCAGCAGGGCTGTGCTCTTTTCTGGAATCTCTGAGGGGAGAATCTGTTTTCTTGTCTTTTTCCAGCTTTTAGAGACTTCCTGCATTTCTTGGCTTATGGCTGCCTTACATGTTCAAAGACAACCATCTGGTTATCTTTCTAACATGATGTCACTTTAACACTAATTCTTCTGCTCTTCTTTTCATTTCAGGGTCTGTGTCATTTCATTAGGCTCAACCAGATAATACAATATAATTTCCTTAATTTAAGGTCAGTTGATTAACAACCTTCTTCCCACCTTTACCATGTAATCTAACATAGGTTTTGGGGTTAGGATGTGGACGTTTGGGGGAGCATTATTTTGCCTACCACACTAAGCCCTAAGTACTTAGGTAATGTAATCAATTGAGGTCTTAATAACTTTCTCTCTCTCAATCTGGGTCCATCATAAAAAGTATCTTAATAACCAATGCCAATGGGAATTTTCACATTCTTGCTTACTCTGTAATCATCTCTTAAATTCTAATTGTGTTTCATCAAGCAGCATCTTCCTCATTCTGTAGTTGTTAAGTGCCGTGGAGTCAGTTCTGACTCATAGCAAACCCTGTCTAGGGTTTCCAAGGAGCGCTTGAAACACTTTTGCAATTCAAATCAATCTTGTGGTCCAATGCTTATCCAAAGTGCCACAGCTGTCACCATGAAATCAGCATGAAAATAAGGCCTGGATTTCCTCTCTGTATACTTAGTTAAATCAGTTAAATTCCTGGGATATAGTTTCTTCTTCTGTGAAATGGGGGTAATAATAACTGTACTGGTAACCACTCAGGCTTTTTATCAATATCAGAGAACATAAATGTCCATAAAGTCCATTGGGAGTCATTCATTGGCCAGAGGGATATCAGCAAGGGTTTTCATGCTTTCTACCTGCTGGGAAAGGTGTGCGACAAGGTTGTGTTTTTTCACCACACTTATTCAACCTGTATGCTGAGCAAATAATACGAGAAGCTGGGTTCTATGAAGAGAAATGTGGCGTCAAGATTGGAGGAAGACTCATTAACAACCTGCGATATGCAGATGATACAACCTTGCTTGCTCAAAGTGAAGAGGACTTGAAACATTTACTGATGAAGATCAAAGAGCACAGCCTTC
>NW_006408659.1:8007392-8009805 GCF_000296735.1 Chrysochloris asiatica | reverse complement strand
AGAGGAAGACCCCCAATGAGATGGATTGGCCAGGTGGCATCATTGATGGCATCAAGTGTGGCAGCGGTAGTGAGGTTGGCCCAGGATCGGACATTGTTTCGTTCTGCTGTGCATGGGGTCGCTATGGGTCAGTTCTGACTTGATGGCACCTGACAACAACAACAACAACCTGCTTGGATGTGTGTCTGGGGGCTGATGCTACACGGCTAGGTCCTTTTTAACTTGAAGTTGTACTAATCCACACACCTAGCTCTTCTGCTGTGGCAGGAAATGGTACTGGTGGCCCTTTTGATATTCTATGTAGTGGGACAGGTATATTTTCCCCATGGGTAAACTGAAATGTACAGGGAAATCCGTGCTCACGCCAGGTTACACAAGTCCATCTAGTTCTGGGGTTGGGTAACAGGCAGCTTCTGCACTCACAAAGAATTTCAGTATCATTGGAGCAAAGATGAGAGGTTGGCCGTCGATCTCTCTTATCATTGTGCCTTCCTTTTCAATTGGTTTAGAACCTGAGCAGGGAAGAAGGGCGCTCTTTATTTGTTGTTGTTGTTAAGTACCAGAGTCAGTTCCGACTCCTAGTGACTCTGCACAGGGTTTCTGAAGCTATAAATCTTTATGGGAGCAGGAAGCCTCATCTTTCTCCCACAGAACAGCTAGTAGTTCCGTACTGCCGACCTTGAGGTTAGCAGCCCAATCCATAACCACTACGCTACCAGAGCTCCTTATTTATTTATTTAGGCATCCTTAAATGACAACATCCTTCTTCATGAAGCATTTCCAGACCATGCTATTAACACAGTGTTCACATCTTACTCTTGATTTATCATTTGAATATTCTTTAGGTTTCATAATGCTAGCTTTGTCTGGAAGAAAAGCTCTCTGAAGTCAAGGACTATATGTATCTTTTATTAGTTTAGGTTTCTATGTACATAGGCTAGGCACCCAGGAACACCAAGAAACCAGTTGTGGATCTACCAGGTTGTAGAAGATGCTGTTGGTGACCCTCCCATATTTCTTTGCGTTAACCATTTAAGTGCACACTTATCAACCCCCTTCTTGCAGCACCTGCATTTCTTTATTTGAAGAATCCTTACCAATGACTTTGAGAGTTGGTGTACAGTTGAAGTTAGAAGTCAAATTGGCTAGACCATTATTCTCAGTGGTTTGGCAGATATATAATCATTTTTCATTTTGTGATCTCAGGTGAACAGCCAATCAGTTGAAAGGGGAGTTTCCATGGCCTGTATCCAATATATATGGATGTCTGACAAAACTTGGACTCTCTTAAACTTGCATTTGACTTGTCATCTTCTGAGTTCTAGTTTTTGGGATATGAGTCAGAAGCCTGCCATCTGATCTTGTGATTTGTGATTTATCAGCTGCTGCAACCACATGCGTCAGGAGAAGCCTCCAGCTAGACAACTTATCTATGGGTTTGGGACTTGCAAACATCCATAGTTATGTGAGACATTTCTTGAAATAAATCTCTTTCTATATATATTCATTATGGGAGAAAGATGAGGCTTTCTGCTCCCTCAAGAATTTAAAAAGCCTTGGGAACCCTATACTGAGTCACTATGAGTCAGTACTGACTCGATGGCACTTAACAACAGCAACAACTAAGACAATATCACACTGGTCCATTTCATTTGAAAATGTTATGCTGATTGGACCTAGTAAGAAAGAAGTATCAATGAGTCTAGACTTATTGGTAAGACACTTGCATCCTGTTTGTTACTTGTTAAGTGCCGTAGAGTCAGTTCTGACTAACTGTTGTTGTTAGGTGCCATCGAGCTGGTACCGACTCAGCAACCCTATGCACAACAGAGCGAAACACTGCCCGATCCTGGGCCAACCTCACTATTGTTGCCACACTTGAGCCCATTGATGCTGCCACTTTGCCAATCCATCTTGCTGGGGGTCTTCCTCTTTTTCTTTGACCTGCCACCTTACCAAACATGATATTCTTCTCCAGCGACTGGTCCCTCCTGACACTATGTCCAAAGTATGAGACACAAAGTTTGGCCATCCTGGCCTCCAAGGAGTACTCTGGCTGCATTTCTTCCAAAACAGATCTATTGGTTCTTTTGGCAGCCCATGACACTTTCAATATTCTCCACCAACACTATAACTCAAAAGCATCAATTCTTCTACGGTCTTCCTTATTCAATGCTCAGCGCTCACATGTATATGAGGTTACTGAAAATACCATGGCTTGGGTCAGGCACATTTTAGTCCTCAAGCTGACATCTTTGCTCTTCAATAAAGAGTGGGCCAAAATCCAACACCCATTCCTGATAAAAACACTCAACAAAATAGGAATTGAAGGAAAATTCCTCAACATAATAAAGAGCATATATACAAAACCAACAGCATATATTACTCTCAATGGAGAGAAATTGAAAGGCTT
>NW_006408659.1:7989230-7991368 GCF_000296735.1 Chrysochloris asiatica | reverse complement strand
CAACTATCAACACGGAAGCAGCAGTCAAGAGATCAAATGACGTATTACATTAGGCAAATCTGCTGCACAAGACCTTTTTAAACTGTTGAAAAGCAAAGATGTCAGCTTGAGGACTAACGTGTGCCTGACCCAAGCCATGGTATTTTCAATAACCTCATATGTATATGAAAGCTGGACAGTGAATAAGAAAGACTGTAGAAGAATTGATGCCTTTGAGTTATGGTGTTGGAGGAGAATATTGAAAGTGCCATGGACTGCCAGAAGAACCAATAGATCATTTTTGGAAGAATACTCCTTAGAGGCCCAGATGGCCAAACTTCATCTTTCATACTTTGGACATATTGTCAGGGGGGACCAGTTGCTGGAGAAAGATATCATGTTTGGTAGGGTGGAGGGTCAGAGAAAAAGAGAAAGACCCCCAGCTAGATCGATAGGCAAAGTGGCAGCATCAATGGGCTCAAGCGTGGCAATGATAGTAAGGTTGGCCCAGGATTGGGCAGTGTTCGTTCTGCTGTGCATAAGGTCATTATGAGTCAGTACCGACTCGATGGTACCTAACAACAACATTATCATATTGAACTTCACTGGTTTTGTACTTACTTTCCCAGTAAGCAACCTTTGGAAGGTAGATGCAACTGCTTTGTTATTGTTAAATGCCATCAAGTTGGTTCTGACTCATAGTGACCTTGTTGTTGTTGTTAAGTGCTGTCAAGTCGGTTCTGACTCATGGCGACACTGTATAGGGTTACTGAGAAGCAGCTGGTGAGCTTGAACCGCTGACCTTATAGTTCAAACTGACTTTGCAGTCCAGTACATTAACCCGCAGCGCCACACAAGGACTCCATAGTGACTTTGGTGGTGGTCTGCTGTGGAGTTGGTTCCAGCTCATATCGACCTTGCATAGGGGTTACGAGGCTGTAAATTTAAGGGAGCAGAAAGCCTCTCTCTCTCTCTCTATATATATATATATAGAGAGAGAGAGATAGAGAGGCATACAAACATATATACACACTCAAGAGTGACTAAAAAAATATCTGCACTCTGGTTATTTTAAAACGTCCATTCATGTCCATGGCTGATGACAACATTGAACTTGCAACATGAAATGATTCTGTTGAATAGATGAGAGACAGTGGATTATATGGCAGCTGGGAGTTTTGAACTGCTGACGTTGAGGTTAGCTGCCCGATTCATAACCACTAAACTACTAGAGCGACCTTTGTGGTGGTGGTGGTTATGTGCCATGGAGTCTGTTGTTGTTGTTGTTAGGTACCATCGAGTTGGTACTGACTCATAGCAATCCTATGCACACAGAGAACAAAGCACTGCCCGATCCTGGGCCAACCTTACTACTGTTGCCATGCTTGAGTCCATTGATGCTTCTACTTGGCCAATCCATCTCATTGGGGGTCAGATAGTTGTCTTCCAAATTTCATGGCACAGATGAGTGAGTGCCTACTGTGCCGCCTCACTTTCTTGAAAGATTTCAATTTTTATTCCATCAATTTCTGGTGCCTTGTTCTTTGTCAATTCCTTCAATGCACCTTGGACTTCCTTCCTCAGTATCATGGCTCTTGATCATATGCTACTTCTTGAAATGGTTGAACATTAACCATTTCCTTTTGATACAGTGACTCTGTATATTCCTTCCATCTTCTTCTGAATGCTACATCATTCAATAATTTGTCCAGAGAATCCTTCAATAACGAAAGTCGAGGGTTGAATTTTTTCTTCAGTTCCCCCAGCTTGAGAAATGCAGAGCATGTTCCCCCTTTTTGATTTTCTGATTCTAGATCTTTGCCCAATTTGTTGTAATATTTGGCCTTATCTTTTCGAGCTGATCTTTGAAATTTTCTGTTCAGCTTCTTCTCGAGCTGATCTTTGAAATTTTTTTTTCAGCTCTTGTACCTCCTCATGTCTTCCATTTACTTTAGCATCTCTATACTGGAGAGCACATTTCAGTGTCTCTTCTGACATCCATTTTGACCTTTTCCTTCTTTCTTGTCTTCTTAATGACTTTTTGCATTTTCATGTATGATGTTCTTGATGTCTTCCCACAACTCTTCTGGTCTTCGGTCTTTAGTGTTTAATGTATCAAATCTGTTCTTCAGATGATCTCTAAATTCAGGTGGTATATA
>NW_006408659.1:7980160-7989130 GCF_000296735.1 Chrysochloris asiatica | reverse complement strand
CAATGTAATGAAACAAGCTATATGAATGGTTGAATGTGAAGCTGATGATGTGCCCTGTAAACTTTCACTCAATGCAAAATAAAAACATTTAATTAAAAATAAATAAATAAAGAATGGGCCGCCTCTCCTTCCAAGTCTTACTCTGAAAGCTCCACTGGAACCTGTCCACCATGTGTGAGCCTTAAACCAGTGGAGGCATAACTTCCAGCATTACAGGACTACACAAGCCCCCACAGTTGACAAACTGACAAATGAGTGGTGATAATTAAGAATACCTCTTTGGAATTCTAGGAAACAAATACCATAACTTTCTGAGTTGTCCTCTCTGTCTTGAATTTAACTGGCAAAGCAGAAGTCACTGTTTTGATTGGACCGTGTTTTTGAAGGCACCCTAACAAAACAAGTGCATTATTGAGAGAACTTGTCTGCAGCCACCCACTAAATGTGGAGGCATGTTTAAACACGTTTTATTTGAAATATACCCATTCATGTATGAATTGGCACCTTAGTAGCAACTTGAACTTCACATAGCACCTGGTTTGGCAAATATTATATAATCATCCTCTATTTTATGATCTGATGTGACCAACCAGTCGATTGAAGGGAGTGTTTCTTTAGGGATAGGGCCCATATTCAATATAAGGGGGCTTCAAAAGTTCAAGAAAAAATTCCATTATCTTTTAAATCCATTTTTTCCCACAAACTTTTTGAAGTTCCTTTGTCTACAGATGTTCTGGCACATCTCACCCTCATTTGATCCTACATCTGACTCATCATCCTCGACCTCTGTCTTAGGACATGAGCCAGTGGTTTACCATGTGATATGCCGATTCTGGGTTCCTCATCCCTTATAATTATGTGAGTCAGCAGCAACCTCTAACCTGATGCCTGACCCATGGATTTGAGACTTTCCAGCCTCCACAACTACACACTGATGTTCCTTATAAGAAATCTCTCTATATATGAGAGTGCTTCAAAAAGTTCATGTAAAAATGGAGTTAAAAGATACTGGAGATTTCCCACCAACTTTTGAAGACCCTTGTATTTATATATAAACATTTGGCTAGTTTTTTTCTTCTAGAGAACCCAGTATGAGACAATTTCCAGCTCCCTCATCCCTTCCTCTCCCTCCTACTCCAGGAAGATGTCATCTCTTTGGCGCTAGGAGTTCCTCAGCAAGAATAGGTTCTAGTTGCCCACTTGCTCAGTAATTCTCTTTAGGTGATTCCTGAGTGATACCTGCATGTGAATCTTGTCTCAGAATCTGCTTTGTGGGGGGCAACTCCAAACTAAGATACAGATATAAGGGTGTGTACTGAAAATGTGGAAGCAGAAACATAAAATACATGATTACTATGCTTAAAATAAAAGTCTTTTGGAAAAGAACCTATACCTCCATAAAAAATATAAGATTGGAAAGACAGGTTAACATCAGATTAAAAAGACTGAATGCTAAACTCAGGATTTGGCATATAGTCTGTGGACAGTGGACCTTCTGTAGGTTTTATGAGCACAGAAGTGTTTTGGAGTTTATCAGTGATGCCGATACATGAATGCTTAATGCACATCAGTATATTTTGACGGACAGTCATGAGTCCTTGGCAGATGAAACGATAGGTTAGGAGAACATTAGGATGGTCTAGCCATGATTTGCCAAAAGAATTGCCAAGACTTAGTATAGGGCCAGCCACAAGAGGTGGGGTAGGCAGGGGTGTGATAGGGAGAAGGCAGAGTGATTGTTCCTGTTTGGGTGATTGAATTGCTGGTAGTGTTGGGGAATGTCTAGGGCAGACCTGGTTTGGTGTGAAAAAGGAATTGTTCTGTTATCTGTTGCTCTGCTGAGCCTTAACAGAGGGTGCTTCCCAAGAAACTCCAAAGATAGCAAAAACCACATTTTAAAGGCAACAATTTCAAAGGGACAAAAGGGATGAGAACAATGATAACTCACACTTTAGTGAGCATTAGAATCATTCAAGGAATTGAATAAAACAGGGATTCCCATTCAGTAGGACTGGGGTGGGGCCTGCGTGTCTTACTTAGCATTTCCCTTGGTGAATTTTGTGCAGTTCGTCGAAAAGTGCACATTTGAACATCACTAGTTTGGGGGCTGGTGAACCTCAGAGTTATAATCATAATATCATTTTTCTTGTCACAACTTCATGTTATAAAAAGCAAGATAATTCTTATATCTTTTTGTGTATTTTATCACCATAAATCCCAAATAATAAACTAGTTGATTAAAATGGATAACACACCTAAACAGCATTGGGAACCCGAGAAAAACAACTGAAAGGAGAAAAAAGGGAACTGGGTGATTAAAAAAACACACCATCAAAATGAGTTTCAGTACAGCTCACAATGGTTGTTACTGTTGTTAAGTGCTGTCGAGTCAGTTCTGACCCATAGCAACCCTGTATAGGGTTTCTGAGGCGCAGCTGGTGGGTTTGACCTGCTGACCTTGTTGTTCAAATGGACTTTGCAGTCCAGTGCATTACCTGCAGCACCACACCAGTACAGTAATCAAAAACATGAGCCACCAACTGAACAGACTGGCCTACAATGTTTCACATAAAAGAAACATATGTAAGATGTATCTCTGGCTGCTAGTACACATTTTCCTTTACAATTTGGTAATAGAGCAAGGACTTCTGGAACATCTCATGCAAATGTATGCAAATGAATACCTAGATATGTACAAAAAAGCAAAGACAAGCATGTCCTTTCCCTCTTATTTTAAAATTAGCTCTGCAATAAAGTCTTTAGTAATAGTAATACATACCATATGATTGAATCTGAGCTTACTCATTTATTGACTATCTTGTTATCTGACACTTCACATTTATGACAATAGCAGAAAATCTACTATCTGACTATTTTTCAAATTAACAAGGAACCGAGGTGAGACGGGGAGGGGGAGGAGGACCAGGTTGGTGAGAGGGAATGTGACTGAATTCTTATTACCTGGGTAGAGTGAGGGCAAGGACCTGCGAACAAGAGTTGGGGGTGGCTGGGTGAGCTAGAGATGCAGGAGCTGCATGGGAAGCTGGGAAGTCTCTTTTTCCAAAGAGGCCTCTCTGACTTCTCTACAACCTACAGTAGTCCCTGATGGCAGAGCCTTACCTGCTTATAGGCCTGGGAGCTGCCCACTGCCAAAGACTATCTCTAAAGCTAGCAAAATGGGAGGATGGAGAGGTATGGCACATGGGTCCATGTGGATGCCTGGAGTGCCAGGTGGTAGTAGATACCTGCTGCTCTGTAGGCAGTAGGCTACCCTTGACCACCACCCCACCTCCACAGGTTCCTCGGTGGTGTGGAGCAGGGGCCCATTGTGCCACATGCATCCCTAGACACAGATGTTGAGCAACGGGTGGCACCAAAGACAACTGACTCTTGCAAAACACTGATTTTCACTTAACAACCTGGTCTTTGGTATCTAACCATGTTGATATGCAAGGAGCTGGTGTATATAAAGTTAAAGAACAAGTCAAACAGAATTATGGTGCTAGAAATTGATAGGTGGTTGACTGGGGTGGGAAGACTGACTGGCCAGGGGCTGGAGGAAGTCATCTAGGGATGAAAGTGCTCTATATGTTGATATGGGGCGCAGCTACTGGAGAAACTTGGTGCATGTTGTTTTGAATGGAAATTGCCCTCGTAACTCTCATATTGCTTCTAGATAGTAGCCACCTGAACTTTATGCTTTAGTTTTTGTGTTTGATGCCACTCATTGTCACACAGCATGTCTGTGTCTGAAGCAGATGCAGTATCTGGGGGCATGGTCCTGAGCTGGGGGGCTCAGGAGCCTTCCTTTTGACCACATTTGGGGGAACATGGACCACAATTGGAGAAATAAGGTACTCTCTCTTGCCCTCTATGATCAATGAGTGGGCAAATCTGGGGCAACACCAGCCTGCCTGTTACTCCCGCCCAGTCTCCTTACCTATCGATGGCAATGGCCAGCAGGGCATTGGTGGAGACGTAGAGTGAGACTGTGCGCAGGTAGTTGACTGAGGCACAGAGCACATGGCCATGCTCCCAGGAGAGCTGGCGAACCACGTAGTAGTCCATCTCGAAGGGACAGCAGACGATGGCCACCAGGAAGTCTGAGATGGCCAGGTTAGCAATGAGCAGGTTAGTGAGGTTTCGCAGCTTCTTATAGCGGGCGAGGGCGGCAATGAAGACAAAGTTACCAATGCCGCAAATTAGCATGATGCCTGCCAGTGCCACACCAATGACAATCTTGGCTGCGAAGAAGGTTTTAGTCTTGGTCATGTCTTCATCCTCATCCAGAGGGAGGTCATAGTCACCATAACTGAAGTTGAAAGGGAGGGAGGCAGCATGGTCTTGGGGTGAATTGAAGTTGGGTACAAAACTAGAGTTTCGATTCTGGGCTTCCATGGTGATGCCGACAGGTGGAGTGGTGGTGACGGAGTCGTGGGGGCCTAAGTACTCCAAGCTGGGTGTCCAGACCCTCTGCTCTCATAAGGTCAGTAAGTCTGGCACCCCTGCCAACATCCTTGGGGAAGAGTCAACATGCTATCTTGGATCCTGGAAGGAGATACAACTAATGGGCAATATGCAAGCAAACGCCTGGTAGCATTTCTCCAACATTCCCCAGATACAGGTCAACCAGTGCCACTGTCTACAGGCAGACAGAACTACCCAGGGTGCTGGGAAAAGGGGACAAGAGATATGACACCTGGGAAATCCCCCAGTGAGCACAGGATGTACTGAACTCTTCAGAAACACCCAAGAACACAACCTTATGGCATTTTCCCAGGAGACAGGGCTGGTTTGACTGCCCAGTCCTCACACCTCTCCAGCCCCAGTATCACCACCCAAAGGACTTCTGGAAGTTTTCTGAGTCTTCTTCCTGCCCCTGGCCCAGAAGCCACAATGTTACACCAAGCCACAGACAATGAAGCAGAAAGGCTGGGGCACAAGAAGGTCTTTCCTCCAAAGCAGGGCACTATTTGTTCCATCCTGGCCAAACAACTGACTTGGAAATCATCAAATCCATTTTCATAAGGACAGAATGAGTCATCTTGGGCTAACGATTTATGCTCTTTGCATCTGGAAACCAGTCTGGTGAATGAATGAATGAGGACTTGGACCAGAATGCTGCTGTAGGAAGGGGACTGTGGGATGGAGGGAATTCCTGGTGGCTCTTGTGTTCTTTGGGAACCATCTCCATAAAGGAATCCTGTAAGCCTTTCTCTACCTTCCCATTGAGAGGATGTGCATGCTCTCTCCCCTTGTCCGGCCCTAGTTGCCCACCCAGGGCCTGGGAAGCACCATCTCCTGTGTCCCCTGGGAGTGGTGGTTTGATACTGGATTAACAGAAAATAGACACCAAAGGTGGAATCAAGGCTAGGACTGTCCTCAACTGCCTGAGTGAATCCTTTTAAGTTCTTGGTGTCAAAACGCCCACGGGGAGGGACGAGTCGCTGGAGAACTGAGCCCTGGGAATGGGGGATCACAGGGTTCAATACATCACTAAGGAATAGAGAAAGCACCGGGACCCCAATGCCCACAGGATGGGGAGCCCCATCGTCTATCTGTGAACGCTCCTCTCAACTCTTAACACACTTGAAATGCTACCAAATCTGGGATCTGTAGGAGTGCTGGACAGCGGACTTGGTCATCCTCTGTGAGGGGAGGGGGAAAACGAGGGGGTAGGACCCACACCCAGAAAGGGACAGTGCTCAAAGGGGGTGGTGGCAGGGTGCCCGCAAACTACAGAGAATTCGCCTGCTGCATGTCCTGGGTGGAAACCTCTCTGAGAAGTGAGGTCCAAGTCCTGTGGCGTCCGTATTTGGGGTGTCCTCCCTCCGGGCTGCCTCTCCATTCCACACATAGCCCCAATTCCCCCGCAAAAAGAAACTGGAGTCTGGCGGCGATGGGCTGCCTATCGCCCTGACCCACAGGTCCTAGACTCCGCAGGTCCCGGACCCCTGACTAGCGGGTTCCTGCAGCCCCTTCCCTCTTCTCCTCCTGTAACCCCCCGGCGGTCCCCGGAAGCGCCGCACAAGCCCCGGCGGGAAGCAAGTCTGAAATTCCCGCTTCCAAGGCAAAGACCGCGGAGCCTCGGGAGGGCAGCAGGACTGAGTGAGAGTGTGTGGTGAGGAGATTCGCAGGAATTGTCCCAGGCACGCTTCATCTTTGCTGCCCACCTTGCTGGAAGGTGCCCCTCAGTGCAAACCCGTCAGGCAATTAGAAGCTCCCCCGTCCGCCCGCCAGCTCCCTCCGCTCCCCGCACGCCCGCGCCTCCGCGAACCGGCTCGCACCGGCCCGCGCTGTCTCTCGGCCCCAACTCCCCACTCAGCGCCGGCCGGCTGCGTCCCGAAGGCAAAGCAACCTGGTTCTTCCTGAGAAAGAAGTGGGTTCGGAGCCTCCGGTCCGTACGACGCCCCCCAGGACCTCCGGACCGCGTCGGGAGCAGCACTTACCTGTCTTGGCGCTTCCCGAGACCCCTAGAGGAAGCGGGTGGAAGCGGACCGCGCCGCTCGGGTCACGCCTTGGGGCTCCGGTTTGGTTTCACCGAAGCGCCGCGTGCCGGGAGCCCCTTTCTTCCTCGCTCTACACGCCGCCCCGTCGCGTCGCGCTCTGCTCCCGCCCGAGTTGGCGCCCCGCCTCTCAGCTCGTCCCCGTGCCTCGAACCCGGCCAAGGGAGCCCCGCCCCGCCCCGCTGCGCACTCGGCTCCGCCTGGGGTCTCCTCCCGCACGCCTCCGCGTGGCCACAGAAGATGGGGCACGCCCCCCACCTCGGTGCTTTTACTGGGCGCCTTGGGTGCTGGACGTACGAAACTCCTAAGCTCGTGGGTTAGACCCCTCTCGGGTGTCTGCGTCTTTACACCTGGGTTTGAATCGCAGCACGTTGTGGTCCCGTTTTCAAAGTGCGATCCTGAGGAACCGACTCTACAGGGGTCGCTCGGGCAGGCGCAAAGCGTCCGGTCTTCGGTCTTCGGCTGGAGCTCAGTGTGAGTGCCCGCCCTTGCTTCAAGGTACCTTTCTGCGGAAGGAGGCTGGGTCACCGCAGTTTCATTGTGTCTGAGAGTTGGTGCAATGTGGGGCTTTGGAGATGTGTGTGTGTGTGTGTGTGTGTGTGTTTGGGGGAAGGTGGAGGTCGAGGTCCCCTGAGAGGAGGCTCGAGTTGGGGCCTTCTTGGCAGCTTAAAGTTCCAACCCTGAAGCTCTCACCCCAAACTTGCCTTGGTCATCAAAGACAGTTCAGTCCAATACATTTGTTGTGGATGGAGCTCTGTCAGAGGCTTGCAAACTCTCCATTTTGCTTCCAACCAGCTGTGACTTTAGGCAACTCCCGTAACTTCATTGATTCTTGGTTTCCTTATAATCTAAGTCAGGGGATTAATAACCAGGAGTTGCCAGTTCAAATGGCTGGTAGCTGAAAACATCCTGGGTGTATAGAATTTGAATTGAGAGCGGTGTCAGGAAAGGAAGGTCTAACAGCTGATTGCCAAGTCTTGTCAGATCCTTCCAGTTTTCCCAGAGAAGTTGGAATTTCAGAACTTTATAAGTACCTTGTTATGTTAATTAAAGCAAAACAAGCACCTTTGGGTTGGACAAATAGAGCAAATCTCAGACTGAATAGCCTACTGGGTTGTTGTTATTAGGTGCTGTGGAATTCATTCTTCCTTGATTACCACACAACAAAACACTATTCAGTCCTGTGCCTTCAGCACAATAGTTGCTATGTTTGAGCCCATTGTTGCAGCTATTGTGTCGACCCATCTTGTTGAGGGGCTTCCTCTTTTCACCAGGAATCCTGGTGTGGCGCTGTGGGCTAATGCGTCAGACTGCAAAGTCGTTTGAATTGCAAGAGCAGTGGTTCAAGCTCACCAGCTACTCATTGGAAATCCTATACAGGGTCACTATAAGTTGTAATCGACTTGATGACACTTAAGAAGAACAACAACATACTTCACTGGAGTCCTGGTGTGTCTTCATTTCTTCATCAGAGGTGAAACTTTGTCCTTGAAGGGCTGCTTTCAGGGGACCAAACAGGTGACAGTCTGATGGAGCAAGATCAGGACTATAGGGAGGATGCTTTACCACCCCAAAATGAAGTTTTTGCAGTGTCAACAGTGGGCACAGAGGTGTGTGGACATGCATTGTCATGCAAGATCACAAAGCCCTTGGACAGCAGTCCTCTGCATTTAATCCCAAGTTTAGGCTTCACATCTTCACTGAGCATCTCACTGTAACGAGTGTTATTGATTGTTGGACTTTTTTCCTGATAGTGTTCAATACTTGCCCTTGAGGATCCCAGAAAACTGTAAGCATCAATTTTCCAGGTGATGATTGACTTTTGAACTTTTTCTTGTTTGGCAATTGAGAATGTTATTCCGTACTCTCAGGCTCCTAGTGATGAATCCATGTCTTGTCACCAGTATTGAGATTTTTTAAAAAGAAACTTTTACCTTCCTTCGAGTATTGGCCCACATTTTGTTGGCAGATGTCCAAATACTTCTGTTTATACTCTTCGGTGAGCTATTACAGTACCCATCTTGTACAAACTTTTTGAAACCTATGCCTGTTGTGGATTATTTCATGATTTGCCATATAATCCACCGTCACTCATCTATTCAACAGAATCATTTCATGTGCATGTTCAATGTTGTCATCAGCCATGGATGTGAATGCACATTTTAATATAACCAGAGTGCAGATAATTTTTGAGTCACTTTTGAGTGTGTGTATATGTTTATATGTTTCTATCTATATATATGCGTGTGTGTGTATTTATATATATACATATACATACACACACATATAAACCAAAAAAGAACACGCTCAGCATTTGTCAAGCTGCATAGGGTAGTTATGAGTCAGAACCGACTTGATGGCACCTAACTATGTTGTTGTTGTTGTTGTCAGGTGCCATCGAGTCGGAACCGACTCATAGCGACCCCATGCACAGCAGAACGAAACAATGTCCGATCTTGGGCCA
>NW_006408659.1:7970163-7974355 GCF_000296735.1 Chrysochloris asiatica | reverse complement strand
TTTCAGAATCACAGCAACTCACAAGCCACCACGGTACGACAAACTGACAGACGAGTGGAGTCGATAGGGACCCCAAAATGGCCCCATGTGCATGCCTGCCCCTGTGATCAGTAAAGTGGGAGCCAGTGTGGAGATTCTGTAGATCTTCCTGCTGGCAAGGCAGGGTCCAGTGGGTCCCAGTGGTGGAGCTGTTCGGACCCCAGGCAGTGTGGGATAGTGTGATGGTAGCTGAAGCCCATGAATACAGCATTTAACCTGAACCATGGATGCTGGCCCAGCGACATAAGGATGGATATGGATAATGTGGGGAAGGCTAAGGATATTCCCTTTGAGAATCTGTTGTTATTGTTTACTGTTTGCTTTCTATAACTATAGTAATGGCTCTCATTTTACCATCACTGTATGTGTTTCGTGTGTCCAGCTTCATCACCAATGAACGTAGTACCCATGGAATCATTAATGCCAATGCATGTCCGTCTCATTCCTAGGAGTCTTGTGGCTGCCTGTAAGTTCGAAGCCCAACCCCTCTGTGGTGCAATGCAGACAGACATAGAGACAGACCCTGGCAGCCATTCTCTGCCACCTGTCCCCAGTTTGGAATGTGAAGAAAATCTCTTTTCCGGAAAACATCACCTCAGGTTAGTTTTCTATGTGTCACTCATGGAGTAATTAAAATAATGTGTTGTTTTCATTGACAGTAGGTACATTGTTAGGTATAAACTCTTCAATTATGAATGTAAATGTAACTAAGCTCTAAGAATTGTAGTTGGAAAGGAGGAAGCTTAGTGAATGGTTCAAGGTGCATTGGCACTGACTTCTACTTTTCAATCCACTCAATTGTGACCGGGCTCAGCAGGGAGCAAATGGGCAAGACATGCTGAGTTACCCACTTGACCCATGGCCAGGGTCTTTTTCCCTCTCTGTTTTCTGTCTTCTTACAGAGCGCTAGTATGATGCTGTAGGATAAGCACTGGACTGCTAACTCAAGGTTGGCAGTTCAAATCTATCAGCCACTCCTCAGAAATTCTATACAAGGTCTCTGTGAGTCAGAACTGATTGATCAGTTGGGTCAGGATTCATCACCTAAGTTCTGTAGTATGGATTGAATTGTGTCTTCCCTCATTTGGTTCTGTGGATTTGACCTTGTTAGGAAATGGTGGTTGGTGATTATGTGCCATGGAGTCAGTTCTGACTCATAGCAACCTTGTACAGAGTTTCTGAGGCTGTAAATCGTTACGGGAGCAGAAAGCTTCATCTTTCTGCTGCAGAACAGTGGGTAGTTTCGAACTGCTGACCTTGCGGTTTGCAGCCCGATTCGTAACCACTACACTACCAGAGCTCTTTTGTTAGGAGATAGGGTCTTAGAAGATAATATCAGGCACTTATCAACAACAGTAACACAGAGCACTACATGGGTGCATTGGTGGTTCAGAGGTAGAATTCTTGCCTTCTATGTAGAAGATCTGGGTTCAATTCCTGTCCAATGACAGCCACCGCCTTTTGTCACTGAAGGCTTACATGTTGCTATGATGCTGAACAGGTGTTAATGTTGCTGTAAGACTAAAGCAGATGGAAGAAATGCCTGGTGATCATCTTTAGAAAATCAGCCAAAGTAAACCCCTTGTATCACAATTATCTGACCAGTTAGCAGCATTCCATCCCATTGCACATGGGGTCACCATGTGTTGGGAGTAGACTTGATGACAACTAACAACAACAAGAAGAAAGGTGAAACCAAGCAGGTTACTCTTGGGCAACGAGAACTTGATTTCACTGAGGAACTCTGGGATACATCATAGAGTCAGTTAGAAGACATAACACTGAAATAGTGAGGGTCAAGATGTGTGTGTGTGTGTATAGGGGATGGTGGGGTGAATACTGAGGACATTTGCCATATGAGCATTACTTATATGACGGTGCTATAGTTTCTTGGCTGGCCCAGACCTCCATGCCACTCATCCTCCACCAGGTTCATCTGAGCAAGTCTTTCTTGTGGTAGATGGCAGAGCACTAGAGCAAGCAAGACTCAACGTGCAAACCCAATCTCAGCCTCTGCCTGTGTCATGTTTGTTGACATCCTATTGGCCGAAGCAAGTCAGATGGCTGAGCCCACAAGTCCTGGGGTGGATAGTTCAGCCCCACTGCTTTGAGGGGGCCCTGCAAAGTTATACAGTAAAGGGCATGTGTGCAGGGAGGAGTGAAGAGTGTGGCCAAGGGGTGCAACCCACCCCACTAAGCTCCTGTGCCTTGGGTTCAGCTTCTTCAGCTGCTGCTCTGACTCTGTGAGCCACCTCATCCCTGTGAAAATTTCCCTTGCTGGCTTCATTTACTAATGAGTTGATCCTACTGCTTGTAATCAAGATGATCCCTAACAAATCCAGGTCTTTTCATGCAGGAGAAAATAGACTTGGAGTGCTGAATGGCTGGCAGAACTAGGATTCAAATCCAGCCTCCTTCCAATGCACTGATAGAGAACTGTGGTTTCCCTCATGCAAGGGACACACTGACTGGGGTCAGAATTCATCACATAAGCTCTTTATTGTGGATTGAATTTTGTCCCCTCCAAAGATACTTTCAAGTCCTAACTCTTAGTAATTGTCAGTTTCACCTTGTCAGGAAATTGGGTCTTAGACGATGTTACCAGTTAAGTTAACATAAGGTTGTCTGGTGTGGTGTGGGTCCTAATCCAATATGAATGATGTCCTTGTGTAAAAGAAAAAGAGACACAGAGGGAACACGGTCATGTGAAGATGGAGACAGAGATGGAATTAGACGACAGCAGAAAGTCATAGAACCTGGCAGTGGGGAACATGATCCTGCCGGTATTGAAGGTACCAGCCTTCAGAACTGTGCACTAATATTATTTCTGTAGTTTTTAAGCTGCCCTTTTGGTGATAATTCATTATTGCAGCCCTAGGAAATGAATGTACTCTTTCTCCTGGAGAATTCATTTGGCCTTGTGGAGATGTCATATTGAAGCAAGAACTGGATGAAAAAAAGCATAAACAAGATCCCCAAACCTGTTTGACTGTGGGGACTCACAGCACTGCAGTCCAGATGGCGTAGTATTGAGTGAGCTATAATGGCAGCTTTCAAGTTGCCGTATCTATCAAGAACTTTCTCAAAATAAACATATCAGAGACCCTTGCTGGTAGGTACTTATTTCATACAACTAATATCAATATGATTTTTCTGGTTTCTTCCATTCTTCACTGGAGTTTCCATAAGAACAATGAGAAATCAAAAATTCCCTGATGGAAATCACTGACTGTAGTAAGAAAAGGCTCTTAACAGAACACTATTGCAAGATAATTGAGAGGAGGAGGTATAGCTTACTGGTAGAACATTTGACTATAGATCAAGAGGTCACTGGTTCAAATCCAGGTACTCCTGTCATGCTTTTAAAGAGCTCTTGAAGCTTAGTGGTTTTGAGTCAGATTACTGAAGGTCAGCAGTTTGAAATTACCAATGGTTCCACGGGAGAAAGATGAAGCTTTCTGTTCCCATAACAATTTACAGCCTCAGAAACCCTAAACAGGGTTGCTATGAGTTGGAATGGACTCTACACCATATAACCAACCACCACCACAAGATAGTGGAGCATCTTAAAATCTTCATATCAGGCAAGATTGTGTGAATGCTTCTCTTTCTTTTTTTTAATAAAAAATTCAACTTTTACCTTTTTACTCAATTCAGTTTGAACAATTTTCAAATCTAAACTAGTTGAAAGTCATTAAAAATAACACAAGCAGACATCTAAAGCAACTACGGATCTCTCCCTGTCCAGAGGAAAGAAGAGTGATGAAAACAGAAAACTCATAGAAACAATGATTCCAGTGGACTAACAGACCACACAAGCATCAGAAGAAGTTGGTGCCTGACTACCACTACCACTGCTCTGAAAGGTCCTGGATAGAATGTGAGCACAATGTGAAACACAACTCAAAAGGCTTACTGGTTGGATAGAGATTGGTGCAACCTCCAAGACTATGTATGACTCTTAGTCACCCTTCAGGTCTGGAACTGAACTCTCTTGTTTCAACCAAACAATAGATAGGTTGTAAGGAGAAACAATATATGGATCTATAAGGAGTCCTGGTGTGGTGCTATAGGCTATAAGATAAGCACTGGACTGCTAACCACAAGGTTGGTGGTTCAAACCCAACAGCTGCTCCTTGGAAACCCTATAAAG
>NW_006408659.1:7967770-7969051 GCF_000296735.1 Chrysochloris asiatica | reverse complement strand
GTGTTGCATTCATTGTCAAAAAGAACATATCCAGATCATTCATGAGGTACAATGCTGTCTGTGATAGGATAGTATCCATGCACCTACAAGGAAGCTCAGTTAATACCATTGTTATTTAAATTTATGTAGCAACCACTAAAGCCAATGAGGATGAAATAGAAGAATTCTACCAACTTCTTCAATCTGAAGTTGATCAAACATGCAATCAAGATGTATTAATCATTACCAGAGATTGGAATGCAAAGGTTGGAATGTAAAAGTTGGAAAATATGGCCTTGGTGATAGAAATGATGCTGGAGATCGCATGATAGAATTCTGCAAAACCAATGATTTGTTCATTTCAAATGCCTTCTTTAGACAGCATAAGAGATGACTATACACATGGACCTCACCAGATGGAATACATAGAAATCAAATTGATGACATCTGTGGAAAAAGACGATGGAAAAGCACCATATCATCAGTCAAAACAAGGCCAGGGGCAGACTGTGGAACAGACCATCAATTACTCATATACAAATTCAAACTGAAACTGAAGAAAATGAAAACATGTCCACGAGAGCCAAATTATGACCTTGAATGTATCCCACCTGAATTTAGAGATCATCTGAAGAACAGATTTGAAATATTAAACACTAAAGACTGAAGACCAGAAGAGTTGTGGAATGACATCAAATATCATACATGAAAATGCAAAAAGTCATTAAGAAGACAAGAAAGAAGGAAAAGGTCAAAGTGGATGTCAGAAGAGACACTGAAACATGCTCTCCAGTGTAGAGATGCTAAAGTAAAATGGAAGAAATGAGGAGATACAAGAGCTGAACAGAAAATTTCAAAGATTACAACAAAATGTGCAAAGATCTAGAATCAAAAAGGAAGAACATGCTCTGCATTTCTCAAGCTGGGGGAACTGAAGAAAAAATTCAACCCTTGACTTTCGTTATTGAAGGATTCTCTGGGCAAATTATTGAATGATGTAGCATCAGGAGAAGATGGAAGGAATTCACAGAGTCACTGTATCAGAAGGAAATGGTTAATGTTCATCCATTTCAAGAGGTGGCATATGATCAAGAGCCAATGGTATTGAAGGAAGATGTCCAAGGTGCACTGAAGGAATTGGCAAAGAATAAAGCACCAGGAATTGATGGAATAAAAATTGAAATCTTTTAAGAAAGTGAGGCGGCACAGGAGGCACTCACTCATCTGTGCCAAGAAATTTGGAAGACAACTGTCTGGCCAAGTGATTGGAAGAGATCCATATTTGTGCCCATTCCAAAGAGA
>NW_006408659.1:7964386-7967670 GCF_000296735.1 Chrysochloris asiatica | reverse complement strand
CCGACTCGATGGCACCTGACAACAACAACACTGCACACCTAAAAATAATAAATCATTTGAGATTTAAAAAGGGCAGTACTTACCCAAGGACAGAGTTTGGAAGGGTTAGGAAAGGAGAAATAGAAATGGGAAATACAGGAAGAAAATGGGTTAAGAGATGTACGTTGACGGGTTGAGGGGATTATAGTGTGGATATAAATGAATCGTTGAATGTAAAACTGATGTTCTGCTCTGTAAACCTTGACTCAGTTCATAATAAAAAGTTAAAACATAAAATAACACCCACAAACCAGGAAAAAAGTCAGAAGTTAAAAGTCAGTGAGAAATTCAATACATATATATTTTGAGCATTAACTCCATGCAACTCACTTTGTTGGTCAATATAAATGAGACTTTGAAAGGTGCAACTTAAAGTGTAGCAGGTCTGGGGCAAAGATGAAGGTGAGAACAATCAGCTTGTCCAAAAGCACAGCTTGTTCAAAGAACTGGAAGTGGATTTGGAGAAACTCTATACCCAATAAATAGCCTGAATGATGCACATTGGCTCTCTTTTTTAATACCTTTGGTGGTGGTGTGCCACCATGTCAGTTTATACTCATAGCAATCCTGTATAGGTTTGTTGTTGTTAAGTGCTGTTGAGTCAGTTCTGACCCTGTGTAGAGTTTCTGAGGAGCAGCTGGTGAGCTTTAACTGCCGATTTTGCAGTTCGAACGGCTTTACAGTCTGGTGCATTAATCCACAGTGCCACACCTGGACTACTTGTATAGGTTTACCGAGGCTGTACATCTTTATGGGAGCAGAAAACCTCATCTTTCTCCCTCGGAGTGACCGGTAGATTTGATCTGTTGATCTTGCATTTAGCAACCAAGCTTGTAGTCCACTATGCTATCAGGGCTCCTTTAAAAATATCTTTATTGAGATATAATTCACATATCCTAAAAGTTACTCACTTACAATGTACAATTCAATGCTTCTTAGTAGATGCACATAGTTGTGCAAACATCACCAGTCAATTTTAGAACATTTTTATCACTTCAAAAAGAAAGTCATCAGCCTCCAGTCCCCTTTCTGCACTCCCAGCCCTGTTGTTGTTCAGTGCCGTAGAATTAGCTCCAACTCATAGCGACTCTTTATAGGGTTTCCAAGGAGTGACTGGTGGGTTTGGACCACTCACCTTGTGGCTAGCAGTTCAGTGATTATCCTATAGCATCACACCAGTACCCTCAAACAACCACAGATCAACTGTATATTTCTACAGATTTCCCTATTCTGGAGATTTCATAGAAGTGGAATCATACACAGTATGAAAGCTAATCTATAAAGAAGAAACTTATCAGAGAGGAAAAACTCAAATATTTCAATAAAATAGCAACAGAAAAATGGTAAGACTGCTCCCGTCAAAGGTGGAAAACTTGAGAGACCTGGAAAAATAATGCAATCCCACCAAGTTCTAATAAGCAACCAATAAGCAACATCGTGGTAAATGGAGAAAAGACTGAAGTTGTCAAGAATTTCATTTTACTTTGACCCACAATCAATGAACATGGAAACAGCAGTTAAGAAATCAAATGATGTATTGCATCAGGCATATCGGTTGCAAAAGACCTCTTTAAAGTGTTAAAGAATAGAGCTGTCATTTTTCTTACTAAAGTGCTTCTGTCCCAAGCCATGGTATTTTCAATCACCTCACATGCACGCAAAAGTTGGACAATAAATAAGGAAGACTAAAGAACTGATGTCTTTGAATTATGGTGTTAGCAAAGAATATTCAGTATACTACGGACTGCCCGAAGAACAAACAAATCTATTTTGGAAGAAGTGCAGCATGATGCTCCTTCCAAATGAGACTTCATCTCCCTTACTTTGGACATGTTATCAGGAGGGACTAGTCCCTGGGGAAGGACATAAAGCTTGGAAAAGTGTAGGGTTAGAGAAAAAGAAGAAGACCTTCAAAGGATGGACTGACACAGTGACTACAGCAATGGCCCCAAACATAGGACAATTGTGAGAATGAGGCAGGACTGGACAGTGTTTCATGCCGTTGTGTAGAGGGTTGCTCTGAGTCTGAAATGACTGGACGGCACCCAACAACAACAACTTGTGGTGTCTAGTGACTGGCTATTGTCACTCGCCATAATGTTTTCAGGTTTTACTGTATTATACCAGTGTCAGTTCAATACTCCGTTTTTAGCTGAATAATGAATGTCCCATCGTATGGATGTATCACATTTTGTTTTATTCATGTGATGGACATGTGGGCTGCTTGCACCTTTTGGCTATTATGAATAATGCTACTAGAAATACTCATGTACAAGTTTCTATGTGGATCTATATCTCTTTTTAAACAGAAGGCATCTCCATTTGGACCAGAAAGGTTTTTGTAGGGACAAGAGCCAGGAGACACTGTAGTGGTCTGCAGTCTCTAGAGACTAAGTGGTCCAGCTGGTGGTGTATTTCCAGCTTTTGTGTTATTTGGGATTGAGCTGGGGATAAAGAAGTCTGGAACTTACAAACCCTACTGCTGCCACCACAAACATTCCCAGAAAAGATAAACGGTATCCCTAAAGGGCACAGGAGAAGGCATGGCACTTTGGAGCTGTGTCCTGGATGATGTATTTGAGGGAAGTGCTGGGCAAGAGATGGGACACGGGTTGTGCTTGTCAAATTTACAACTGTTTTGAACCTTAGCCTTTGATACCTAAACTGCCTTTGCCCATCAGGGACTTTTGAGTAGGGATGCTGAGGATTAGGGTGTAGGCAGGACCAGTAGAGGCCACTTGGCTTTCACAGGCCAAAACAGCAAGGGTAAGGGGCTGAAGGAAGTCTCATACAAATACATAAGTTTAGTTTACTGAGGTCAATTGAGACCAGATTCTCTAAAGAAACCAAATCAGTGATATAAAAATATATATGCTGCTGCTGCTGCTGCTGTGTGCCATTGAATTAGTTCCACATTCAAGGTGTGGCGCTATGGGTTAATAATGCACTGGTCTGCAAAGTCAGTTTGAACCGTCATGTCAGTGGTTCAAGCTTACCAGTTGCTTCTCAGAAACCTTATACATGGTGGCTATGGGTTGGAATTGACTCGACTGCACTTTACAACAACAACATAGTAACCATGTGTAGGGTTTCTGAGGCTATAAATCCTTACAGAAACAGAAAGCCTCATCTTTTTCCCATGAAGCAGCTGATGGATTTGAACTGCTGACCTTGGGATTTACAGCTCAACACATAACCCACTACACTGCCAGAGTTCCTCATAACTGTATTTATGTGAATATATA
>NW_006408659.1:7956773-7962821 GCF_000296735.1 Chrysochloris asiatica | reverse complement strand
ATGGAATAAAAATTGAAATCTTTCAAGAAAGTGAGGCGGCACAGGAGGCACTCACTCATCTCTGCCAAGAAATTTGGAAGACAACTATCTGGCTGACTGACTGGAAGAGATCGTATTTGTGCCCATTCCAAAGAGAGATGACCCAATGGAATGCAGAAATCACTGGACAATCTCTTTGATAGACCATGCGAGTAAACTTTTACTAAAGGTGATAGAGAAACGGTTGCAAGCATACATTGACAGAGAACTTCCAGAGGTTCAAGCCAGATTCAGAAAAGGCTGTGGAATAAAGGATATCATTGCTGATGTTTGATGGATCTTGGCTGAAAGCAGAGAATATCAGAAAGTTGTTTACCTGTGCTTTATTGACTTCGCAAAGGCTTTCGATTGTGTGGATCATGACAAACTATGGACAACATTGCGAAGTATGAGTATTCTGGAACACTTAATTGTGCTCTTGAGGAATCTGTACCTGGACCAAGAGGTAGTTGTTTGAACAGAACATGGCACACTGAATGTTTTAAAATTAAGATAGGTGTGTGACAAGATTGTATTTATTCTTCCACCATACTTATTCAATCTGTATGCTGAGCAAATAATCTCATACTTTGGACATTATATCAGGAGGAACAAGTCTCTGGAAAAGGATATCATGTTTTGTAAAGTGGAGGGTGGGAGAAAAAGAGGAACACCTCCAACGAGATGGATTGGTATGGTGGCAACAGCAATGGACTCAAGTGTAGCAACAATTGTGAGGTTGGCGCAAGACTGGGCAGTGTTTTGTTCTGATGTGCATCGGGCCACTATGAGTTGGTACCAACTTGATGTTACCTAACAAAACAACACATTATTAATGCATTTAGACCAATGTTTGAACAAACAACTGAGCATCGTAACTATCAACCTTCCAATATAGAGACCCTATCTGAAGATGAGGTTACTGTTGTTAGGTGCCTTTGAGTTGGTTCTGACTAATAGAGACTCTATGTACAACAGAATGAAACACTCCCAGTCCTGCATCATCTTCACAATTGTTTTTATGTTTGAGCCCATTGTTGCAGCCAGTGTCAACCATATTGTTGAGGTTCTTCCTTTTTTTTCGCTGACCCTCTGCTTCAGCAAGCATGATGTTCTTCTCCAGGGACTTGTCCATCCTGATAACATATCTAAAGTACATGGGACAAAGTCTCACCATCTTTGCTTATAAGGAGCGTTCCAGTTGTACTTCCAAGTACAGATGAAGTTGGAATGAAATACAGGGAGTAAAAGATATACAAGAGACTGCTGAGATGTAATACCAAAATACTCATGTTATAAAATTTGGAAGGTAAGATGTAAAGAAGTGAGCCCACTTTGAATATATCCGAATCCTGCCAGGTACCCTACTTTTCCTCCTAGTTCCAACTGTCACTTATTTGTGTGTGTGTGAGGCAAAGCTCCTCCTTGGTATGGACATACCCCCATGGTATTTGCATTCCCATAGAGGACTGTTTGTTTTGACACTTGGAAAGCTGAACTTCCAAAGACAACTTGCCTATTATTTAAAGTCAATTAACTCAATCTGTGTTGCTGGATATTGAATTGCAGAGAATCCTGACATTCACATTTGCCTATTTGTTTCTGGCACCTTCCAAAGCTGTTTAACTGAGGCTCATCTACTGTGCTCGAGTTTCCCAAGTGAGGAGCTGGTCTCTGTTTTATGTTTTGAAGTAGTGACTGTTGTTAATATATCTTAACCTTTCTCCGCGGGAGAAAGATGAGGCTTTCTACTCCCGTAAAGATTTACACCCTCGGAAACCCTGTACAGGGTCGCTATGGGTCGGAACCGACTCGACGGCACTTAACAACAACAACAACAATATATATATATATACAAGATGGTTCTTGAAAGTGACAACTACTATTTTATCCCTTTTTCTTTGTAGGCAGCAGTGTAACACCCTAAGGGAGATCATTTTGCAAAGGATTTGTTTAGATACAAGTCTGGCAACTTCCAAAATGAAATGATAGTCTGCCATCCTTGAATTCATGCTGAATGCTAATTCTTTACCTTCTTTGTGCTGGATAGTTGCCCAGGCAGTTGTAATGTTTTCCCTTCGATTCCTGGCCAATATACTTCAAGCAAGGTTACCACTTGCCAGAGGAGGCTTGCGAGTTATTATGATGCTGAATAGATTTCAGCAGAGCTTCTAGGTGAGGACAGACTAGGAAGAAAGGCCTGGCAATTTAAAAGAAATCTGTCAGTGAAAACCCTGTGCATCAGAATTGCCCCATCCTGTTGTACACGAGGTCACCATGAGTTGGAGGTTAACTCAATGGCAGCAAACAAAATCAAGTTCCATTTCCCTTGCTTTTAAAACTGCAACATGTTAGCACTGATTAGCTCTAGATGGTGGGATTTTGGGCAAATTTTGTATTTTATTTTCTTGATTTTTAAATTGATGTGCAGAAGACATGGATTACTTATGTAACACTGAACCCACACACACAACAAAAATGTAATATTTAATCAACAATATATCTTTTTGACATTTTCAAAGTTTTTGGAAAGCCAATTGGGGAATTAATTAAACCAATCAGAAAGCTTTACACAACTGTTTTCTGATAGCCAAACGACAGGTGCAGAAATACCTGGTCAAATGGTTGATCAGTGTAAGACTCTGAATAGGCGCTCTGAATGTCAGGGGACCCTATGCATAGAGAAAGAGAGGTCCCTGGGAGGTACAAATGGTTACATCCCTGGGTGGTACAAACTATTGCTAACTGACAGTTTGGAGGCTCTGGTCCACCCAGATACACTGTGGAAGAAAGATCTGGCAATCTACTTCCAAACAATCAGCCGTTGAAAACCCTGGCGCAGATTTCTACTCTGACACATATGAGGGATGTCATAGTGAGAGTATAATGCCCTGGCTCAGGGATCCAGGTGATCCTTTTTAAGGTACCTCTGTAGTATCTTTCCATAGGGCTCTCTCTCAGTCAGGCATTCTTGGTTGCAGACATTAGAAATGCACTTGAGCCAACCCAGGTTAAGGAGGGAAGTCTGGGGATGAGAACTAGCTGTGTCTCATGGACCTCTGCCCAGAACTCTTGGGGGTCAGAATCACAGTTGGAGGGGCATCACAGCAGCCCATGGCTCTGCTTTTGGGGGTTCTGCCTGGCTTTCTGAGTCCCCACCATTCCTTATGTGTACCCTGGTCTTTCTCTCTGTGCCCCACTTTTATCTGACTTCCTGTTTTTAAGCCCACAGTCTTAGGACAGAGAAAGGGGGAAGTCAACTGACCCCACTTGGGCCAGGGTGGCCACTGGTCCACAGGGTGTGTTTGTGTTGTTTGGGAAGAAAGCCCTACTTCCAGGCAGCTCTGAACCAGGTATCATTTGTACCCACACACCCAGACAACAGTATATGGCAGCCTTGTCTGTCCGTGGTCCAGCCATCTGGAGCTAAACTGGGGACAGGCTGAACCACATAATTTCCCACCAAGCAGGTAGGTGGGGAGGATAACACGCCTTCCCTTCTCCCCCAGAACAAAAGCAGTTCTAGAACTTTCTACTTTAGCTCTCAGGTTGTTGATGCTCTGCCCTGGCATATCCATAAAGAAAGTGCAATCCTTTTTTGTAAGTATGAAGACGATGATTAAATAGAAGTCAATAAATATATTACTATGCATGTTGTTGCTGTGTGCTGTTGACTTGGTTCTGACTCAGTAACTCCATATAGGGTTTCTAAGGCTGTAAATCTTAACAGGAGCAGAAAGCCTCCTCTTTCTTCCGTGGAGTGGCTGGTGGATTTGAACTTCTAACCTTATAGTTAGCAGTCCAATGAGTAACCCACTATGCCACCAGGACTTGTATTACTATGTGTAGCTAAAGAAAAAGAAATAGAGGTCAAGGCTTTATTTGGATCATTAAATGGAATGAAATAAAAATTTCTTTCTTTTTTTTTCTTTGAGATTTACCACTGGGAGAAAAATGACTTATTAAAAAAAGGAATAAAAGGTCTCTTTCGGGAAGTTTTCATGTTAGAACTTTAGAAACATGTGAAATGGTACAAGATGATATCTGCCAGGAAAGGGATCAAGGTGAGGTGGAGGACTGGACAACTTCCCCAGGCCCCTCCTGAACCAGGATACCTGGCTCAGAGAAAGCAACCTGAAGTTTCCTTTTTAAGCACAGTTCAAACTGACTCCCTGTAAATGTGGTCACAGTTTTCTGAAATCTGTTTGGAATTGTCGACTTTATTCCCATATTATACATAAAAGCCCATCTGGTTTGCTGGTCTTTTCTGTATCTGTTTTTTCTCTTCTGTATTTGACAAGACTTCTAGCTGTGTTGAGGTCCCTGTTCCTATTACCCCCTATAGAGTGGGCTCCCCTGGTGGGTCATCATTCACTCAGGCTTCACTTCTCTGCCCTTCTGGAGATGTGGAATTTCCAAATTTCCTTTGACCCCAACTGCCACTGCCTGACCTCCCCCAACTCCTCAGATATCTTTAGACCCAAGACATCTGGGCACACATTTTCAAATGTCATCCTCTAGCCTTTGTGAAATGACACGGCATTTTCTCCTCTGTCGTTGGAAGGCAACACATTTATCACTGACCTTAGACTATTCTTTGAGACTGTTCCTAGGTTTTCTGTTTCAGAGTTTATTTTCTATTTGCTGCCATAAAACAACCCCAATTTGATTTAATTCTTGACATTCATACCAACTCTGGACTGAATGGAGCAATCAGAACAGGAGCCGCTAATGGCCACATTTGTAACTTGAACCAAATTGGTTGAATCATTCCTGCCTGGGGCAGAGAGCTTGTGAAGTCTCTGAGTTTCTTCTAGCCTCAACATCCTGCTGTATTATCTTCTTGTTCAGAGTATATTGGGCTATACAACATGTCTTTCACTGTAGGTATGATGTAACTGTCAGTGGTGCCTCAGTAGGTTTTAAAAGTCTAGGGAGTGAAACAAGTTGGCTCATTTTAGAAATGCTTGGCTGAAAAAGCTGCAGAAGGTTTGTGGGAGCCAGATTGTAAAAGGCAGACAAAATCCCTGAGCAACAAACGACCCTTATGGGAAAGCCGGAATGTTGAGGCAAAGACTTCACATGCACCCGGTTTAGGAGTCTTTGGGTTAAGCCATAAAATTTTTAGGTTGTAAGGGCCAAGGAATTCAGAATAGCCAGTCAAGGGTGACTTTCACAAAGAAATTTAAAGATGTTTTCATGAGGCAGAAAGAGACAGAGTAGGGAATCCTCAGAGTGAAGTGGGCTATTGAGAATATTATTACATTATTTAATCCTGTAATTAAACAGTTGGAAACTGTCTGGAGTGTTTTGCTAAGCGCCTTGCATTCAGAGACATGGTGGAAGAGATAAAACATTTAGTTCACCATTACTGAATGCATCATTGCACAGTTTGGTCATTGGAGTATCCATACTCTGATGTGTCATTTTACATGACCCTCACTAGAATATGAAATTCTACGAGTAGACACTGGATGTAAATGGAAATGTCTCCTGATGCTCTCATAAAGATTTATTGAAGCTGTACTTGTGGGTGGAGCACTTGTTTTCTTGCTTCTCTCAGTTCCCTAGACCGCAAAGGGACTTATATCTCCTGACATACTTACAAACAGCACACTCTGCAGGGCTGGTTCTCAGGCTTGGCTGCATGTTGGAATTACCCATGGAGCTGTAAAAATATATCTGATACCTGGAACCTAATCCCAGAGATCTGATTTAATTGGTTTGGAGTATGGCCTGAATACTGGGATTTTTAAAAAAAATAAAAGTTCCCACAGATGATTCAAATCTGCAACAAAGTGTGAATACTTCTTTTTAATGTTTTATTGTGAATTATGTGATAGTTTACATGGAAGAAGATTAGTTTTGCATTCATCTTATCGTATATAGTTTCATTGCTATGGTTACCGTCCCCTCCATGCGTCATCAACACAACCAAAGTGTATACACTACAAGCCTGCTCCCCGGTCATCAGCACACAGCCCCTCTCCCTCTCTGGGTCTAAAGTCTCCAACTGCTCCATGTCTCCAC
>NW_006408659.1:7954243-7955711 GCF_000296735.1 Chrysochloris asiatica | reverse complement strand
CTATAGTCTTATGTAATGCAGAGGCTCCGCAGGAAGCCTCCTTCACTGGGCACGTTGTAGCCCCATTTTAGGTGTTCCAATCAGTTATAGGCAGAAGACAGACTTACAGGCTTTCTATGGTGATGCTTTTGGCTACTCCTTTCTCTTCCCCTCCAGTGTCTATTTTATAATACAATGCAAGAAAAACCAAGATTCAAAAGAAAGCCAACCATTCCAACCATGGCTCAATCTCTGTATCCCAGAACTCTGTTATTCCAAGATTATGTATACATTATTTGCCTCTGTCCCACTTAGCCCATGCAAACCTGCCTAATTGTTCTCCAATCTGCTTTGTTGTTCCATTCACGTCTCCCTTCTTATATATTGCCCCCCTTCCCAGCACCCAAACTATCCTGTGTCTAATCCTTGCCCTGTGCTCCACCTTTCCCTCCTTCCCCTTATGCCCCCCCCCCAAAAAAAAAATCCCTGCAACCAGCAAAGAATCCATCCCCCTTTAGTATGGGTTCTTTTTCTTAGTCTTTTACAGTAGTGGTCCTATGCAGGATTTCTCCTTTTGTGACTTACTAATTTCACTCAACTTAATGTCCTCAAGGTTCATCCATGTTAAGTGGTAGCTTGCAGCTTCCTTGTTATTTTTCAAGTGAATACTTCTTTATGGGGATTTCTTGCTGAAGTAATTTTCAATGAACTTAAATATGAGATTGAATTGATTGATAGTTATCGGGGTCTGGTGTTTCTACTGAGCACTGTGTTTATGCTAACAACCCCACCAATCAAAGAACATACAGAAAAACAATGGAAACAATAAATACAACTAGAAGTTGGTTCTTTGAGAAGAGCATAGAAATTGACAAATCAATAGCCAAACTCACAAAGAAAAAAATGAGAAGATGCAAATAACCAAAATAAGAAATGAAATGGATACCATAATAGAACTAACTGAGATACAGAGTCCTGATGTGGCACTGTAGGATAAGTACTGGACTGCTAACTGCAAGGTCAGTCGTTCAACCCACCAGACATTCCTTGGAAACGCTATGTAAGGTTATAATAGTTGGAACTGACTTGACAACAAAAGCAGCAATAAAAAGGATTATTGCAGAATATTATGAAAAGTTGTACTCTAACAAATTTGAAAACTTAGAAAAAATGGATAAACTTCTAGAAATACACTATATACCTCAACTAACATAAACAGAACTAGAAAACCTAAATAGACCCATAACAAAAGAATAAGTTGAAGATGCCATTAGAAAATCCACAGCCACATAGACATGACCAAACACCTCAAGAGAATGAGTTGCTGAGCCTGGCGACTCAGGACCATAGTCTTAGGGGACACCTAAGATCAATTGGAGGAAGACTCATTAACAACCTGCGATATGCAGATGATACAACCTTGCTTGCTGAAAGTAAAGAGGACTTAAAACAATTACTGATGAAGATCAAAGAGAACAGTCTTTGGTAT
>NW_006408659.1:7951580-7952793 GCF_000296735.1 Chrysochloris asiatica | reverse complement strand
CAGATGTTTTTATTGGAAAGTTCTACAAAACATTCAGAAAAGAGTTAACACCAATTCTACTCAAAGTACCCCAGAACATAGAAAAGGAATGAACACTCACTTATTCATATTTATTCCATGAAGCCAACATACCCCTGATATCAAAGCCTGGCAATGATATCACAAAGAAAGAAAATTACAGACCAAATATCCCTAATGGATATAGATGTAAAATTTTCAACAAAATTCTAACCTATAGAATACAACAGCATACCAAAAAGGAAAAACAAAAAAACACAGATCAAAACACATGGGAGTCAAAAAACAAAAACAAACAAACAAAACCCCCCACAACAACACATGGGAGTCATACCAGTGATATAAGGGTAGTTCAACATTAGAAAATCAATCAACATAATTCACCACATCAGTAAAACAAAAGAAAAGAATCACATGATCCATTAATGCAGAAAAGACATTTGATAAAATCCAACACTTTTTTCCTGATAAAAACTCTCAGCAAAATAGGAATAGAAGGGAAATTCCTCAACGTATTCAAGGGCATATATGCAAAAGCACCATTAAATATTATTTTCAAGAGAATGAGATTGAAAGTATTCCCCTTGAAATTGGAATGAGACAAGGATGCCCACTATCACCACTCTTATTCAGTATTGTACTGGAAGTTCTAAGCAGAGCAATGAAGCAATAAAGGAAATAAAGCAGATCCAAATTGGTAGGGAAGAAATAAAACTATCCTTATTAACAGATGGCATGTTCCTATACATGAAAAATCCAAGACATTCCATAAGTAGGTTACTGGAACTAATGAGAGTTCAGAATCCATCTTGCAAAAGACTGTGTACACATACACTTACTATAACTCCTCCCAACTGGGCAAATTCCAGGAAGAACTACCCAGTTTCTTTGTTCCCCCATTTCTCTCATTATCATACTAAAGAGTCTAACTGTGCTCTTTAAAACTTGCTCAAGTGAGACGTGTACTGTGTTGCTCCCCAAAGCCCACCACATCTCCTCTTGCCAAAGTACTTACACTTTTACTAATAAATTCCTTGCTTCTGTGATAAGTCTGTTCTCCTGTGTCATTATTCTTACTTAACAGAAAAGCTCTAATCCAGGGAAACTTCCGGTGACAGTATAACATGGTTTATAATGTTCTACATCGTAGTTTGGTGAATAGTGTCTAGGGTCTGAAAAGCTTACAAACATTTAT
>NW_006408659.1:7949191-7950120 GCF_000296735.1 Chrysochloris asiatica | reverse complement strand
CAGCAGCAGCAGCAGCAACAACTATAAAATAAACAATACCTCCTGTGAGAAATGTGCTCCTTAGAATAATCAGCGGGTGTGAGACCAAACGGGCCACATTTGTCTGAAAGCAAAGATGAGAAGGCAAAGAGGGTTAGGGAAACTGGAGAGAGAGAAAAGGGGAAGGCAGGGTGGAAATGAGGAGAGCCCTAACACATTGTGGGGGTAGCACCCAGTGTCACAGAACAATTTGTGCATGTGTTGTTGAATGGAAAACTAATTTGCTATGTAAACATTCACCTAAAACACAATAAAATGTTCTTCCAAAATAGAATATTTCAATGCTTTCTTCAGCTTCACATGTTTGTCTTGTGCTAAAATATGTGCTTGTTAGTGGACACTGAGTTGACTTTGACTTATGGGATCCCATGCACAATGTGATCGAGAGTTTTTATTGACTGATTTTTAGCCATAGATTGCCAGACCTTTCTTGTTTATAAGTGCCATCAAGTCAGTTCCGACTCATAGCGACCTTGTATAGGGTTCCAAGGAGTGATTGGTAGGTTTGAACTGCCAGTCTTGTGGTTAACAGTCCAGTGGTTAATCGCCTTTCAGTCTAGTGCTTATCGTACAATGCCATACCAGGACTCCCTTATTAGACATTGCTGTTGTTGTTAAGTGCCCTTGAGTTAGTTTCGATCCATAGCAACCCTGTATAGGGTTTCCAAGGAGCGGCTGGTGAGCTTGAACCCCCAACTTTGTGGTTCAAGCCGACCTTGCAGTCCAGCCCATTTACCCGCAGTGCCACGCCAGGACTCCCATTAGACATTGTTGTTGTTGTTGTTGTTAAGTGCCATTGAGTCGGGTCCGACCCATAGCGACCCTGTACAGGGTTTCCAAGGGTGTAAATCTTTACGGGAGTAGAAAGCCTCATCTTTCTCCCGCGGAGC
>NW_006408659.1:7925278-7948092 GCF_000296735.1 Chrysochloris asiatica | reverse complement strand
GTCCTGGTCAACTGGTAGAAAATAGTCCACAAAGACAGTGTTTTACATCCTACTTTGGTGAGTAGTGTTGGGGATCTTAAAAGTTCATAAGTGGGCATCTAAGGTATAGCTATTGGGCTCTCCATGTGTGGAAGAAAGAAGAGTGCTGAAAACTGACGATGTTTGGAATCAACTAGTCCAATGGAACAATGCAGAAAGTGAACATCAGTCACCATGACTTTTAGATTAGAACTAGTTGATGCCTGGCTACCACTATCAATGGCTCTGAAAGGGATCACATTAGAAAGCCCTGGATAGAGTAGCAGAAAATGTGAACTCAAAACTCAAAATGATATATATCAAAAACCACATAAGACTGAAGGAATCCAAGACTATGGCCCTCGACAACCCTTCAGGCCTAGAAAGGAACTCACCCTCGTGACCCAATATTCAGCTAAGCAGTCAGTAGGTATATGAGGAGGGTGGCCGGAGGGAGACAAACAACACTAGTAAGGTATGCTCACCATGCAATAGTCAATTATTCAAAATCAAAAGGGCAACGTTTCCCTAAGGACAAAGTTGATAAGGGTCTGGAAGGTGGGTGGAATGGAAATAGAATCCACAGGAGGAAGCAGAGTATCTGTTGTTACGTGGAACGGGTTGCAATCATTGAGATTTAAAAAAGTGTATGACTTATTGAATGTAAAATGGATGATCTTGTCTGTAAACCTTCACTCAATTTACAATCAAAGTTAAAAAAAAAGCAACATGGATGAACATTTTCCAGAAACTCAAGGAAAGAATGAGCTGGGGATTCTATATCCAGCCAACTGCTCTTCAAGTATTAATAATATAGAAAAACAGTTTTTAACATTCAAGATCTTAGTTCCTAAATACTGCTTTCCACTAAAAGGAATCAAGATCTCTTGGACAAATAGCTCATTCCAGGGCTGGGGTCCAAAAAGAACAGACTAAGCCTGAAACCTCTGTTTTTTTTGAGTGTCAGAAATTAGTGAAGAGCTCAAAGACCAATGAAGTTATGTCAAAAAGACATAGAACTCAGTTTGGAGAGGTTACTATTAGTCAAAGGAGCCCTGGTGGCACAGTGGTTAATGCTAAATAAAATAATGGAAATTTTATCTCACCAGTTGCTTCAGAAGAGAAAAGACATTGTAATCCCATAAAGAGTAAAGACTTGAGAACCCTCTAGGGCAGTTCTTCTCTCTTCTATGCTGTTTTCGTTAAGTGCCTTTGAGTCAGTTCTGACTCATAGCAATCCTGTATAGGGTTTCAGAGATTCTAGTTCTTTGTGAGAGCAGAAAGCCTTATCTTCTTCTTTCTCCTGTGGAGTGACTGTCTTGTGGTTCACAGCACAATGTTTATGCTACAGAGCCCCACTCTGTCCTGTTGTCATTCCATTTCATAGCAACCCTGTACAGGGTTTCTAGGGCTGTAACTCTTTACAGGAGGAGAAAGCCTCATCTTTCTCCCGTGTAACGTCTGGTAGTTTTGAACTGCCGACCTTGACGTTAGCAGTCCAATTCGTAACCCCTACGCTACCAGAGCTCCTTCCACTCTGTCCTAGAGGGTTGCTATAAGCTGAAATAGACTTGAGAGTGTAGAGCAACACTATTGGTTAAAGTGAGAAATTTGAGCGTTAAAAAATAATAACATGGCCTCAAAATAATAGCTTTCAACTATTCACTAAATACAAAGGAGGGAAGGCAGTTTTACAAGGGAGATGGTTAGAAGGCATCACTCTAGCCAAGGGATCAAGTTTAAGCCCTCCTAGCCATGGGACAAAATGATATCATGTGACCCCTGGTGTGGCACATGTGCATTCTGTGTTGTTTCTGCCAAAAATGCAAAGCCTGAATCTAATGCCAACGAAGGTGTAGTGTGCAAAAAACTGACCTGGACCATTTGAAATATTGTGAAAGATCAAAAATTGGTAGGATTAGTCTACTAGAATCAAGAAGAGTGAAGAGATACAAAAACTAAATGAAGTAAAGGTCATACAGTTTATCCTGAACTGGAAAAAAAAATGAAAAATAAAACTGTAAGGATAATTTTGGGACATCCAGGAAAATTTGAATATGAACTGTATATTTAATGACCAGTAATATTAATTTTCTAAGGTGTGCTAATTGTATGGGGTTATATAGGAGAATGCCCCTAGAAGAGACATATTTAATATTTCAGGGTTAAGTGTCATGGTATCTGCAAGCTATTTTCAGTTAGTATCAGTAAAAAACAAGTTAGTGGAGCAAAATCATAATAACTGGTGAGTTGGAGGTAAATGATAAGTGGGTATTCATTCTAATAGATTTGAAATTTCAATATAAAATGCTGGAGAAAATGCTTTGGATATCTGCGTTAAAATTGAAATGACAAACTTTCTATGGTTATCATGGTCTGAATTTTCTGAAGTTTTTCAAGAATAAGAGCAGAAAACCTCAGAGGTTCTTTTGGAGAGGTGAGAGAGCATCATGTGGCAGGAAGTGTTTGGGTACGAGTTCTAGGAGAGTTGCCAGTTCTTTCCCATCATCCTTTTAAAGCTCTAAGTCAGGACTTCTCTGAGATATGCAGACCACCACGTCTGACAGTTAACCGTGGGTTTTCAAACAGATTTTGCAGCAGAAGCTGCTTTATGCTTCCTTCTGGGAATGTCATGGTGTCTCAGAGGTTTGGTGCTTTGCACCTTCCGTTGTAAAGTCTCAAGGAACAGGGGCACTGCCGTTAACCCTCATCAATCCCTCTGCTTCACAAACCACTCGTTCTAGATTCAGCTAGGAAACAGGAAGCAGATATTGCTCTTTAAAACTGTGGCTTGTTTCAATTTGGATTGATGCCAGGCTCATGTGTTAGTGTTGGCCATGCAATTTAGATTTTTTAAATTTCCTCTTTGCTTAGGGTTTCTTGGGACCAGACCTGGTTAGACCTCTGGGCTTCAGATGGTGAATTATTCCTCTCTGCACACTTTCTAGGTCCTAACAATAACTTTCCAAAGCTGGGTTGCTGCCACCCACCTCAGCATCTCCTCTGTGCTCATTACCCAATACAGCTCTTTATGTGGCTTCTGGATTTTGTTGTCTTTATCTTTGGAGAACTCCCACTCTTGCTTTCTGCAATAGGAGAGAAATAAAGCTAGCTGGACTCTTCTACTCTCCACACTCAGTTCAAGGAACTGATGAAGGCTCACCTTCATTGGGCTTATTTATGTGATAAATTTCTTGATGCTCACTTCCAAGCAGGAGATATCTTAGGAGGAAGCTGATTGAGACAGGCTCAGCTTGTTATCATCAAATTATTTCTGTGTCCCCCTTTTATATCTTATCAGTAGGGTAAGATAGAAATAAAGTTCAGAGGCATCAAGTATTTCTATGAGTTTGAGCAGGTAAGATGAAAAGTTCAGAAAATTTTCAGAAAGAAACTGGAGATACTCATGACTATGGCCCTTGTTTACCCTTCAGATCTGGAACTGAACTCATCTTTGTGGCCCAATGTTTAGCCAAGTGGTAGATAGGTACATAAGGGTGACAAAACACTAGTAAGTTACGATCACCGTGGAATGGCCAATCATCCCAGATAAAAAGGGCAGCATTTACCTAAGGACAAAGTTCAGCTGGGTTGAGAAGGAGGGTGGAACGGAAGTAAGAACCACCAGGAGGGAATAGGATAACTGATGTTACATGGAAGGGACTGAGGTCATGGAAATGAAATGAAATATATGATTTGTTGAATGTAAAACTGAAGATCTGCTCTGTAAACCTTCACTCAATTCACAATAAAATTCAGAAGCTTTGATTTAGGATGGGAGCTTTGGATACCATAATATCAGCCAACCTCTAGAGAATACCAACCAGTAGTTCCAGTAAAAACTCAGGACACCAAGACTCGGGTTTTTACTTTTTCTTTTTTTTTAAGTTAGCAAAAACCAGATAAAGGAGGTGACTCTTAATTGTTTTGAATGGTAACTTGATGGTGTAGGGGAGGGAAGAAAAGAGGGAGAAAGGGAAAGATATTTCAAATTGGTGACCCAAATTGGTGACCAAACTGGTGTGGAGGTATGACGTAGCATGGTACATTCTGGGAACCATAGGTCATTTGGTGACACTAGAGAGTAAGAGACAAGGGGAGTCGTGAATGATAACTCTGAAGGGGTGACCGTGAAACAGGTCTCAGACAGTCTCACCTCCTGGTAGTTTAAGGAGTATAGTTTAAGTGAAATATATTCTTTTAAGTCAGTAGTTTTCCATTTTTCTCATTTTTGAAACATTTATCAGATGCCAGTACCCCAAAGGATCGCTAATTATGCCAATACCAGTTGCTGTTGAGATGCCTTCAATTCATGGCAACCCTACCTGGGTCAGAGTAGAGCTGTGCTCCATAGGATTTTCAGTTGTTGATTTTTCTAGAAGTATATCACCAACTCATGTTTCCTAGGCTCCTCTCATTGGATTTAACCACCAACCTTTTAGTTAACAGCCACCTCTTTGTACAACATGTTAACTCTTTGTACAACCCAGGGACTCCTCACTAATTATTGATAATTTAAGGAGAAAAGATCAACACAATCTTTAAAACAATACAACTGAAGCATGTTTTTAAAACTGAAATAAGAATGTTTGTTTCATATCAGTGAGATGATATTTTCTGTGCTCTTGACAAAGCTCAAGGACAATTAGAGATGTTGTGATATCACATCCTATCAATTTCTTTTCTTAGTCTGTCTAAAATTAGACATTCCTGACTAACAGTACACACCGAGAATGGCAACAAATATTTGGCTACTCTTCCTGATAGATCTGCATATTCAGATTGAAAAGTAGCAGAAATTACTGAGGATTCTTTCTGAAGACCAGAATCAGCACTTTGTCAGATGCAAAGTCAGTAAGAATGCCACACTCAAAAGCAGAAGAGTCAAGCTTTTCAACCTGAGAGGGAGCACTGAGTGGATTCATCTCCACTTTGAATTCAGTTCCAGTGTATTCTTCATGTTCTATTGCAATATTTGGAGGCAGTTTGAAAATACGAATCATAATATGCCACTGATTTCTTTCTTTGACAAGAAAAGATAATCATCAAGAATTGACAAAGAATGAAATGCGTAGGAATTAAGTCATTTGTACATTTCCAGTTTGGTTGAAAGTTAATTTGTCTTTAATATTTTGAAGAAATTACCTGTCTTGTAGCCAAGTTATGAATGACAAACCTGAGTCAATCTGACTCTTAGTTCTTTGTAGCAAATCTGATTTTCATTCTGGTTGCTTCACCATGATATATGTAGGTGTGATTTAAAAACAAACAAACACTAGACTTATTTTATCGACCCTCTGGCAGACTATTTTAATCTGTGCACTCCTGTCTTTATTTAGCGCTGAGAAATTGTCAGTCATTTTCTCTTCTGTTTTATTTTATTTTTGAAAGCCTTCCTTCTATTTTCTTTGGGTTTCTGTTATTATTTCAGTTTCGCCTAATCTAGGCCTTAGTGTATATTGACTGTTCTCTTTCCCTGGAATGCCATTCTCAACACTCCAAGCTATCCTACCCACCTTCTTTCCTCCAAGATCCAACTCAAATAGCTGCTCTTCTATGAAGCTTCCTTTGATCCCCATCTGGATGCAGCAATCCCTCACCTGTGCTCTCATAAAATGAGCTCTTGGAGGCCAGAATGGTGTTCTGTGTTTCTCTGGATTTTCACAGGTTCTAGCACAAAACAGTACTTAGGTAACTCATGGCATGTTGAATGGTTCATTTTTATACATAACAAAGTGTGGAAGATCACCATGTGGAACTCTGGTTCAAGGGGAAAGGATGAGTAATATGGGGACTTCTTGGATAATGCACTGAACATATAAGGGCATAAATTTTGCAAACAAATGACAACAGTTATCTCAGAAATAATGAAAAAACAATGGTAAATCCATATTATCAGCTAAAGTCATTCAAACAGAATAAGAGGACACTGAATAGTTTAAAATCAGGAAAGGTGTACACTAGGGTTGTATTCCTTCATCATATTGATTCAATCTATATGTTGAGCAAATCGTCCAAGAAGCTAGATTATATGAAGAAGAATATGACATCAGGATTGGAAGAAGAGTTATAAACAGCCAGTGATATACAGATGATCCAACCTTGCTTGATGAAAATGGAGAGAATTTAAAATACTTATTATAAAGATCAAAGACTGCAGACTTCAGTACGGATTGCACCTTGCTGCAAAGAAACCCAGTAAATTTGCTGTTGAGTCTGTTCTGACTCATAGTGAGCTTGTATAGGGTTTCTGAAGAGCAGCTGGTGTGTTTGAACTGCCGACCTTGTGGTTTGCAGTCAAGTGCTGATCCTATAGCACCACACCAGCAGTCCTTGGACCAATAAATGACATCATGATAAATGGAGAAAAGATTAAAGTTGTCCAAGACTTCATTTTGCTTGGATACACAATCAACACTCATGAAAGCAGCAGTCAAGAAATTGAATGACAAATTGCATCAGACAAATTGCTACGCAAGACCTCATTAAAGTGCTCAAGAGCAAAGATATCTATTTGAGGACTAAGGGGTACCTGACTCAAAGTCATGGTATTTTCAAATAGCCTCATATGCATGTGAAAATTGGACAATGAATAAGGGAGACCATAGAAGAATTTATGCATTTGAGTTAGGGTGTTAGAGAAGAATATTAAAAGACCCATGGAATGCCAGGAGAACAAAAACATCTGTGTTGAAAGAAGTACAGCCAGAATGCTCCTTGGAAGCCAAGATTGCCAGACTTCATCTCTGATACTTCAGACATATGATCAGGAGGGGCCAGTCCCTGGAGAAGGACATCATGCTTGGTAAAATGGAGGGTCAGTGACAAAGAGGAAGGCTCCCAATGAGATGGATTGTCACAGTGGCAGCAGCAATGGCGTCAAGAATACAGCAATTGTGAGGATGGCACAGAACCAGGCAATATGTCATTCTGTTGTGCATACGGTTGTTATAGGTGAAACTGACTTGATGGCACCTAACAACAACAACCCCATTGCCATCAAGTCAATTTTGACTCATAGTGACCCTATGTAGGATTTAGGAGGCTGTAAATCTTTACATAAGTAGAAAACTGTCTTTCTTCTGCAGAGGGGCTGCTGGATTCGAACTGCTGACCTTGTGATTAACAGTCCAATGTGTAATCCATTATATCACTAGGGCTCTCGATGATAACTATTAGTTCTAAGATTTATTGAGTCTCTAGGAGTCCCTGTGTGGGGCAAATGGTTGACACCCTCAGCTGTTAATTGAAAGGTTGTGGGTTGAACTTCTGGAAATCTACTTTCAAACAATCATCCATTGAAAACTCTATGGAGCATAATTTTACTCTGACATACGTGGGGTTACTGTATGTTGCAATCAACTCAGTGCCAACGGATAGGGTTTTTATTGTGCAATAGCCACTATGTTCACCGCTTGATTTCATTGTATCAGTTCATGCTCAAAACAGACTTATAAAGGTGGGGATATAATTTTCAATTTCTAGCTAATGACAGACTCAGAGCCAGTGAGCTGCGAAGTTGGAGTTGGAATCAGGTCGGCTGAGTGGAGAGTGTGCTCACACAGTTACAGTGTTACAAGATCTGAAAGGCAATGGTGGCATCCATGGCACCAGGCCACTTGTTGTTAAGAGCTGTTGATTTGTGTCTGACTCATAATGACCCCATGTATAACAGAATGAAACATTGCCCAGTTCTGTACCATCCTCACAATGGTAGTGATTGGTGGTTATGTGCTGTGGAGTCAGTTCTGACTCATAGCGACCCTGTACAGGGTTTCTGAGGCTGTAAATCTTTACAGGAGCAGAAAGCCTCATCATTCTCCTGCAGAACAGCTGGTAGTTTCGAACTGCTGACCTTGCGGTTCGCAGCCCAATTCGTAACCACTACACAACCAGAGCTCCTCACAATAGTAGGTATGTTTGAGCCCATTGTTGCAGCTCTGTGTCAGTCCATCTTGATGATCTTCCTCATTTTTGTTGCCCTTCTACTTTACCAAATATAATGTCCTTCTCCAGGGATTGGTTTCTCCTGATAATGAGTCCAAAGTAAATGAGACAAAGTCTCATCATTTCATGTCTAAGGAGCATTTTGGCTGTACCTCGTCCAAGACAGATTTGTTCATTCTTCTGGCACTTGATGGTATTTTCAATATTCTTTGCCAACACTATAATTCTAATGTATCAACTCTTCTTTCTTTTTCTCATCCAGTTTTCACATGCGTATAAGGGGATTGGATCAGGTGTACTTTGGTCATAACAGTGACATCTTTGTTTCTTTTTTAAAAAGTTTTTATTGTGAATTGAGGGATAGTTTACATGGGAGAACATTGGCTTTACACCATCGTTTCATTGCAATGATTACAATCTCTTCTGTGCATCATCATTCAATAGTATTTGCTTCCATTCCCTTTTTCTTGGGGGGAGGAAGGATGTACACAAAAACATTCAGGAACATATAACCATTTAAACAACCAAAGGGCACATTCTGTAGGTCTACCTCTTGCCACCATCACCCAATCCCTCTCTTTCCATGAGTCTGGAGTTCTCAGTTGCTCCATCTCTCCATGTCCTCATCTCTGCCTCCATCTTTGGTGTCACTGCTTCACTGTATAGGGTCCCGCATTCCGCTTGTGCTCTTCTCTCTTGATGGTCCTAGCATTTTCTGTTTCTGGACTGTAAGATTAACTACTCCCTCATTTTTGTTACAAAACTTCTACCTTTACAGTTGTGAAAGTCACAATTAGACATGGTAATAATTACTCACTGTTGAATCATAAGAATCTTATCCCCATCTCTTTTTACCAGTCTAGACAAGGTGAAAACTATTCAGTGGGGACTCTACCTTCCTCTGCACTCTTAAGTTAACCGCCCTCTTGAAAACTTGTAAGCCAGTCACTTAGTGCCTTTATCATTTTTGCATCTTAAGGTTTTAAAGAGATCTTTTGCAGCAGATTTGCCCAATGCAATGAGTTTGATTTTTTTTGACTGCTGCTTCCATGGGAGTTGATTGTTGATCCAAGTAAAATGAAATCTTGACAAATTCAATGTTGTCTCCATTTATCATGATGTTGTTATTGGTCCATTTGTGAGAATTTTTGTTTTCTTTATGTTGAGATATAACTCATACTGAAGGCTGCAGTCTTTGATCGTCATCAGTAAGTGCTTCAAGTTCTCTTCACTTCCAGCAAGTAAAGTTGTGTTACTTAGTGATCATTAAATATTTTGAATGTGCTGTTTAGTCAGTGCCACAGCTAAAATATACTTTTGTCCTGTAAGTTTTTATTTCCATGGCAATTTAGTACTTTTGTATTCTGGCCAGTTCAAAACCAAAATCACTGTTGAGCTTTGGGAAGCAGCTTTGGGCCACTACTTATATAGCGGATGACTTAAAAGTGGGAGACAATAATTGTATTTATGTTTCGAGATATTATTTATACAATCTTCAGGAGTTCTGCATGCTCTTCTAATACTTCTCAGGTAATCTACAAATGTCTTATATGGCAATATGTAATAAATGTCAATGACATATAAAGAATCTCTCTATGTTTATGTCTTTACATTATTGGCAAAACCATAATTCCCACAAAATTGTAAAACCCTATCATTTTCAGAATAAGCACCACAATTTTACTAGATTTTTTTGCTCATAAAAATTTTGGTTTTGGCTTGATCCACTTTATCTGGTATTTAGAAGAGTTGTAATGTTCTTTCAGAATGTGATGGTAATTACATGATGACAAAATGCTCTTTCTTTGCAATTTTGTAAACAGGTCTGAGCATGAATTAGTGTGGTGGGGTGACCATGTTCCAAATGTGGATGCCAAGGTTATGAGTTATGTTTTGAGCACTGAAGTTAGGGTAGGCAGAATAATGGCTTTATCAAAGTTTAGTGGGAAGAATCAAGATCATCCTTTTCCATGGGTTTTATTTTTGGGTGAGTGAGGGGGAATGTGGGAAGGACAGGCCATGTGGGGCGATGGTCACTTATGCTTCCCCCTCAGGACATTCTTAGCACTTTTACCTCAGCTGTAACTTCCATGGAAAGATTCCTACATAAAGGCCCATGGTTCTCCATACTGGATGTTCTTTAGAAACTCCTGAGGAGTACACAGACAATTCTAATGCTTGACCCAACCTAGACCAGGAGAATCAGAATTTCCATTGTTTCAGTCTTAGCATGGATGTTTTTAAAAACCCCAAATCATAAAGAGGACCAGGTTTTCTGGTCAAATAGAGATTGGAGGAACCCTGAGACTATGGACCTCTGTCACCCTTCAGGTCTGGAGCTGAACTCACCCCAGTGGCTCAATTTTCATCCAAGCAACAGAGAGGTCTATGGTATGCACACCATAGAATGGGCAACCATTTGAGATCTAAAGGGTAGCATTTACTTAAGGACAAAGTTCAGAAGGTCTGGGAAAGAAGGAAGAATGGAAACAAGAAACACAGGGAAGATGTGGGAGAAAGGATGTTACACTGAGATGATTGTAATCAGTAAGATGAAAGGAAGTGCATTTCTTTTGTTGAAAGCAAAACTGATTATCTGCTTGTAAACAATGATCCAATGCACAATAAAACATTTTTTTAAATGCCCCTAAGTAATGATTACTTTTTCTTTTAAAAATGTATTATAATATAAGTAACATGTTGTTAAGTGCCAGCAAGTCAGTTCTGATTCATAGCGACATTGTATAGCGTTTCTGAGGAGCAGCTAGTAGGTTTGAACTGCAGTCCAGTGCTGATCCTACAGTGTCACACCAGGAGACCATATGTAACATAACATTTGTCAAGTCAATAGTTTTTACATGTACAACCCAGTGACATCCATGACACTCACCATCTGTATCATTTCCAAATTTTCCATCACCTCCAAGTAATTATAATGTACAGCCAAGGCTGATGCCACCACTTTTTTGTACCTTGTTTCTAAGGCTACAGTTGATGAGGTTGGATGCTGGCAGCTGACCCAGAGGTAGGTATGATCTGGCCCAATAGGAACATCCTACAAGGAATGTGGTAGCTCCATACGATAAGCACAGTGGTTCAAACCTACCAGCAACTTCACAGGAGAAAGATGAGGCTTTCTGCTCCCACAAAAATTTAAAGCCTTGGAAACCCTATATAGGGTCGCTATGAGATGAAACCAACTCGGCGACACTTAGCAAAGCATGGGAAAGAGACTCATTAACTCAATCAGATATTCCATATTGGGAAATTTGAATGTAAGGTATATAAAAAACACCAGCAGATAATTGAGTGGTAAAAAGCATTGAGCAAGAGTCAAAGCAGATAAAAACAGGAGAGAGCAGAGAACAAGGGGCAGAGAGGTGGGGGCATAGGGAGGAGCTTCAGAGGGAAGCAGAAATGGAGGTGTTCAGTCTGTGCCTGGAAGACTTCTTGGGTTGTGGTAGGTTCCTTTGCATTGCCAGTAGATAACCTGGTTGCTGCAGTACCTGCAATGAAGATGAGGGATGCTTCATTCTCTGCAAGTTTTTTGCTCCACATGTGGGCCCATATATTGGCAGCATCGGTATCAGCCAGAGCTTCTTAGAAATGCGCAATATTGGGCCCCCATTTTAGACATCCTGATGAAGAATCTGCATTTTTATAAGATTTCAGCTGATTAGTTTGCTTTGACAATTAAATGGTTTAACTTAAGGTCTGGCTGAGCTGCTGTTGGTACTGCTTCCTGGACTCCCTTATTCCCTATTTCTCTTTATAAAATCGGAATCACCTGAGGGGAACCTGTGCAGATCTCTTGTGTCCTGAAACCTGAAAGACCTCCTTCCCCCATGGAAGACAGAGATCCTTTTCTGCATATGAGTTTAAGTTGGAAAGACTTTGCGAATGAGTCTGATTATCAAGAATTATTGGAGGCTCCCTGAGCCATTTATCTGGTACTTTGAATAATAGTGGATCTTGTAAGGCTATATTAACATTGTTGTTGTTGTTAAGTGCTGTCGAGTTGGTTCTGACCCATAGCCACCCTGTATAGGGCTTCCAAGGAGCGATTGATGAGCTTGAACTACCAACCTTGTAGTTCAAACAGCTTTGCAGTCTGGGACATTAACTCACAGTGACACACCAGGACTCTACTATATTAACATACATGCAGTGAAATATTATTCCATTATATATATTAGTGAAATATTATTCCATTATAAAGAGAAGTGAATGCTAGAACATCAATTAACCTTGAAAACTTGCAAAGTAAAATAAGACAAACACAAAAGGATAAAGATTATATGATCCCACTAATATGAAATATCAAGAGTAGGAAAATGCATAGAGACAAAAGTAAATGAATGGTTACCAGATGGGCGAAAGGGAGCTATTACTTAATGGGTTTCTGTTTGGGTTGATGAAAAAGTTTTGGAAATAGTTCATGGTGATAATTGTACAACATGGTGGATGTAATTAGTATCAATGAATTATACACTTAAAATGTTAAAATGGCAAATTTTATGTTATATGTATTTTCCCACAATTAAAAATACAGTAAATTTACAATTTTTTTTCTATTTTATTGGTTCTCAAAGTGAAGTCTTCAGGAAGGTGTCTTCTACATCAGCTGGGAGCTTATTAAAAATGCATAATTTTGACCCCATCCCTGACCTATGAAATTAGGATCTCTCCATCCAGCAATCTGTGTGTTAATAAGCCTCAGTGAGTGGATTTTGATACATGGTAATACTAATACCAGAGAGGAGTCTTGGTGCGGTGCTGTAGGATAAGCATTGGACTGCTGACCTACAAGGTTGGCAATTCAAACCCACCAGCTGCTCTTTGGAAACCTTATATAGGGTAGGTTGAGTTGATGACATTTAACAACAAAAATGCTGGAGAGGGAGAGTGGTGGCTCTGTAGAATAAGCACTGGACTGCTAGCCACAAGGTTGCTCGACAGGAGGAAGATGAGGCTTTCTGGTCCCGCAAATATGTGTACCCTCATAAAGATCTACAGCCTTGGAAACCCTATGGTGGTATGCCGTGGAGTCGGTTCCAACTCATAGTGATCCTGCATAGGGTTTCTGAGGCTGTAAATCTTTACAGGAGCAGAAAGCCTCATCTTTCGAACTGCTTACCCTGAGGTTAGCAGCTGGACTCATAGCCACTATGTTACCAGAGCTCCTTCGGAAACCCTATACAAGGTTGCTTTGAGTTGGAACTCACTTGACGGCACTTAAGAACAACAATGCTGAAGAGCCATTCCTTTAGTTTATTAGTTTCCTGGAATTCATTCTCTCATCTTCAGACCAAGTGGGCAAATGATCTGCTAATGTCACAGCTAACCCTTGGATAAAAATGTGGTGGGGCAATTCTAATTGTAAGAATCCCAAGCTGAGAGTGACTCCAAATGCCCACAGAAGTATAATGGATAAATCAACTGTGGGATTTTCACACACTGCAGTATAGTTTTGAGAAGAAATGACTTACCATTATAGACGAAATTATGAATAAAAGAAGCCAGACAGAAAAGAGTACATATGAGAGGGCTTCAAAGAACTCATGAAAAAATGGAATGAAAGGATAATGGAATTTTCTACAATGTTTTTTAAGCCCCTTGTATGATTCCTTTTATAAGAAGCACAAAAACAGGCAAAAGTAATACATGCGATTAGAAATCAGGCTTCACAAATACTCCATTTGCCTGGGATACTGTTCCCATTCCATCCTAGTCCCTGTTCTTCCCTATTGAAATTGGTTCATCTTGCCATTCCAGCTTCATGGGAATCTTTCTTTGTCTTCCCAGTTTTGGAGTACCGTTGGGTGGGGGTAGTGTCTGGAAGGAGACATAAGCTTTAGGATGCTTGGTAATGGCACTGTGAGTTCATTTTGTAAAAATGCATCAATTTGTATACTTATTATGAGTGCACTTTAGAAAAATGTTTTATTGTGAATTATGCGATAGTTTACATGGGAGAGCATTATCTTTACATTCATCCTATCGTATATCATTTCATTGCCATGGTTACAATCCCCTCTGTGCATCATCAACCAACCAAAGGGTATACCCTGCAAACCTGCCCCCCGGTCATTAGCATACAGCCCCATTCCCTCTCTGGGTCTAAAGTCCCCAGCTGCTCCATCTCTCTCCATCATCATCTCTGCCTCCATGCCTGGCATCACTGCTTCTCTGGGTAGGGTCTCACTCTCGGCTCTTCTCCCTTGATGGTCCCAGGGACCTCCACTCCTAAACTGCAAAGTCAGTCACTCCCCTCCTTTTGCTACAAAACATCTACCTTACATTTCCAACCCTCACAGTCAGTCCTGATAACAATTATTTATTATTGTGTCACAAGAGATCTATCTCCATCTCCTTTCATCAGTCCCGCCTAGACTGATTGGATACTACTCAGCAGAGATTCTACCTTCCTCCACACCCTCTGGATCTAGGCTCCCTCTTGAAAACTTGTAAGCCAGTCACTTCTTGCCTTTGTATCCCCACCTCTTGCCCATGAGTGCATTTTTCTATATCTATGTTATTAATTAGTTCAATAAAAAATTTTAAATGAGGGTGGATGTTGTAAAATGTTTTGATTGTGATGTGATTTTCCTACAGCATTCTTTTATAGTCTATAATTTGGAGTTTGGTTTCAGTGCCTTTTTTTTTAATGTGTAGGATTAGAAACATTAGTAACACTTGTGGTTGAATGAATGAATCTCCCAAACTTCACTTCGAGCAGAGTGTTGGCATTTGAAAAGGATTAGAAGTTTCTAAAGTGTTTTAAAAAGCATCATGGTTCAAAGTGAAGCTTGCACAATATAATTTGTGTTTTGACTTGCCAACATTTTCACCAGGTTTTTTCCCCTTGCAATTGTGGTTTTATCACCTTTTCACCAGGGTGTCCTCTTCAATCATTTTTGGAATGCTGTGGATAAGAAAATGTCTGTGGTTATTTGTTTTACATTAGCCCACCATGCTAACATGTGAGTGAGCTTCTGGAGGAAGCAATTTTAATGTGTAGAATGAACATCCAAGAGATTTGTAAACTCATAATGAAGACATTGACAGATAATTATAGCTTCTTTCCAATAAGCACAAATACTTATTATATATGCATGATCTAACCTGCATTTTAGATAAATAATCAGAAAAGAGAAAGAACCAGAAAAAATACCAACATAATCAGCGTTTATTCAGACTCAGAATGCAGTGCAGACACGTCTGTTGTTACAGTTCACAAGGGATTTGAAGAAAGAATAATGTTCCTTTTTGAGAATTGCAGGGCTTGGTTTTATTTCCATTACTAGATTGAGGTTGAATGGAAATTTCTTCCATAGCTCTATCCAAATTAGACTCTTGGGATTCAGAGGCAAAAGGAACATTTGAGTTTGTTTTGTGCAATCTGCTTGACAGGTAAGTAAAATGCAACCCAAAGGGCTGAGTGGCCTCCACAAGATCATAGACCTGGGTCGTGAAAACATTTGAGAGGGGCTCACTCTGTGGACTTGACTACCTTGGTCTTTCCCATGGACAAGGTGAAAGAGTGGGTACTGATGGAGGAGAAGGGAAGTGATGGGGTGGGGAACTAACTGCCTACCTAAAGCCGAAGTGAAGTAGGCTCACAATGGAAGAGTAGGTGCTTTCCGATCTGGCCTCTGACTGTTTTTCATGAAACGTATTCAGGCTGGCTCCCTTCTGACCATTCTGGATGATGACACTGTGGGTTAGGCATTGGGCCACAAGATCAGAAGTTCAAACCCACCAACTGCTCCTCAGGAGAAAGATGAGGCTGTGTGTTCTCATAAAGATTTGCAGGCTTGGAAACCCTATATAGAGTCACTGTGAGTTGAAATCGAGTAGCTGATTTTGTTTTTTGTTCTATTTGTTTTTTGTTCTATTTGTTTTATTAATTTACTTCATTGCAACAGGTTTTGAGAACCTCTGTGTACCAAGTACTAAGCTAGGTGTTGGCGAAAATAACACTTCCTCTACCTTAAGGTGTGGAGCAAGGATAGATATTCAATAAATCATTACAAGTGGGAAATGCTGGGTGTTAAGAGGTGAATAGCTAGTGTTGAAGCTAGTCTGGGGCGACAGAGAAAGGCTAGGAAGATATATTTAAGTAAAAAATGTCAGGATGAGTTGGGTTTAGACAGGGAAGAAAGAGAAGGGGGGTAAACTGGGATGGAGACACTGTCCTGGGCAGCTGGAGCACCATGTGCAAAGCCTGGATTCAAGAAACACTGTGTCACTGCCAGGGAGGGCTCTGAGAGAGTCTGTCCCACAAGGTGGGAACTGCTTAACTCTTTTTCTTTTTTTTTTACTTTGGTGTGACTGGGGGCCATATAGTGCACCACTCTGAACCTTTGGCTGTTTGTTTAAGATTTTTTTTTTTTTTTAATTGTGCTGAGTGATAGTTGACATGGAAGAACATCGGCTTTACACCATCGTTTCACTGCAATTTTTACAATCTCTTCTGTGCATCATCATTCAACCGTCTTTGCTTCCGTTGCCTGTTTTCCTTTCCTTTTTTGGGATGGGGGGTGAGGAGATGTACACAAAAACACTCAGGAATATAAAATAATGTAAACAACCAAAGGGCACATTCAGCAAGCCTGCCTCCAACACTCAGTCCCTCTCTTTCCACAAGTGTAGAGTCCTTAGCTACTCCCTTTCTCCATGTCCTCATCTCTGCTTCCATCTATAGGGTCACTGCTTCGCTGGATAGGATCTCACATACTGCTTGTGCTTTTCTCCCTTGATGGTCCTAGAGTCCTTTGTTCCTGAACTGTAAAATTAACTACTCCCTCATTTTGGTGAGATGGATTGTCACAATTCCTACAGTGATGAATTTGCACATGCTGGCAATTGTGGAGATTAAGCAGATCTGAGCAGTATGTCACTTTGTTGTACAGAAGGTCGCCATGAATTCGAATAGACTGGATGGGAGCTATCTATCTCTCTAGAAACAAGTAAAACTAAACACAATTATATACCCCATGATTCATTTAAAAGAAATACAAGGATATTTAAAAAATGTATCTGTCTTCTAAGTGATGCTGTTTTACTTCTACATGTCCCTCTAGTATATCTCTGGCTATATTTGATTAAAATATTTTTAGAAGTAGCATTAAATATAAAGTCACCTATTGTTTTCATGATTCAAATGATCTAGCTATAAGACATGCTGGAAAAAAGAATGGAAAAATAAAATAAATAGAGAATTCTGTACTCAGACTCTTCCCTTACCCCTAAGGAGGATGTGTAGAGGCTGTTTCTGAATTATATTTATATTCCATTGCCAGAGGCCAAGATGGAGAATGAGCCAGAAACCAACTGACACAAGAAAAGGCTGAAGTTACTAACATGGCACAGTCTAGAGAAGAAGAGACTAGTATAGGAAATGATTTTCATTGTGCCAGTCAGGGAGTATGGTTTCAACCAACAAAGAACTATTCTGACACCCTTAAGCCAAAGTCATATGAATTGAAGGAGCCCCCCCCCCACACACACACACACAGGTGACACAAATGGTTAAGTGCTCAGTTACTGGCTGAAAAGAAGATTCAAACCCACAAGAGGTACCTCAGAAGACAGACTTGGCGATCTGCTTCTGAAAGGTCACAGCCTTGAAAATCCGATGGAGTAGTTCTACTTTGCATACATAGGATCTTTATGAGTAGGAATCACTCTACAGCAACTAATCACAACAGTATTAATTGAAAGGCAATTTGGGTGTACACAAATAGGGATTCGGGTTGGATATCAGGATTAGGGAATGGGCAAATCTAAGGGAAGTACAAGCATGTAATGGGCACAGGAAATATCTGGTGCCCATGTGCCACTAACATCTCCAAATATTCTCCCATCTTTGTGGTACTTGCCTAAATCTTGGAGCAATTGTGCATCTGAATTTAAATCACATGCTAGATATCTTCTATGCTAGAGAAACCAGGAGATAGCAGAGGAAGGTTGTTGTTGTTTTTGTTGGTTCTAGTTGGTTACAACTCATAGCAACTCTGTATAGGATTTCTGAGGAACAGATGGTGGGTTTGAACTGGCAACCTTGTGGTTAACCATCCAGTGTTTGTCTTACAGAGCCACACCAGACTGGCAATAACTCTTATATAAAGAATATTCAATATAGGGACCATCAAATTAGGCATACAACTAACACTTGCCATTTTCTTACTTATTTATATCTTTGCTTGTTTATTTTCTGTCTCTTGACCCAGGGAGTATTGCCTATTTAACAATCAGCACTTCACCTATTTGTCCACTGTTGTTTCCCTAGGTCTAGAATAGTTGACAACCAATAAATATTGTGAAATGTATTAGTGAATGAATGTTACAGGTATGTAAACCTACTGCACAGTGTTCCATATTTAGTCAAGGAGGTCATTGTTTTGTTATGAAGTGCTGTTGAGTTGGTTCTGACTCATAATGACACTGTATAGAGTTTCTGAGGAGTGACTGGTGATGTGGATTTTAACTCAAGGTAAGGAAGACTTTTCTAACCACAGTATCATAATCCACTGCATGGAATAACATATCTCCAACTTTGGAGAGAAAAATGGATTTCAAAGTGGATATCCGCTATCCCTTCCTGTGGTAACAGCCCTGTTAATTTTTATTAGGCCCTCCCTTTCCCACCTGCAGGCCATGTGTTCTCTGGGAAGCTCAGAAGTAAATCTGATTTATAAATTTCATTCCCCTGGTCATTCAAGGAAAGATATATGACCCAAATTAGACAAATCAGAGCCAACCAGATCCTATTTGGGACTTTTTTGAGCCACAGTAGAAAACAGAGTTTCTTCAAAGGGATTTTGTGTCATGACGATGAGTTCTTGTAGTAGACAGGGAGCATTGTGTGAAACTTGAGAATGAAACTGACACAGAAGAAGGCAGAGCACAGAGCAAGAGTATAGTTCTAAACCATGAGTGCATGAAGTCAGATCCACTCTGAATTCTTATTACATGAGCCACAAACAAGTGCCAACTTTGATCAATTGCTAACTGGCATAGAATGTTGTGTTGAGGAGAATTCTAGGAGGAATCCAGATAAGCAGGAAAACATACAGTTCATAAATGTTGTCTGTGAGGGGCAGGAAGGGAGTGGTGGTATGCTCCCTTGTGTCTGGTGCTATGTTCCCATGTGTTTGCTGTCCCCAGGCTAGAAGTTCATATCTCAGAACATCACAGTCAGAATCCTACCTTAAATGAAAGACTGGGTCCACAGCAAGACTGTCCAATGGAAATATAAGGCCAACCACACATGTAATTTAGAACTTTGTAGTAGTCACATTAAAAAAGAGGTGACATTCATTTAACTAATATCTTTTATTTAACCCAATGTGTCCAAATAATACCAAGTGCTTAGTAGCCACTGGACAGCACAGGTCTAGAACCATAGAGTGTTGGCATCAGAAGATACCTAAAAGCAGCAATAATAAACAGAGCCCTGATGTGGCATGGTAGGGTAAGCATTGGACAAGATCAGGAGTTCAAACGCACCAACTGACCTCCAGCCATTCAAACCCTCCTATACAGAGTTTTTATGAGTCAGAACCAACTCTACGGCATTTAACAACAACAAAACCCAATTAGTTCATAAGATTAATGAACCATGTGAACATCAGTATGGGAACAGACAGCCTCATCTTTCTCCCACAGAGCTGCTGGTGGTTTTGAACTGATGGTTCCAGGCTACCAAATGAGATGGTGCCCAACTACCCCTACCAACTGCTCTGAAAGGGACTGCATTAGATAGAGTAGAAGCAAAATGTGGAACAAAACTCAAAATCATTAAAAAGATCAGGCTTACTAGTCAGATAGAGACTGGTGGAACCCCGAGACTATGGCCTTTAGGTCTGGAACTGAAGGCTCAATTTGAAGCCAACAATAGACAGATCTATAAGGGGAACAAGGAGTTCTGGTAGTGTAGTGGTTACGAATTGGGCTGTGAACTTCAAGGTCAGCAGTTCAAAACTACCAGCTGTTCCATGGGAGAAAGAGGAGGCTTTCTGCTCCTATAAAGATTTATAGCCATGAAAACCCTGTACAGGGTCGCTATGAGTTGGAACCGCCTCCACGGCACATAACAACAACAACAACAAATAAAGGGAACAATAACACTTCAGAATAATCAACCAATAAAGATCAAAAGGGCAGTATTTATCCTAAGACAAAGTTTAGATGGGTTAGGAAAAGAGGAGTAGAAACTGGAACCACAGGGAGGAAGTGGATAAGTGATGTTGCATTGTGGGGATTGCAAAATAAGTAACGAATTGTTGAATGGAAAACGGATTTGCTCTGTAAATCTTTACCCAATTCACAATAATTGTTTTGTTGTTTTTTTTTTAAAGCAGCTGCTACAGCCTCTTGTTTTTATAAATGGATAAATGGAGGCAGAAAGGGGAATTAATGACTTTTCTAGCATTTGAGTAGCTGCAGTTACTCTCTGGGACATAGTTCCTCTTCTTCCAAATCTTAAGACTGCATAGTGGGTGTGGTAGACAGACTAGTGCCTCTTCTGCCAAAGATGTCCATTTCCTAGTCCCCAGAACCTATGACTGTGTTACTTACATGAATGCAAAAGGAACTTCATTGGTGTGATTTTACTAAGGATCTTAATGTAAGAAAATTCTCCTCAATTACCAGATGGGTCCAATGTAATCGCGAGGGTTTTCATAAAATAAGGGTGGTTGTTGTTGTTAAGTGCCTTCAAGTCAGTTCTGATTCATAGAGACACTGTATAGGGTTTCCAAGGAGTTTGAACCATTAACCTTATGGTTCAAACCCACCTTGTGGTCCAGTGTATTATCTTGCAGTGCCACACCAAGACTCCAAAAAAAAAAGCATGATTAGATGACACAAAGTAGGTGGCAATGCCTTAATTGTATGCATGTTGTAAGGCACAGGGGCCTCTTCCATCTATATCAAGGGGAGAGCTAAGCCTCTTTTTTCTTACAGCACAAGAAGAGGGTAGAAGGTCAAAGCCAGAAGAAGGAGATGAGATGACAGAAATAGAGGCTGGAGTGATACACTTTGAAAATGGGGGGAGGACCAAGATGCCAAAGAACCCAGGCAGTCTCTAAACCAAAGCCAAACCAAACTCCCTGTCTCGAATCAATTCCACATACAGCCATCCTGCATTGAGTTTCTGACGCTGTAAAGCTTTATGGGAGCAGACAGCCTCATCTTTCTCCCGTGAAACTGCTGGTGAGTTTGAACTGCTGCTGCCAGGACTCTGAAGACAGTCTCTAGAAGCTGGGAAAGGCAAGGAAACCAATTTTCCCCTGAAGCTGCCGGAAAGAACACAGCCCTGCCAACACCTTGATTTTTGACTTCTGATCTCCAGAACTTTAAGATAACACATTGGTATTGTTTGAAGTCACTAAATTTGTGATAATTTATTATGGCAGCAATAGGAAACTGATATAGGCATTCCTCAGAGATATTGTGGGTTTGGTTCCAGACCACCACAATAAAGCAAATGCTACAATAAAGTGAGTCACACAATTTTTATTGTTTCCCAGTATATATAAAAGTTATGTTTACACTATACTGTAGACATTAGGTGTGTAATAGTATGATGAAAAAGTTTGAGAATTGCGAAAATGTGACACAGGACACAAAGTGAGCATACGCTATTGGAAAAATGGCAACAGTAGACACAGGGGTGCCACAAACCTTCAATTTGTAAAAACAACAACAACAGGGAAAAAAAACACCCCAATATCTGCAAAGTACAATAAAATGAAATGCAATCAAATGAGGTATACTGGCTCCATAGGAAAAGCACTGGACTGCAAACTACAAGGTTGCAGTTCAAATCCACCAGCCACTCAGAGAGAAAGATGAAGCTTTCCGCTCCCTTGAAAAAAATAAAAAACCTATACAGGGTTGCTATGAACTGAAACAAACTCAATGGCACTTAATGACAGCAACAAATATGGTGGGAAATGACTCTGCTGAATGAAGATTTTTAGAGGGAAAATTTAAAACAATAACAAAAATCTCCCACTGCCATTGAGTAGATTCTGATTCATAGTGATCATCTGAATTTAGAGATAATCTGAAGAGCAGAGTTGATCCATTAGACACTAAAGACTGAGGACCAGAAGAGTTGTGGGATGACTTCAAAAACATCATACAGGAAAAAAGCAAAAAGGTCACTAAGAAGATAAGAAAGAAGAAAAAGATCAAAACGGATGTCAGAAAAGACTCTGAAACTTGCTGTCCAGCAAAGAGATGCTTAAAGCAACCAGAAGAAATGAGAAGGTACAAGAGCTGAATAGAAAATTTCAAAGGCCAGCTTGAGAAGACAAAGTCAAATATTATAATGAAATGTGCAAAGACCTGGAGTTAGAAAACTAACAGGGAAGAACACACATAGCATTTCTGACGGAAGTGAAGAAAAATTCAAACCTCTCCTTGCGGTATTGAAGGATTCTATGGGCAGATTATTGAATGATGCAGAAAATATCAAAAGAAGGTGGAAGGCATACACAGAGTCACTGTATCAAAAAGAAGTGGTAGATGTTCAACCATTTCAGAAGGTCGCATATGATCAAGAGCCAATGATCCTGAAGGAAGAGGTCCAAGGCACATTGAAGGAATTGGCAAAAAACAAGGCACATGGAATTGATGGAATACAAATTGAAGTCTTTCAACAAACTGACGCAGCACTGGAGGTACTTACTCATCTATGCCAAGAAATTTGGATGACAACTACCTGGCTAACTGATTGGAAGAGCTCATATTTGTGCCCATTCCAAAGAGAGGTGACCCAATGGAATGTGGAAGTCATCAGACAATACCACTGATAACCCATGAGAGTAAAGTTT
>NW_006408659.1:7919729-7924521 GCF_000296735.1 Chrysochloris asiatica | reverse complement strand
TACTAAGATGTGCCTGACCCAAGTCATGGTGTTTTCAATAACCTCATATGCATGTGTAAGTTGGACAGTGAATATGGAATTTTGAGTCATGGTGCTGGAGGAGAATATTAAAAGTACCATGAACTGCCAAAAGAACAAACAGATCTGTGTTGTACAAAGTATAGCCAGAGTGCGCCTTGGAAGCCAGGATGGCCAAACCTAGTCTCTCATACTTCAGACATATTATCAGGAGGGACCAGTCACTGGAGAAGGATATAATGTTTGGTAAAGTAGAGTGTTGGAGAAAAAGTGGAAAACTCCCAATAAGATGGATTGACACAGTGGCAGCAGCGATGGGCTCAGACTTAGCTGTAATTGTGAAATTGGTCCAGGATCCGGCAGTGTTTCATTCTGTTGTGCATAGGATAACTATGAGTCAGTACCAACTCAATGGCACCTAACAACGACCTCAACAACATAGTGACCCTGTATAATAATTCTGAGGCAGTAAACTTTACTGGAGTTGAAAACCTCATCTTTTTCCTGCAGAGCGACTGGTGGATTTGAACTGCCAACCTTGTGGTTTCCAGTCTAGTAAAGTCAAAGCACAACAGGGTAACTTAGATGGAAATCAAAGTCCTCTTATTATAATAAGGCCAATTTGTACACACCCTCTTCCCCTCCCCTGGTTTGCAGCATAGTCTTCAGCAAAATCTGTGTGAAACTATTCACTACAGATTAATAAGTAAGCACAAGTAAGCCTGTGCTCACCTTGTTTGTTGTGCAATCTGCCCCGAACATGGGTACAAAGAGAAAAAAAAAGAAAAAGAAAAAAATTTATTTTACTTTCTTTTATTAACTGTCAAAACACAGCTGGAGAACTCTAAATGTGACAGTCTCATCACCTAATCTACTTCGTTGGACAATGTAATTAAATAAAGGCTGTGGGGTTAGTTCAAAGAACATCAAACAGATCTGAGGACATAGGCTAAGCCAGGAATTACCTCTGTGAGTCTGGCTCTGTGTTTCTTCATCATCAAAAAGAAAAGTTGAACTTGAAGTTTCTTTGTGACTCTCAGATTTTATTATTTCAATTGTATACTAGAAGTTTGCTGTTAGTTTGAGAAATAATAATAATTAAAATACATACTTGGGATGTTGCCAAAAGCCTCATTTCTCCTTTAGAAACACTTTCCATTATGCTTGACTTTAGTATGTGTTTTGATTCTCACAGATTCGTAAAATATAGATGGGACCATTGAAGTTTTCCACCACAATTCCTTGTTTCACAGTTAAGAGAACTAAGGTTCAGAGAAGTTAGGTGACTTTCCCAAGGTCTCAGGACTAGGTACTGGTTCAGCAGGAGTAGAATAGAGGTCTTCTGAGCCATGAGCCAGAACTTCTCTGACTCCATCAACTCCCTTATTTTGTCCTGCCTATCAATTGATGGTTTCTCCTAAGAAACCTGAGGAGATTCCTCCAGATTGGCTCAGCGTCAGTTCTGTGGTGAGGGATGAAGGAGAATGGTACTAGATGCATTGTCATGTGGCAGGAACTCCTATGAGGCGTTGGTGGTCAGAAGATACATAGCTTAGGGTTGTTGTGGAGCCCTGATGGCACAGTGGGTTACAAGTTGGGCTGTCAGCTGCATAGATGATGGTTCAAGGCTACCAGTCACTCATTATTGTTTTTGTATGCTGTGGTTCTGACTCATAGTGACCCTGTATAAGGTTTCCAAAGCTGTAAATCTCTACAGGAGTAGAAAACCTCATCGTTCTCCCAGGGAGCAGCTGGTGGACTTGAACTGTCGACCTTGTGGTTAGGAGTCCAGTACTTAGCTGACAGAGTCACAAAGTAGTGGCTCATATAAGTCTTTGGGAAAACAACTTGTGCTTAACTAATAACTTAAATGTTGATGTTTCAAAATCTACCTTGTTACACTGTGGAAGAAAACTCTGGTGATCTACTTCCATAAAGATTCATAGTCATGGATACAGTAGAGCATAGGGGAGACTAAGTTATGGAAACTTCTTTGACATAACCAAAGACCTTGAGGGAATGACTCGCTGACCTTGGGGCTCAGGAACATAGTCTGACCATGGCATATCATAGTCCATCCACAAAGACACTGCTCTATATCCTACTTTGGTGGGTAGCAACTGGGGTCTTAAAAGCTTGTTGGTCTCTCCCTGTCCAGAGGAAAGAATCAAGGAAAATCACAGATACAAGGAAACAATTTCATTGAGAGGACTAATGGACCGTGTGAACCCCAGCCTCCACAATCTTGAGACCAGAGGACTAGATGGTGCCCAGTTACCACTACTGATCATTCTGAAAGGGATCATGATAGAAGGTCCTAGATGGTGGTGGTGGTGGTGGTGGTGGTTATATGCCATGGAGTTGGTTCTGACTCATAATGGTCCTGTTCAGAGTTTCTGAGGCTGTAAATCTTTGCAGGAGAAGAAAGCCTCATCTTTCTCCCACGGAACCGGTAGTTTCCAACTGCTTCCCTTGAGGTTAACAGCCCGACTCATTACCACTACACTACCAGCATTCCTTAGAGTTGGGGGAAAAATGTTCAACAAAACTCAAAATTCTAAACTGACCAGGCTTACTGGTCTCCAGGAGACTGTGTAATCCCTGGGACTATAGTTCTTAGATCCCCTTCAAGCCTGGGACTGAAGTCTCCTCTGTGGCTCAAATTTCAGCCAACCAACAGATAGGCCTGTAAGGTGAATGAATGAGCCCTGATGTTGTGCTGTAGGTTAAGTGCTGGACTGGTAAATGCAAGATCATCAGCTCAAACCACCAGAAGCTCTTGGAAACCCAACACAGGGTCACTATGAATCATAACCTACTGGATGGCACACAACGACAAAATAAATTGAACAGTAACACAGGGAGGTAGCACTCCTTTGAACAATCAGCCCTTTAAGATCAAAGAGTAGCATTTGCCCAGGGATAAAGCCCAGAGGCAGGAAAAGGTAGGCCAGATGAGAAAGGATAAACACAGGAGGGTGGAGGGTGGGAAGAGTGCTGTTAACATTGTGGGGATGGCAATCAATGTCGAAAAATAAAATGTGTAAGAAGTGTTGAATGGAAAACCAATTCCATTCTATAAACTTTCACCCAAATCAGGATAAAAAGTAAAAAAAAAAAAAATTTATAGTCAAGAAAAATCTATGGAGCAGATCTATAGTGTAACACAAGGGGTCGGCAAGGGTTAGAATTCAGTCAATAACAACAGGGTTTTTTTGTTTGTTTAGGATAGTGTTTCAGATATCTTTACTTCCCTGCCTCAGAGCTGCACCGGTCACTGTTGGTCACTAAAGTGTCCTATGACAGGTATGCTCATACTGATTGTAAGCTTCTGCCTTACTGAGAAGAGACTACCAGTTAGGGAGAAGATGAATTTGCCCCAAAGGGGATTCTACTTTTCTGTTCCTATCTCTGCACAGCATTCAGTTTCTTCCCTAAGAAACTAGTTAAAGAGAAAAACTCAATTTCAAAAAATCATCTCTCTTTAAGAAACAGGGTAATAAAAAAGAGACCATAAATATCCATTATGGCTTGTTTTAGCTCTAAAGTATCCAGTTGAGTAACAAATCAACCAAAGAAAAGAGCAGCATCCTATGTTCACATCAGTCTATGTAGCAATAACCTTATGTAGCAGTAGGCATTGATTTACAACCACCACATAAAACAAATAAATTTCACCTTTGCTGTTTTATACCATACACAAAAAACAAATTCCAAGTGAAGTGTTGATCTAAATATGGAAAGGAAAGCAATAAAGTTTATAGAAGAAAATGTAAGAGAATATCTTTATATACTTGTGGTTGGTAAAGTTCTCCTAAAGACACAAATTGAACAATTGGACTGCATTGAAATTCATAAACTCTGTTCACCAAACAACTCTGCTCACAAAAAGAGAGAAAGACGCAGAATGGGGAAACATATTTGCAATACTTATGTCTGTCAAAGGGCTCATATCCAGAAGACACAACGAACTTTAAAAGTTGATAAGAAAAATTGAACCCCCAAACAGTGAGATGGGTAAAGAATTAAAGAGGCACTTCACAACAGAAAGGAGCCCTGGTGGCACTGTGTGTTAGGTGTTGGACTGCTCACCTCAAGGTTGGTGGTTCAAACCCACCAGCTACTCAGCGGGAGAAAGATGAGACTATCTGCTCTTTTAAAGATTTACAGTCTCAGAATCCCTATGTAGAGTCACTATGAGTTGGAATGGATTCTATGGCACTGGGCTTGGGTTTTTCAAAACAGAGGGTAACCAAATGGCCAATGCCAGCTGCCCTGTCAAGGGCGTCACATGTATCCAATACTAATTGCTGTCAAGTCAATTCCACATAATGACAATTCCATGTATATTAGAGTAGAACTGTGCTCCACAGGCTGATTTTTAAAGAAGTAGTTTGTAGGCCTTTCTTCTGAAATGCTTCTGGTTGAACCTTTACCTTTTGGTTAGCAGCTGAGTATGTTAATCATTTGTACCACTAACATCAATACAAGTATGTTATCCATGAATTAACACACCTTTATTGAATGTGAGTTAAGGGGAATATTTGGCTGTAGATAGAGGAAGGATAAACAAATACTGGTTTATCTATGTGTGTAGTAGCTGGGTAGAGATCTAACTGAACAAGGAGTACGGAGGCAGGGTCTGCAGCTCCATGGCTCAGTGAGGTCAGGGTCAGGCTCTAAGATTGGCCAGCCCAGTGCTGAAGAAGGAGGTGGATATTGCCCACCAGCAGCGACCACCATGGGAATGTTAGGAATTGCGTTTATTTCCCCA
>NW_006408659.1:7918094-7919499 GCF_000296735.1 Chrysochloris asiatica | reverse complement strand
TCCCTGGAGCCATCAGAGAGAGTATGGCTGTTAAAACCCAGAATTGTAATTACCAGCCTCCAGAACTGTGAGACAATAAATGTCTATTATTACAAAGCACCCAATTTATGGGACTCTGTTACAGCAGCCCTAGGAAACCAATACAGCGGGACACATTCTCACCATAACCACCTCATCCATAATATAAGAATAAGGGTCCTTCTGAGTTTATCCATCACCTTAAGATATTAACTAGCCTTTTTTTTTTCCTTTCTTTTTCTTTTAAGGAAACACTTGTCAACATTTTGAATTTAAAAGTATATTTTTTACATAAGATTTGTCCTTTACCTTTGATCTTTAATGTTCTCATAAATTTTGTTTTTTGGTTTTGCTTATATATTTTGTGTTGTTGGGTACATTTTTTCCTTGGGTATTTTATTCTATTGTGTGATGGTTTCTCTGTCTCTAGTAGTTATTGTGGCGCTGCACTGCTAACTGTAAGATCAGCAGTTGAAATCCACCAATCGCTCCTCAGAAACACGATTTGTTGTTTAGTGCTATTGAGACAATTCTGACTCACAAGGACCCTATTTAAGGTTTCTGAGTAGCAGCTGGTGGGTTTGAACTGCAGACCTTGTGGTTTACAGTCCAGTATTGATTCTACAGCTTCACACCAGAATTCCCGGAAACCTTATACAAGGTTACTATGAATCATAACTGACTCAAAGGCACAACTACAATAACTTTAAAGTCATGTTTTAATTCTACTGCACTGCTGCTATTCTTAGTTTTTCAATGTCATTTTGTTGTGGTAAAAATATCTAAGAAAATGCAATCATTTTTAAGTGACATCAACTACATTCACCATATTGTGCAACTATCATAGTGTGATCCATTTCCAAATGTTTTTCACTGTTTCCAACAGAAACCCAGTGATAACTCCCTTTTCCCCATCCCTTGATAGTTACTAATAAACTTTTGTCTCCATGCTTTTGCCTACTGTGCATTTTCCATCTAAGTGGGGTCATACATATTTGTCCTGTTGGTTTGGACAGATTTTACTCAACATAATGTTTTCAAGGTTCATACATCTAATAGAGAAATTAAGTCCTGATACATGCTATAACATGAATGTAAACATTGTCCTAAATGAAGTTAGTATAAGAGCTTAAACTGTATGGTCTTATGTAAAATGCCTAGAATAGGCAAATGTATAGAGATCAGAATTCAATAATGTTTACCAAGGGCAGGAGAGAGAGTGAAAGGGGAGACCTTTTTTAAAGCACTAAGTTTCCTTTAATAAAACCCAAACTAAACCTAATGCTGACAATTAGATTCCACCTTATTTTGACCCTATAGGACAGAGTAGAACTGCTTCATAGAATTTTTAAAAAAATGTTTTATTGTGAATTATGTGATTGTTTAC
>NW_006408659.1:7894414-7902746 GCF_000296735.1 Chrysochloris asiatica | reverse complement strand
ATTGTTTCCACTGCTGTAGCTATCTTTTTCAATTGTTCCTGTAGCACTTTCCTGACTTCTTCCTTATTTTTCTCAACTCCTTTATATAGTCTTTTGATACATTTTATAATTATTTTCCTTAATTCCTTCTCAGGCATTTGCAAAACTTGCCCATCTTCCAGTATGGAGTGTAAGTCTACTTCCAGCTCATTTGCCTCAGTCACTTTATCTTATTTCTGGACATGTGCAGATATGGTCATTTCTTCTGGTTTTTGGGCATATTCAGGAGTTATCTGTGGCCTTAATATTTAGATGGGTGTGTATTTTGGTATTTTTTATGCTTTCTGATTGCCTCCAGGTAGATATGATCAGGAGATAGGCTTCTCTTTTCATACTTTTTCCTGAGAAATTTCAAGATGCCACTGTTGGTCATTGGAATGTAACTCAGGATTTAATTTTTGGCTTATTTCCTTTTTAGTCTACCTGTCTTGCTCCACAATCCCCGTTCAGGCCTTTTTTCTAGTTATAAACAGTTCAAGGCTGCTATGGCTGTTTTGTTTTAAGTGGAAACTGTCTCTTTAACTTTCAAGGAGATCTGTGTGCATGCGTAGTAGGACCTTTTGGGGGTAGGGTGGGGTGTTCACTGTCTCAGGCACCCCCTCTAGTCACCAGAATGGAGGTGTGCAGACAGCAAGACACCAATGAACAGATTAAAAATAAAATAAAATAAAAACTGTCCACACCTTTATCCCTGTGGTTCTGTCAGGCGTCCGTGGCTATTCTGATCCATCCCCTGCTTGGTCTTGCCCAAGATGGCGGCTCCAGGAGCAGGTGAGCATCTTTAATTAAAAAACACTGGATTTCTTGCTTCTGCTACAAATTTCTCTAGCTGTAAGCCTTCCAACCTTCTAAATATTCCTTTATATGTGGTTCAGAGTTCTGGCACCATCCCCTGAGCCTACTTGGTCTAGTATTCTGTGTTGTTGCTGATGGAGCTCTTCACTGCACTGCCACCCGATCCACCATCTTGTTTGTTCTCTCCAATATATTCTTGAATGCTCTCCTTCTCCTCTGGTACTTCCACCCTGAGTAGTCTCCTCTCATCCAGAATAGGGCTGACCTGTGTAACCAGTAGGATATTGTTGAAATGATATAAGGTGGCTTCTGAGATTAGGTTATAAGACATCCATCCTTTCTCTTGAAATTCTTGCTCTGGGGGAAACCAACCACCATGTTGTGAGATTATTTAGACAGTCCCACATTCAAGCAGTCCGTAAGTCAAAAAATTGAGACTGTTACCTAAAACAGGTTCATGCCGATGTGACTCTCTCCAATTAGAAAGCAGACTGAGGTAAGGGGAAAGAGGGCTCTATTATTTAGTGTGCCTGAGGAGACAAGAGACATCCAATCTCAGATTCTGTCTGTCCTCTGAAGTGACTTACTACTTTTCTAGGTTGTTGAGCTAAGAAGGTGATACACTCAGACACATGTTAAATGTACACAAACATTGTATGAGTTGTTGTTGTGTGCCACTGAATTAGTTCCTACTCATAGTGGACCCTGTATAGGGTTTCCAAGGAGCGGCTGGTAGATAGCATTCCAATCTTATCCATCCCAGCACTCCAAGTCAGGGACTACCTGTATAGCAATATTTAGCTTTTAATGATGATTCTATGTAGCCTCTCCACCTTTTGAAATGTACAGTCTCCTTGTTGCAGTTTTTGTTTTTGGAGGGCGAGAAAACAGAATTGATTTCCAAACAGATTGTTTGGGCAGGCCTCGGTCACTAGGAACAGGACATTGCGCTGAGCTCACCGATCTATTATCTCATACATTTTCCAACGTGTCTTTGAGGGTCCTGACTCGCAGGCAGCACAGAAACACTTGAGTCTACCAAGAGAAATAAAAATCAAATGTAAAATTATTATTCAGAATTTGCATTCCTATAGACATATTACATTAGAGCCAATTAGCAATTATGTTAAATGATTCCATTGTTATGCAGCTTATTGGTAGAATTCAAGGGAATAGAAAGAATTCTTGAAAGTGCTTATTAATTCACACAGGCATCAGGCTGAAAATCTCACATGAGAAAAAAATTTAGATGGAAATAAAAATACAATTAGGAATGTATTTTCAGAGTTCTAAGACAACTAAAATAATTAAACAATTGAATAAATACTAAGGCGTTTACTTATATCAGTTACATTTATCTGTAAATGTCTGGGCTTTACCTATATCAAATATCATATAGAACCCTGTGATAGACGTCCTCACCGCAGAACTGCTGAGCCTGCTGACCTTTTGGTTAGCAGTCAAGTGCTTCACTGTGCTACCAGGACTGTAATAATATTAATAATAATAATATAAGTGGGTGTCTTTAAAGAACAGAAATGTATTGTCTCACAATTATGGAGGCTAATAGTCCAAATTAGGGTTTTAAACCAAAAAAATACAAACCCACTGCCGTTGGCTCTATTGACATTTCTGTGTAAATCTTTACAGGAGCAGAAAGCACTGGCAAGTTTGAGCTGCTGACCTTGTGGTTAGCAATCCAAGGCTTATCCTACAATGCCCCCAGGTTGCCTTAACCCATGTCTTAGCTATGCTAATTCGTTCTGTGGATCTCTCTGCTAGTTACCCTGGCATTCCTCTCTTTGCAGATGCGTCTTCATGTGGCATCTGCCTGTGTGTGTGTTCTGTGCAATGCAGAAGTGATGGCCTTCAGCACCACTCTACTCTAACATCATGTTAACATAACAAAAGAACCCCCTTATTTTCAAACAGGGTCATATTTAGAGGTTAGTTTTTAAACGTAACTTTTAGGGGACTCAATTCAATTCACAATACAAGAGGCATGCTTTTAGTTAAAGGCAGAACCAAGCCTCTGAAACCTTTCCACAATTCCATGAAGCTCCCCTTAGATTAAATTTTCTTCTATAAAATATATGTAATTAATAAAAAAGATGGCTTGTTAAATGGAAAAACCAAGTGCCCAACTCTTGATGTTGCATTACTTGACCTTCCCCACATTTCTCTAGACTAACACTTTTCAATACAAACATAATGTTTCACTTACATGGTTTAGAATTTTCTAGTAGCAACATTAAGAATTTTTTTAAAAAACCAGTGAAATTAATTTTAATGTTTTATTTAACCCAATATATTCAAAGTATTATTTCAACATGCACTCTATACAAAATTTATTAATGGGATATCCTACAGTCTTTGTTTCTTTATATGTCTTTGAGAGCCAGTGTATATTTTACATTTCAGATGCTAGATTTTCTTTGGAAATAATCCATATTTGGATTTCAGATAATATGGTGCCAAAAGCAAAGAAGGGAGCCTCTGCCCCTCCCAAAACCTAAGCCAAAGTAAAGGCATTGAAGACCAAGAAGCCAATGCTGAAAGACATCCACAGTCACAAAACAAAACCATCCACAGCAGCCACATTTTAATAGCTTGGAATCCACATGTGGCTAATGACTGCTGAGTTGGACAGCACAGGGGATCACATATTCACAGCAGTTATAGTGTGACATTACCATGACCATTGAATTAATATGTACCAACACTGCATAGAACACAATAGATAGCTACTTTTTTTTTTTTTTTTTTTTGTCTATAAAGGGTCAGACACTAAATAGTGTTTGCTTTAGAGAACATGTGATCTCTGTTGCAACTGCAGTTGGTTCTTTTACTTGAGGATTCTGCATTTGTAAATTTCCCTACTTACTAAAATTTATTTGTAAAACCCAAATCAATAATCATGGCATTTTAACAGCATGGCAAAAAAAACAAATAAAAAAATAAAAAAACTGAGTCGCCCAATGCACAAGGCAATTCTCTGGCTTCTTGATATAGCCCTCATGCTGTATACAAATATGCTTGTCTTTGTCCATGTCATCCCACGTTTTGCACATATTTGTGCACTTTGTTGATTTCATTGTTTAAAATGCCCACCAAGCAGAGTGCTAAAGTGGCACTTCTTGTTCCTAAGCACAAAAAAGGCTATGATGTAGCTCATAAAGAAAGACCATGAAATATCTGAACTAGATAAAGTAAACTCAGGCATGAGTACTGTTGGCTGTGAATTCCATGTTAGCGATCAACAATATATGATAAAACAATTAAACAATAGTGTATATATATATAGAGAGAGAGAGAGAGCTCTGGTAGCATAGTGGTTATGAATTGGGCTGTGAACCTTAAGGTCAGCAGTTTGAAACTACCTGCTGTTCCACAGGAGAAAGGTGAGGCTTTCTGCTCCCGTAAAGATTTACAGCGTCAGAAACCCTGTACAAGGTCGCTATGGGTCGGAACTGACTCGACGGCACTTAACAACAACAATATATTAAATAAGGTGTCTTTAAACAGAAACACATAGCAAACAAGGTTCTGTATTGATCTGTTGATGAAAATGTTATGACCAGGGGCTCGTAGAAACCAAATCCAATATTTTCCCTATGAGCAATGATTTGTTGTTGTTAGGTGCCATCCATTTGACTCCCACTCTTTAGTGACCCTATGTGCAGCAAAATGAAACACTGTCCAGTCCTGTGCCATCCTCACAATTGTAGTTATGAGGGTAAGTAAAAAGTTATCTGCACTCTGGCTGTAGAATGTATTTTAATCAAATTTTAGGAAAACCAAATACATCATCTTTTGACATAATCTCTTTGTTTTTCAATATACTTTGACCATCTACAAATACGCTTTTTTTTTTTTTTTTTTAAGTTTTTAATGTGAATTATGTGATAGTCTACATGGGAGAACATTATCTTTATATTCATCTGCAAATATGCTTTTGTATTCCATTATTTAAAAATATTTTAGGCTGAGCTGTGAGCCATGAATACACCACTGTCTTCACTTCTTCATCAGAGATGAATCTTCGTCCTTGAAGGGCTCCTGTTAGGGGATCAAAGCTTTTAGGATTCCACAGGTGAAAATTTAATGGAGCAAGACCAGGACTATAGAGAGTATGTTTTAAAACCTCAAAATGAGGTTTTTGCAGAGTGTCAACAGTGTGGACAGAGGTGTGCAGACGTGCATTGTCATGCAGATCACAAGGCTCTTGGATAGCAGTTGTCTGCATGTGGCGCTGTGGGCTAATACGTCAGACTGCAAATCTGAACTGCAAGGTTGGTGGTTCAAGTTCACCAGCTGCTCCTTGGAAACCCTACACAGGGTCGCTATGGGTTGGAATTGACTTGATGGCACTTAACAACAACAACAATCCCAAATTTAGGCTTCAGTCTTCAGTGAGCATCTCACTGTAAGGAGCACTGTTGATTATTGAACCTTTTTCTTGATAGTGTTCCAACAGTAGCCCTAGAGAATCCCAGAAAACTGTAAGCATCTATTTTCTAGCTGATGGTTGACTTTTGAACTTTTTCTTGCTCGGTGATTGAGGATGTCTCCATTCCATTCCAGACTCTGCTGTGTACTCTCAGGCTGGTAGTGATGAATCCACGTCTTGTTACCAGTAATGATTTTTTAAAATAAATGTTTACCTTCCTCTGCGTATCGGTCCAAATTTTGTTTGCAGATGTCCGAACAAAAGTTGATGCTCTTCCATGAGTTGTTTTGATACCCGTCTTGCACAAACTTTTTGAAACCCAAGTCTGTCGTGGATTATTTCATAGACAGAGTCATGGCTGATTTGCAAATGATTTGCTGCATAATCCACTGTCACTCATCTATTCCACAAAATCATTTCATGTTCACGCTCAATGTTGTCATTAGCCGTGAATGTGAATGGATGTTTTAAATAACCAGAGTATGGTTAATCCTTGAATCACTGTCATATATTTGAGCCCCTTAGGTACAGCCAATGTGTCAGTCTACCTGTCAGAGGTCTTCCTCTCTTTCTATGACTCTCTACTTTACACCAAGCATGATGTCCTTCTGTAAGGACTGGTCACTCCAGATAATATGACCAAAGTACGCGAGACAAAGCCTCATCATCCTCACTTCTAAAGAGCATTCTGCTGTACTTCTTCCAACACAGATTTGTTTGTATTTCTGGTAGCACATGGTACTTTCATTATTCTTTGACAGTACCGTAATTCAAATGCATCGATTCTTTCTTATTCATTGTCCAACCTTTGCATGTACACGAGGCAACTGAAATACTATGAGTTGCGTCAGGCAAACCTTAGTTCTCAAAGTGACATCTTTGCTCTTTGACACTTTAAAGAGGTCTTATGCAGCAGATTTTCCCAATGCATTTTGTTTCATGATTTTTTGACTGCTGCTTCTGTGAGGAGTTGTGAGGTGACACAAAGAAACCAAGAAGTTACTAGAAAGACAGGAAAGAAAGAAAAGATCAAAATGGATGTCAGAAGAGATGGAAACTTACTCGTGAGCATAGAGAAGCTAAAGTGACTGGAAGAAATGAGGGCATAAAAGAGCTAGAAAGAAGGAGAGGTGGTCCACTTCTGAATGGTTAATCACTGAAAACCATATGGTTAACAGTGGACCATTGTCAGACAACAACAATTGTGAAGATGGCATAGGATTAGACAGTGTTCTGTTTTGTTGCACACAGCATAGCTATGAGTCAGAATGGACTCAGCAACACCTAATAACAAATTAACAGTGAGCTGAAATGGACTGGAATTGACCATTTTGAATTGGACAGTCTGTCCCTGGCCTTGTTTTGTCTGATGATATGAAGCTTTTCCACCATCAGAAATAGTCTGCCTCTCTGTCTTCCTAGTCTGTTAGTCTGGAAGCTCACCTGAAACCTGTCCACCATTGGTGACTCTGCTGGTATTTGAAATACCAATGGCAAAGCTTCCAGAATCACAGCAACATACAAGCCACCACAGTTTGAAAATTGAGAGCCATGTGGGAGCAATGATTTCATATACAATCATTGGGTCTTCAGGGTCCTTATGTGGGGCTGTAGGATAAGCACTGGGCAGCTAACCACAAGGTTGGCTGTTCAAATCTACCCCCCCCCCCACACACACACGATATAGTCAGAACTGACTTGATGGGACTTAACAACAATTCAGTGTTCAAGGAGCCCTGGCAGCAAAGTGGATAAAGTGTTGGGCTGCTAAGTGCAAGGTTGGTAGTTCAAACCCACCAGCCACTCTGTAGAGAAAGATGAGGCTGTCTGTGTCCATAAAGATTTACAGTTCTCAGAAACCCTAGGGAGCAGTTCTACTCTGTCTTATAGGGTCCCTGTGAGTCGGAAGCAGCTTAGCAGTGGGTGGGGAATATAGTGTTCACCGCATCTTCATAGAACATACTACTGTGAATAAGGGAAAACTCACCGTGCTCAGCTCTGCAATTGTAAAGTAGAGGCTGTTGTTGTGAGCTCTTGAGTCAGTTCTGAGAGCAGCTGGTTGGTTTGAACTGTCGACCTTGAGGTTAGCAGTACATTGCTTATCCTTTAGCGCCGCACCACAGCACCAGAGCAGAGGTAGCCACAGATAATACGTAAGTGAGAAAGCCTGGCTGTGTCCCAATATATATTTACAAAACTCTTGCTTTAGAGAAGAATCTTAGTTTCTTCATCTGTAAAGTGGATTTTAAAAATTAAATGTTGTTAAGTTTAGACAAGCTAATGCACTATAAATGTTAAACAAGTTTGGCTCTATAAATGTTATAAAAATTTTCTATTTAGCTACTGAAAAGCATGTTGTTTCTTTTTCTCGGCAGTCTCCTAACTAGTATAGCCACTAGAAGCCCACTGCTTCTCTACATTTACTTGGAACTTTTATTTTTCCCTCTGTATTTTCCCATCTGTAGACCCTTTAGTGGAGTCCTAGTGTGGCACTGTAGGGTAAGCACTGGACCGAAGGGTCAGTTTGAACTTCAAAGTTAGTGGTTGAAACTCACCAGCTGCACTTCGGAAACCCTATGCTTGAGTCAGAACTGATTTGATGGTACTTAACAACAACAGACCCTATAGTAAAATCTGCCTCTTACTACCTATGACTTTCTTCTTTTCCTTTTGTTGGTAAATTATTTGAGGTAGTGTATTCATTTCCTACTGGTGCTATAGCCAATTATTGTTAAGAGCCATTGAGTCAGTTCCAACTCATAGTGACCTTGTATGACTGGTGAGTTTGAACCATTGACCTTGTGGTTCAAACCAATCTTGTGGTCAAGTACTTAGCCTCTAGTGCCACATCAGGACACACTTACTGAGTTACCATATATTCATTCTCTTATAGCTCTGTATGTCGGCAGTTTGAAATGGGTCTCATTGAATGGAAATCACCACATCGGCAGGGCCTCTATATTGTCTAAAATGGTAAAATCAATGTTTTCACTGCTTGTTAATTTTTAAAAATACAGTGAAACTCTAAAGTTGGAGGGTTTTTTTTTT
>NW_006408659.1:7892123-7894184 GCF_000296735.1 Chrysochloris asiatica | reverse complement strand
TTTTTTTTTTGGATTGGGGGTTAAAGTTGGAGTTTTGAGGTCAGGGAACTTTGGCAGACACCCTGTTGCTTCACAGGCTCAGATGTGACTGTCCCACGCTTGGTCATGCATTTCAGAATGATTAAGAATGGTTAGTTTGTCTCCTGCAGAAAAGGAACGCTGAACAATGTGAGGCATCACTCAGAAACCACAGCCCAAGCTGACCCACTAAGTCGTGAAATAGAGATCGGTGGGTTACAAAATACTTGGCCCTAGGACGCAATGGGCAGGGTTGGTTCAGGGGGCTGCTTAGCCTGGGCAGCTCAGGCCAGTCCTCAGTGGGAACTATTGGTCCTTTTGCAGAATGACAGGTGGTGATGGCTAGACATAGGGCTCCCAAGGGGAGCACCAGTTACATCTTCCTGCACGCCTGTCCTCGCAAAAAACATGGCTTGTTTTTCCACCTGCAGAGTGTATTTGCTGTTCTTTGTAGGAAGGCTCCCTTTCTGTTCCTGTTTGTGAAGGAAGCCCCAAGCATATTCATTCATGCTCAGCTCAGAGCCCTATGGCATCCAAGGACTTCCTCTGGGGAAATAGAACAGGCTGGAGCTGGGGACCTGGCTGGGGATGCAACACTTCAAGCTTCTCTCATACTCCATCCCTTCTCCCTGTAGCCCTGAAATCTGTTTGGAAGTCCCTCTCCAGGCCTCCAGCCCCCGTCTTGCTCTGACCTAGATGAACAGGCTAGAAGACTGGTTGTGCTTCTTTGACTCCTAAGAGGGAACAGGTCTACCTCTGGGGTGTGGAAGTGTGCTTCACTACCTATAAAGGCAGGTCCTTTCTTCTGGTCCCTGGAGAAGGCCACCGTGTGTGTGGTAAAGTGGAGGGCCAGTGGCAAAGGGGAACACGCCCAACGAGATGGATTGATGCAGCGGAAGCAACAATGGGTTCAAAAGAACCAATAATTGAATTGTGAGGGTGACGTAGAACCAGGCAGTATTTAATTCTATTGTGTATAGGATCAATATGGTTGGAACCAATTCAATGGCATCTAAAAACAACAATTAGACTGATCCCTAGGTGGCTTCAGTTTATGTTCCACTAGTCCTGGTGTGGTGTTTTAGGATAAGCACTGAATTGCAAAGTCGGTTTGGACTGCAAGGGTCAGTGGTTCGAACTCACCAGCTGCTTCTTGGAAACCCTATACTGGGTCGTTATGAGTCAGAACTGACTCGGTGGCACTTAACAACAGCAACAGCAACTAGACTTTCTAAAAGTTGGTGGTTAGAATCTACTTAGAGTTACCATGGAATAAAGTGCTGGCAATCTGCTTCGATATGAAGCAGTGCTACACAAGGGGGCTCAGCTTGAGTCCAAATGCTCTTATGGCAATAGTTTGCTGGTGGTCATTATTAGACTATGATTCCCCAAGGACAAAAATTAGCTCATCCCTTCCTTTGGCGTTTCCCCAGTCCAGTTTAGTGTACACTTCTGTAGACTGAGGATAGGCACAGAGGAGGCAGGAAGAAAACCAAAAGTTTGCTCTCGCCCACTGTCACCCCTCCCCCAATCCACACTACTCCATGGAGCTGAACTATGACGAGGAATGAGTGCCTCACATATCACTGTATTCAAGACATTGAGAATCCCTGTAGAGCAAATTGGAATGACCTTTCTGAAAGGCAGTTTGGTAACATTTATGAAAAGCCTTGGAATGTGCAAATACTTTTGCCCAGCAAGCCTTCTTTTAAGAATACCTTTACCTAAGAAAATAATTGTAATGTGCTGTGAAATGTGGCAGTAGGGACACCCACTACTGAGAAATACACAGGAACCAGCATAAAAAATGTACATGCAAATACATATACACAGAATAAAAGAGACTTAAAGGTATACACACAAAAAAAATTAGTGACCATATTTGCTCAGCGTGGCTAATTTTAATTTTCTCCTTTTAATTTATCAATATTTTCTAGATATTCTATAATAAACTGATAGGATTAAAAAAGTTGATCATAGCTTGCTTTAATAGATCTGTATAGTTCCTGAATGCCTTTGTTGAATCTGGTAATATATTTGGTG
>NW_006408659.1:7868163-7890252 GCF_000296735.1 Chrysochloris asiatica | reverse complement strand
CTGGGCTAACCTCACAATTGTTGCTACGCTTGACCCCATTGAAGCTGCCACTTTTCCAATCCATTCAATCCACTTTTCCAATCCTCTTTTTATCTGACCCTCCACCTTACCAAACACGATATCCTTCTCCATTATGGATATTCTTTTCCATTGGATATCCTTCTCCATACTTCAGACATATTGTCACTCCTGACAATATGTCTGAAGTATGAGACAGGAAGTTTGGCCATCTTGACCTCCAAGGAGCACTCTGGCTACACTTCGTCCAACAGAGATCTATTTGTTCTTTTGGCAGCCCGTGGCACTTTCAATATTCTCCTCCAACACCACAACTCAAAAGCATCAATTATTCTACAGTCTTCCTTATTCACTGTCCAGCTTTCACATGCATACAAGGCTATTGAAAATACCATGGTTTGGGTCAGGAGCACCTTAGTCCTCAAGCTGACATGTTTGCTTCTGAACACTTTAAAAAGGTTTTGTGCAGCAGATTTGCCTGTAAAAATTATAGCCCTGGAAATCCTATGGCAAAGATTGTTTTAAAATATTATCCATAGTGCACACCCATTCCACAAGTATATGTGGACTGCCTTTTTGCAATAAATTTATCCACTTTACTCGAATTGAATGCACCTCAAACGTTAGTTCTTATCAGAACTGTTTCCCTGGGTGTCGGCCATGGATCCAAGTAAAATAAGATTCTTGACAACTTCAAATATTTCCCCAATTTGTTACTTACTGGTTCAGTTGTGAGGAATTTTTTTTTTTTTTTTACATTGAGTTATAATACATCTGGAAGACTGTAATCCCTTTACTTTTAGCAAACGAGGTGCTGACATCTACATATGCTGTTGTTGTTAGTGCCATTAAGTCTGGTTTGAGATTGTTGATAGATGGTCTTGAGTCAGTTCTCACTCATAGCCGTTCTATGTATAACTGAATGTTAACATTGCGAGGTGCTGCAGTATTCTCACATTGTTAGGTTTGAGCCCACGCTTGCAGCCACTGTGTCAGTCCATCTCACTGAGGGTCTTCTTTTGTAATAACCCTCTACTTTACCAAGCAGCATGTCCTTCCCCAGGGAATGGTCCCTCCTGATAACTATGTCCAAATTACATGAGGTGAAGTCTGGCCATCCAGACTTCTAAGGAACATTCTGGCTGCACTTCTTCCAACACAGATTTGCTTGTCTTCTGGCAGTGCATGGTACTATCAATATTCTTTGCCAACACCTTAATTCAAATGCATTTGTTCTTCTTCTGTCTTCCTTATTCATTGTACAACTTTTGAATACATATGAGACTAAGGAAAATGCCATGGTTTGGGTCAGGCACACCTTCATCCTCAAAGTAACATCTTTACTCTTTAACACTTTAGAGGCCTTTCACAGCAGGTTTTCCCCATGCAATATATTGTTTGATTTCTTGACTACTATTTCCCTGGGTGTCAGTCATGGATCCAAGTAAAATAAGATTCTTGACAACTTCAAATTTTTCCCCATTTATCATGATGTTACTTACTGGTCCAGTTGTGAGGATTTTTTTTTTTTTTTTACATTGAGTTATATATAATACATATGGAAGATTGTAGTCCCTTTACTTTTAGCAAACAAGGTGCTGACATCTACATATGCTGTTGTTGTTAGTGCCAGTAAGTCAGTTCTGACGCTCAGCAACCCTGTATAGGATTTCCGAGGAGTGACTGGTGGGTTTGAACCACCAACCTTATGGTTACCTCATGCTACAGCACCACACCAGGGTAGCTACATATAACAGGTTACAAATGAGTCTTCCTCCAATCCTGATGCGGCATTCATTTTCATATAGCTCTACTTCTTGGATTATTTGCTCAGCATAGAGATTGAATAAGTATGATGAAAGGATACAACAATGACTCACACCATTCCTGATTTTAAACCATGAAGTATTCCCTTGTTCTGTTTGAATATTATCCATAATTTGTTATGATCCACATAGTTGAATGCATTTATTTACATAGTTAAAAAAGGACAGGTAAACATCTTTCTGAAATTCTTGGTTTTCTGCCAAGATCCATCTGCTATCAGCAATGACATCTCCTTTTCCACATCTTTTTCTGAATTCAGCTTGAATTTCTGGCAATTCCCTTCTCTGTTTACTGCTGAAACTGTTTCGAATTATCTTCAAGAAAAGGTTCCTTATATGTGGTATTAATGATAATGCTCAATAATTCCTGCATTCTTTTTGGATCACCTTTCTTTGGAATGGGCACAAATATGAGTCTCTTCCAATTGGTTGGGTAGGTAACTGTCATCCAAATTTCTTGGCATAGACCACTGAACAATTCCAGTGTTGCATCCATTTGTTGAAACATTTCAGTTGGTATCCATAAATAAATTCCCGGAGTCTTGTTTTCCCCAATTTCTTCAGTGCAGTGCAGTGCAGTGCAGTGCAGTGGCTTCTTCCCTCAGTACCACAGTTCTTGATCAGATGCTACCTTCTAAATGGTTGAATGTCAACAGACTACCTTTTATATAGTGACTTGTGTGTTCCTTCCATCCAGAACCATCTGGAGAGTTTGTTAAAGCACAGGTTCTTAGGCCGTACACTTCTTTCCCTCCTTCACCTCCCTGCTCTCATATCCCAATTTAATAAGGCTAGGCTTGGGCAAAAGAGCCTAGGTGGTTTGCCTGAAGTTTGGAAGTTTGAACTAGCCCAGCAGCTCCACATAAGAAAGGTCTAGATTTGCATGCAAGTGATTAATTAAGGAGACTCTCCTAGGAAAAACAAAACAGAAGTAGATGAAACAGGACAAGGAAGTGAAAGAAGGCAAGCAAGAATGATCCCATGAGGTGCTCGGGGAGTTGGGCCATCACATCTACTCCTGCTAGTCTCTTGACCAAGGTTACCCCAGAAATTCATTATCTCCCAGGCACTTCTTGCTCACTAAGCTTTAGGCAAAGTGACTCCAGAAGTGGAGGACAGTCACCAAAGTGGCACAGATACAAGCAGCTGGAAACCAGAGCACAACAGAGCCTGGGGAGAGGGTTCTCAGAAATGATATAAGAGGCCCAAGGATATTTTGGTGGATCACCAACAAGCTCTAAGCAGGGAAGTTGAGAAGACTAAATGTGATTGTGTATGTAAAACTTCCAGAGAAGGGTCTGAAACTATTGAGCTCATGAACCATGCTGTTATTATTATTAACAATGCAAGGATTGGAGCTAGATGGAGAATATTCATTTTTAGAAAATATACCAGCATTCGTTACCTGGCCCCAGCTTGGTGCTCTAACCTGTCCCCCTATGTCCATTGGAGGTCTCCCACTCTCCTCCTGAGCCCGTCTCTTCTCTGGGCATCCAGTGCCCATACCTAGCAATTGGTAAATGCTCAACACCAATATCTACTCAGATCTGGTGGGTGCTCTCCTGCCCTCACTCCTAGGCCAAGGAGGTTTAGCACTGGAGACGTCTGCCCCAAACTGGCATTTTATTTGACCTTCTCATTTGACTTTAAAAAAAAAAATCTTCCATTTTTTCATGGAATATCTTGAACAAAAATATCTTCTAAGGCAGGAAGCCACAGAAGTCTGAATTCTCACTCATGACATTCAGCAGTAAGATAAATGTTCCTACTTGGTGGGAACTGGGCAGGGTCCCAGTAGGGAGAAGAGTATGTCAAGTGCAGCCACCTGGGATTTGGGGGGCTCTTCTGCCTTTCCCCCCACCCCTTCTCCTTCCCACAACCAGCCAGCCCATTCTCCTGGGAAGCCCACTATTTGTGGAAGTCAAGAGGGGCCCTGGGCAAACCTGTGTTTTCCAATTCCATGTCAAGCTGCAGTCACTTCCATGGGACTGATGCCATCCCCACTTTCCTAAGGCAGTAATTGGTCAAACCCAAGGCTACTCTAGGCTACGTCATCACAGAGCTGCACCTTTATTCCTGATGTATAGAGTCTTTTATCATTTGGGTGAAACTTGCTGAGGAGAACTAGAGAACAGAGCAGTTAATATACTGATGGTTCACTACAGGGTCTGCTGCATTGTGGGTGGGAGTGTGTTTGCATTGGGGAGAGACTATCACCTAGGCTTTAGTTCAGATTCTGACCTTTGCAAATTGCTGTTTCTTTCCCCAAGAGCACATTTCCTTCCTTGGCAAAAACAAAACAAAAAACAGCTACCATCAAGTCAACTACAACTCACGGTAACTCATGTGTGTCAGAGTAGGACTGTGTGCCACAGGATTTCCAATGACAGATTTTTTGGGGGGGAAGTAAATGACAAGTCTTTCTTTGAGGTGTCTCTGGGTGGATTTGAACTACCAACGTTTTGGTTAGCAACTGAGTACAAGAGGAAATGAGGTGGAGAATTAATTATTGAGAGCCTGCTGTGTCTGAGGTCATTCCTAGTTTATTCATCTGTTCTTTGAACAAGTGTTAAATATTACAAATAGAACCTGGTCTGATGGAGAGATTTACCAGGTGGTTAGAAGTCATTCTAGGTACCAGGGAAGAAATGTAACTTGGGGTTTAAGGTCAGCATGAATTGGAGGCAGAATACCCTCAGAACCTCTGTCGGGGGTGGGGGGTGGTGGTCAACAGCTAAACCCTGCAGTTGAGGTTCAGATGTGGTTAGCAGAGAACTTGAAGGATTGAACCTGTGAGGAAGATGTTGGAAGAGCTAGCACCTCTTTTATAGGACTCTCAGATAGTCTTGAGAGGATGCTGCCAGTGAGGGTTCCAAGCACCTGGTTTCTGTACAGCCTTTTCTGACTATAAGGAGTCTTCTCCCATGTGTCCCTAGTCCCAGGGGTGCTCTGTCCCTGAGAGAAGGTGATCTGTACTAGCCAGCTCTTAGGGGAGGTGGGGAGGCAGGCTGGGATTCTGAGCAAGCAGGAGACTTTAGCCAGCACAATTCTTCAAAAGTTTAAGAAGTGAAAAGCCATTCAGAACTCATTATTATTCCATTTTGTCATACTTTGTCAAAGTATCTATAGATTTGAAACTCAAATGCAGGTTCACTGGATTAAACTCTATCAGTAAAAGCCATAAAAGTCACAGACAATCATCCTTTAATATGGTAAAGATTTCCCCATTTTTGAAATTACGGTATGATTCACATAGAGTAAGGGGGTTGACCACTGCCACAATCAAGGTATAAAGTGGCCCAGCACTGCTATACATTTCTCAGTGCTACTCCTCTGTTGTCAAGGCAACCCCATAGTTTGCAGATCCCAATGCAAAATGAAAATTTGGCATCCTTTGCTCAAAAAGCAGAGGGAAAAAAAAATGCCCAGTAAAGGTACTAAAATATAAAATCTTTCTGCAGTCTTTTGTCTTGTCATGGTGTCTTTTGTTGGCTGTTTAATGTGCTGAATAAAGAAAATAAACATTTTTAAATCATAACATACACGTGACCATCATCTTCATGTTATTTATGCTAGTTTTAAATGCAAATTTAAGAGCATTTAACTCATATGTGGAATCACTGAAATGATATAATTTGTATTTGGTAGCTCATACATACAAATGTACTTTATTCTTAGTAAAACAATGGAAACCTGCCGTAAATTAACTCAGTTGTTTTTATTTCACTCATGTTGCATACGCATTCATCAACACTCAATGGAAAAGCCAGTGGCTTCTATAACATGCTTACCTTGTGACCAACTGCTCTTTTTTTCTGAAGAGCCTTAAGAATATAAATTTAGCATGTCCCCTCCCTCATACACCAAGAGGGGATCAACTTGATCAACTTCAGTATCATCTTTGGAATCCTATGTTTTATGAATGTACTACTTTCATGGTCTACTTTTTTCAAGGCTTCCTCGTGTAGAGCCTCTTTCTGTACTGGTCCTGGTATGGCACTGTGAGTTAATGTGATGGACTGCAAAGTCAGTGTGAACTGCCAACTTCACAAAAATAACATTTTACTGCTATATCAAGCTGCAAATATTTTGTCACAGTGGTTGTGAGTTAAAACAAAAACATGCCTACCTTGTACTTGCTGTGAGTTTTCATTGAAGTTTCATACATTGTGGATCTGGAATTCTGTGTTCATGGGATATCATGAACAACCTGTGTGAATGGAGCATGTGAGTAACCCGTGTGAGTAAGCACATTGCATGTATCTTCCCTGTTCATGTCTCACTGGATTTCACTTAGAAAACACAAGTTCAAAGATCTAATTATTGAAATCTTAAGACGGCAACAGCAGAGCATTAAACTAAACCTGGGTCTTTCTGAGTGTGGACCTCTCAGGTCACATGAAGTGTGTGTAGTCAACCCCTACCTCTACCTTATCTCTAGTTCCTGGTAACTATTGATGGTTCTGTCCCTAAAGTCTTGTTTCTTCAATCATGTTATGGATTGAACTGGGCTACCAAAATGTGTGTTGAAACTCTAACTTCTGTTACCTGTCAAAGGGGACTTTTCTTATTATGTTAATGACACCAGACCAGTGTAGGGTGGATTCTAAACCTAATCACTTCCGAGTTATAAAAGGAACAAAATAAACACAGAGACCCATATGTGGGAGATGATAGAATTCATGTGAGGACTATCTACAAGTCAAGGAATACCATAGAGCAAAAGAACACCCCAGACTTCTGACCACGAAGAGATTGAGTCTCTGATTTGAACTTTTAATCTCCAGAACTGTGAGAAAATAAATTTCTATTCTTGAAAGCCACACCATTGTAGTATTTCTGTTATGGCAACACTCATTAACCAAGGCACACAGCATAAGAGCCTTTGCATCTGGCTCCTTTCCTGTAGCATACTGTTTCTGATATCCACCCATGCTGTTCTAAAGGTCTCTAGGTGGTTCAAAGGGTTTGCACTTGACTGCTGACCTAAAGGTTGTTGGGTTTGAACCTACCCAGTGGTACAGTGGAAGAAAAGGTCTGGCACTAGGTCTGTTTCCATTAAGATTTCAGCCAAGAATATGGAGTAGTTCTGCTCTGTAACACATGGGGTGGCCATGAGTTGAAATCAACTCAATTAAAATTAACAACAACAATGTGCTATTATGGTGTATCAGTACTATTGTATGGAGGTACCACCATTTGTTTAGCCCCTTCAGCTAAAGGACAGCCCAAATCTTAATACCTTAGCACTCAGGTTTTTTTCTGTTCCTTGACTTTTCAGGTTAACCAGATTATTATTATTATTATTATTATTTTTTCAGATAGGTCTTGGTCATAGCTGCCTGGCCTATAGCCCCCTCTCAGTTGCTTTGGCAATAAATATCCTCTTTCCCTCTTTAGGGTAGGGGTATGATGGGGAAGAAAATAGCATGCAAATAAAGTAATAGCATGCAAATAAAATAAACATTGAATTCCAAACTGAGGGAGGTTAGGAAGGAATTGAGAGGGGCATAGTTCAGGCAAAGAATAAGTCACAAAGGTAAAGAATGTGTGTGTGTGTGCCAAAGTGTGCTCCGGCATGGTTCCCCTCCACTCTATCAGCAGCCTCTGCTTGATTTTCCTACTATTTCTTCCCATCCTTATAGACACATTGTGTTGGCAGCTTCACTTGAGCTAAGTCACACTATGTTCTCAGGTTCTAGGATGTAACTTCTCCAGAGAATGAGTCTTGAACAATAAAGCAGGATGCTGCCAAAGGAATTCTCTTCTTATATAGCAGGGGAAGGGGACAGCCATTTCTCATTCTTCTTCTCTGATCTGTAATCCTTCCCTGAATACTATGTTCAGAGAGGCCTGGGTTTGAATCCTGGATGCACCATTTCCGGCTTGTTGTTGCTGTTGTTGAGTGCTGTCAGTTAGTTCTGACTTATAGGACCCATCTTGTGGCTGAAACTGATCTTGTGGTCCAGTGCATTATCCTGCAGCACCAGGACTCCGTAAACCAGCTGTGTCTCAGTGCTTCCATCTGTTAAAGGGGATAAGAATAATAGCATCTGCTACACTGGAATTTTTGCTTTAGCTTGTAAGAAGAATAACACACATAAGTGTTCATATTGTAAGGGTACAGAAGACACATGTTCACACACTGAACATGCCCAGGTAGCCTGTAACCAGATCGAGCAGCAGAACATTGCTAGGATGTGTTTTGAAAATAAGTTAGTTTTTGTAAAGTCCTATGAACAATGACTGGCATGTAGCAATTACTTTATAACTATTGGTTTAAAACTTAGTTATTTAAGAGGAAACTTTTTCCTTCATAGAGCTGTGGCCATTTATTTCATTTTAGTGAAAGCAAGGCTGTTATGGTGAGTACAACACCCCCCCCCACCACCACCACCACTCTTTCATGTGGTATACTAGGCAGCATGAGTTAAGGGTCTTTCAAATAATCAATTAATTCCTTATAACAGAGGACCAGATGGTGTATTATACGACACACAGCTCCCATAGAATGATAACGATTTTGCTTAGATGAGAAAAGAAATATGCAATTAGACTGCCGTTACCACTGAACAAAGAGACCAGATGTTGCCGTGTATCTGCAGGGCTACCCATGAGGAACTGGCAGTGCCTGGGCACAGGTAAAAAGGCCCAGAAATCACGGTGTTAGCCGCCAAGAAGGGAGGGGTGTAGCATGTGGTTTCCTGTATGGCCTGCACATCTCATGAGACACACAGGGAAAACTGGACTGTGGAAAGATACGTAGACACAGTCAAAGTGAACTGAAGCAGGATTGGGAGATTAGTATATTCACTAATGAAATGTAACAAACAGAAGAAATGGTGACTACTATCATCTAATGTGGCTTATGACGTTTTATTTAATCTCAGAATATATCTATGCTACTTCTCTTGTTCTTGCAAAACAGGATGGAAAAACAAACAATAACATCATCATGGATTGAATTATGTTCCCCTGAACATGTGTCCTGGTATGGTGCTGCAGGTCAATGCACTGGACAGAGGCACTTAACAACACCAAACATGTTTCACCTTGCCTGGTCCATGATTCCCAGTGATTTGGCAGTTATGTAATGATGTCATGTTGCAGTAAGAGGATTGAAAGTGGGATGTTGTTGTAGTTAAGTGTTGTTGAGTTGGTTCCGACTCATAGTGACCTTGTATAGCGTTTCTGAGGAATGGCTGGTAAGTTTGAACTGTCAACCTTGCAGTTCAAACCGACCTTGTTGTCCAGTGTTTATCCTACAGTGCTACACCAGGGAACAAGACCCTTAGTCCCATCATGGGAGTGTGGTGACTCCATACAATAGCACTGGACTTCAAACCACAAGGTCCACAGTTCAAGCCCGCCAGCTGCTCTGCAGGAGAAAGATAAAGCTTTCTTCTCAAAGATTTTAAGGCCTCAAAAACCCTATAATACAGGCTCATTATGAGTTGGAACCAACTCAACAGCACTTAACAACAACACTGTAATATTTTGGAATGCAATCGAAATGTTTCAACCAACTTGTGCAGCTCTGGAAGCACCAACTAGTCTATGTATGCCAAGAAAGAAATAAGCCAGCTTCTTTAAGCTCATTACTTCGACCACGCATTGATTCAATTCTACTTCTTTGCTCTTTCAATGTGTTATCTTTTTATGAAGTCATAGTAATAATCGTCTAGTTTTCTAATTGCTGTTTTTGTATAGTTTCCAATTTTTCATTTGTTTTGTTAATTTAGTCATAGTGTTTTCTAGAATTCTAAAGTTTTATCTGTGCTTTCCTTAATTTCCTCTGCAGTTTTCTCAATCCTTGATGGTACCTAAATATTATTCTTTTGAATTCCTTATCAGGTAGTTCTGATACCACTTCTGGTATTATGTTTTCTGACTCTATATTTTAGTCACTTGTTTGAGTCACTCTGTATGTTTCTGAGACCCCATTCCAAAGAAACATGACCCAGCAGAATGTTCAAATTATTAAACAATATCTTTAATGTCACAAAGCTTTGCTTATTACAAAAATGGTTGTAGCAGTACAAGGAATTCAAGTTGGATTTGCAGAGGACGAGGTATGAAGGCTATCCTTGTCGACATCAGATGACTCTTGGTTGAAACAGAATACTAGAAAGATGTTTACTTAGATTTTATTGGCTATGCAAAGGCATTCAACTTTATGAATCATAGCAAACTATGGATAGCATTGAGATGAAGAGGGACTCCAGACCACTAAATTTTATTAATGAGGAGTTTGTACATAGACCAAGAGGGTACTTTGTGGTTTAAAAGCAGGAAAGGTGTGCACCAGGATTGTGTCCTTTCACCATACTTGCTCAATCTGCATGCTAAACAAATAATTCAAGAAACTGGACTATATGAAGAATAATATGGCCTCGGGATATGCAGATGACATGACCTTGCTTGCTAAAAGTGAAGAGGACTCGAAGCACTTATTGATGAAGATCCAAAACCATCATGATAAATGGAGAAAAGATTGAAGTTGTCAAGGAATTAATTTAACTTGGATTCACAATCAATGCCAATGGAAGTAGCAGTCAAGAAATCAAATGATGTATATTGCATTGGGCCAATCTACTGCAAAAGATCTCTTTAAAGTGTTAAAGGTGTCACTTGGAAGACAAAGGTGTGCCTGATCCAAGCCATGGTATTTTCAATCACCTCATAAGCATGTGAAAGCTAGAAAATGAGTAAGGAAGGTCGTTGATGCCTTTGAATTATGGTGTTGACAAAGATTATTAAATACACCAGCAACCGTCAGAAGAATAAATAAATCTGTCTTGGAGGAAGTACAGACACAATGCTCCATAGAAGCGAGGATGGAGAGATTTCGCTTCACATGTGTGGACATGTAATCAGGAGGGACCAATTCCTGGAGAAGAGCACTGTGCTTGGTAATACAATGTATGGCATTATGAAAACAACCATGCAACCAGATTGGATAGCACGTAGCATAGTGGTTATGAGTCAGGCTGCTAACCTCAAAGTCAGCAGTTCGAAACTATCAGCCATTCTGTGGGAGAAAATGAGGCTTTCTGCTCCTGAAAAGATTTACAGCCATGGAAACCCTATGCAGGGCAAAACACCACCACGCCTTGTCGCAAGAGTGGGGTGTATCATTTTTTGGAGTTCTGGTGTGGTGCTGTGGGTTGATGTGTTGGACTCCAAAGTATTTTGACCTGCAAGGTCAGCAACTCAGGCTCACCAGTCGCTCCTTGGAAACCCTATACAGGGTTGCTATGAGTCAGAACTGACTAGATGGCACTTAACAGGAACCACAAGGAAAACAACCATGCAACCAGATCAGAAATTTTGTAGCATTCTCTGGGTTGCAAAAGCCCTTTTAAACCCCTAGATTCTACTGATTTCTCTCAACAAAGGTAGGTATGATTTTAAAAATTACTGAATACATATGCGTCTGAAGTGGTCAGTTCATCCTCTGGAAATCAAGACATTTGTTATCAGACTTAGATTCCTTTGGGGGCATAGCTCAGAGGTCAGGGTTCCTTCCTACCATCCTGGTGAAGGGCCTAAGTGTATCCAGTGGAGGAATCAGCAGAGACCAAGGCCCAAATGGGGAATGCTGTGATTACTCCAGCTCTTTGTTTCTTCCCAGTCACAAAGTTCAACTGGTTATACCATAACTGAACTGCATACTAACTTAGCTATTTCCTTTACCTTACTTCAGGTTAATAAAGAAGAAATGTACATACTACACACATCCAAACATGTCAAAGGTGATGTTTGGATGTGTGTAGTATGTATGCCTGTGAGTATATACATGTATTTGTATTTGTATATATATGTGTGTGCGAGAGAGAGAGAATGGAAAGAACCAGACATGTTTCATTAAATTCCTGTGTATTTCTAAATTTTGTAATTTGAAATTGTAGTTTCAATAGAAACAATCCATACACAATGTTCAAAACAATTCCATTACAAGCAGGACAGTTACCTCACACTGCACCCAAGGCATTTAAATTTCAGATCCTGTGCAAAGGAACAATGGCTACTTGAGCAGGAGGGATACTTGTGACATATGGCTGGTAGGATGGAAGTCTTTATTGGATGAATGAAGACAATTGTGCTGTTAGATGTCATTAAGTTGGTCCCGACTCATAGTGACCCTCTGCACAGCAGAACAAAAAACGGCCTCATCCAGCACCATCCCCACCATCATTGTGTTAATTGATCTTCCACTTTACCAAGCATGATGCCCTTCTCTAGGGAATGGTCCCTCTTGATAATATAGTCAAAGTATGAGAGAAGAAGTATCACCATCCTGGCTCTAACTGTATTTCTTCCAACGCAGATTTGTTTGTTCTTCTGGCAGTCCATGATGCATTTAACATTCTTCTCCACCACCGTATCTCAAAGGCATCAGGCTGTTTTTACTGTAGCTGCATTCCAAGTTGGCAAAAATAGTAAGCCATTAAGTTATTGTACCTATAAAATTCCACAATGATTTTATGAATTGTTAATATGAGTCCACTAAGTTTTCCAAAATACTGTTTGGGGTAGTGTATCTTTTACCTCTTAGACCAATATACTTACCTGTCTAAAATATTTTGTTGTTGTTGTTATGTGCCGTGGGGTTGGTTCTGACTCATAGTGGCCCTCTACAGGGTTTCCGAAGCTGTAAAGCTTTACGGGAGCAGAAAGCCTCATCTTTCTCCTTCAGAACAGTTGGTAGTTTCGAACTGCTGACCCTGAGGTTTGCAACCCGATTCATAACCACTACGTTATCAGAGCTAAATAGGTAGGTAAAAAGACCTACCTATATTTTAGATATAAAGGATTTATAAGGTATGAGAACAGTGAATAGATAGACTTCAAATGGTAAACTGACAAACAAGGGCTTCAATATCTATGTTCACGTTCAGATCCTCACCCAGTGATCTCTCCTAATACAGTGAGGATGGCCTTCTACTGACAAGTGCATAGACAAACAGCCCAAACATTCCTAAACCTTCCTGTAGGAGCGCTATATAGTCAGGTGTAGGTCACCACTAGTAGTAGATTAAAAATGGCTGTAAATTCTATGAAACTCGTTCCATTGAAAGGTGGTTTCTAATTCCCCTCCTTTTGATTTTCAGCTGGGTGTAGTGACTTGTGCACCTCAAAGAATGCAGCGAAGTGATATTCTGGGGCTCCTGAAACTTGGTTAGTTTTTGTTTTGTTGAGACTTGGTGGTGGTTGTTATTAAGTGCCACCAAGTTGGTTCTGATTCATAGCAACTCTATGTACAAAAGAATGAAACATTAACAGTCCTGCACCATCCTCACAATTGTTACTGAGTTCATTGTTGCTACAGCTGTATCCGTTCATTTCACTGGGAAGGGGTGAGAGGAATAAATTCTTTTTCACTGACCTTCCTCTTTATCAAGCATGATGTCCTTCTCTAGGGGGCTGGTCCCTTTTGACAACTTGTCTGTAGTATGACAGACCAAGTCTCACCATTCTCACTTCTAAGGAGCATTCTGGTTGTACTTTTCACAAGACAGATTTGTTCTCCTGGCGGTCTATGGTACTTTTAATATTCTTCATCTACACCATAATTCAAATGCATTGATTCTTCTAAGGTCTTCCTTATGCGCTGTCCAACTTTTGCCTGCATATGAAGTGATTGAAAATACCATGAGTTGGATCAGGCACACTTTAGACTTCATAATGACATCCTTGTTCTTTAACACTTCGAATAAGTCTTTTGCAGTAGATTTTCCTAGTGCAGTATGTAATTTGATTTCTTGACTGCTGCTTCCATAAACAATAATTGTGGGTCCAAGCAAAATAAAGTCTTTGGCAACTTCAATCTTTTCTCTGCTAATCATGTTGTTACTTATTGGTTCAATTGTGAGGGTTTTCATTTTCTTTAATTGAGGTACAATCCATACTGAAGGCTATAGTCTTTAGTCTTCATCAGTAAATATTTCAAGTGTTCTTGGTTTCCAGCAAAGTTGTGTCATCTGCATAGCTCAGCATGTTAATGAAACTCCCTCCAATCTTGATTCCACACTCTTTTTCATATGGTGGTGGTGGTGGTGATATACCGTGGAGTTGGTTCTGACTCATAGTGACCCTGAACAGGGTTTCTGAGGCTGTAAATCTTTAGAGGAGCATAAAGCCTCATCTTTCTCCCATGGAACAGCTGGTAGTTTCGAACTGCTGACCTTGAGGTTAGCAGCCCAATTCGTAACCACTGTGCTACCAGAGCTCTTTTCTTTTCATATAGATTAGGTTATACGATGGCTTTCAGCTTCGTCCCAGGCTTCTTCATGCACTGATCTTAGACCCAGTTTCCATATTGTGAGGAAGCTCAAGGAGATTTGTAGGGATGTCCACTTGGAGAGAAACTGAAGTCTCAGAATGTCAACTCAGTTGAGCTCCCCGCTGACAACAGCATCAACTTGCCTGCCATGGGAGTCAGTCATCTTGAAAGTGATACTCAGCCCCAGTTGTGGTGTTCTAACTGATATCACATTAAGCAAAAATGAGCTGTCACTCCAAACTCTGTGCAAATTAGAGATTCAGGAGCAAAATGACCATTGTTGATTTAAATTTCTATGTTTTGTGTTTGCTTTTATCTTTACATAACAATAGATAATTGACACACCAACCAATATGTTGTTCTGGTCCACAGTGTGTTAGAATTAAATTGCCACAAGTAGTACTTGGTTGGGCAGGAATTAACCCTCTTCCCCATAGAACTCACCAGTTTCTTACTTCTACTTAACTCCAGGAGAAGCAGGTCCACTTTGTTGAGGAATCAGGACATGTTGAGGTGACTGGGTTAAGCATCATCTTTATCACTTAGGTCAGGAGATAGATGTTGAGGTTGGTGTTCTGTGGCACACTCAGACTTCTTGGGAGCACATGCATGTTGAGCAGGCCCTTTCAGGGAAGGGACTTCTTCTCTGTGATCATGTGCAAGATGTCACTAAGGTGCTTCTTGTAGGAGGCTGGGTTCACATCCTTAAAGAGTTCCTTCTCTGCTTTTGCCAACCTTTTCTTCATTCCCTGGGCAAATGCACTACTTATCTCCTACAGATCCTCATGCTGGCTAGAAGTCCTTCCAAATCAAATGTCTGTTTCCCACACTGGGCAAAGTACCTAACTGGTCATCATTGTTGGCTGCTTTTGTTTGCTGGAGTCTTGGGGAAAACAAACTGTACTACAAGGTGCATTTTGGAAACTTGACATCACTGAATTGCTCAGGGCAGAATCTTTAGCCAATGTATCCATCTTCATGGAATTTGTTGGAAGGATTTCCTCCTTATCACTGAACTCAGTTGTAACTGTTGTTTCATCACTAAATTCAGTTGTGACTGCTGTTTCACTTGGACGTAAGTCTATACCCTGCAGAGTGGGGCCTGACTGGGCTACTTGTGTGAGGAGATACAGATCTGGAAGTGGGGCCCTTCTGTGGAGAGCACAACTGAAGGGTCTTTGTGGATTACCCCCCTCCCCTTTTCTATGTGCTCATACACTGTACTTTTTGCATGATGGGATGGGACTCCATGGTGAAGGTTAAAACAGGATCTGGTATCAGGGGATCATGACTCCTCTGTCTCCCCATCAACAGAGGGAGGTAAACCAACATATTTAAAACAAAAAATGCACACACCCTTCACCCTATTCCATTTCTAGGAATTTAACCACACAAAATTTTCAGAACTAAGTATTTATTAAAAACTGGGCATCTATTACAGTGTTATATTTTTTAGTGGAAATCTTTGAAGCATTCTGAATACACATCACATTAATAGGAGATTGAATTAATAAACTGGCTCACTTACTAATCCTTTTAATTAAGTATTGATGTTGTTAAGTGCCACTGAATTAGTTCCGACCCATAGCGACCCTGTATAGGGTTTCCAAGGAGTGACTAGTGAGCTTGAATCACCGACCTTGCAATTCAGAAGACTTTGCAGTCCAGTGCATTAACCCATGGTGCCACACCACGACTCCATAAACAAAAGTATTAGATGCCCTTAAACATAAGTATTAGAATGTTATCAGTTGATTCAACAAATGCTTAGAAGAATACCTGGCATATAGTAAATGTGGCATATAGTAACTGATGGTTTGTATTGTTATAAAGCAAGAGAAATAAAGACACAGGCTTATTGGTATATAATATATACATGACTTATGTAATATATAATACATATAGATATAAAGCTATAATATAATTGCCCCATGTCTGTACAGCAGAGAAGACTTTATATATTTAAATATATGTGCATGATTAGGTGAGCATAGAAAAACCCATGCAAGGATACCATAGTAACCTGTGAATGCTAAAATCTCTGAAGGGTGGACACTAGGGAGTGGAAGGAAAAAAAACTAAAACCAAAATTGTCCATGATGACATAACTTGTATAATATAATCCCATCTCTGAAAGCTAATTTATGTGTTTATGCAGATATATGTGTGTTGTTATTATTAAGCGCCATTGAGTTGGTTCCAACTCATAGCAACCCTGTATAGGGTTTCTGAGGAGCAGCTGGTGGGTTCGCAGTCCAGTGCTGATCCTACAGCACCACACCAGGAGTATACACACAAATATAAAGCAGGAGAATGGTGATTCCAGATGATAAGCACTGGACTGTGGACCACAAGATTGAGCCAGGCAGCTATTCCATTGAAGAAAGATGAGGCTTTATCCCCCAGAAGAGATTTAAACCCTATACAGAGTAATTTAATAACAACAACATATATATATAAAGCTACTTATAAAAACATATGATCCCCCCCCCTCTAAATGGAAACTCAAAAGGAACACATGAGCAGGCATGTAAGCTTGCTGACGACCACATTGGTCTACCAGTGAATGGAAGAGGGGGAAAACCCATAGTGAAGAAATGGGCTGAGTTCAACCATGGTCCATAGACTGCCATTGACCTGGAAATGAGAGAGAGAAGAGGAAGGTCTGGTTGGTCCAAAGTGTGGCGAGACCTGGGGACACCTGAGCCCATGGACAATGACATAGCCACAGAAGACTAAAGCTGAGAGTGAAGCATCCAGCTGATATGAAGTGAGGGGAGATGCACAAAAACACCCAAACTTATGGATAGTACCCATTTGACCTAGCCTCGATGGCTTGATAATCAGAACTCTACTAGAGGAAGATTAAAAAAAAGAACTGAACAATTTTTGATAAAAGAACTGAGAGTAAATTGCTACACTTTGATGAACTTGACATATACTTATGGAGGTTGTTGTTGTTGTTAAGTGCCATCAAGTCAATTCTGACCCATAGCCACCCTGTATAGGGTTTCCGAGGAGCAGCTGGTGAGTTTGAACCACCGTCCTTGCAGTTCAAATGGCTTTGCAGTCTAGCACATTAACCCACAGCGCCGCACCAGAACTCTAAATACCAACAGAGAATGAAGGAGTCTTCACATCAATTATTCAGTGCTATCCCATCTGTACACAGGGTAGATAGGGACGGGCAACTTAGACATTGTCTACTTAAAATGAGGGGACAATAAAGGCACAAAGTGACTGGCTTACAAGGTTTCAAGAGGGAGTTTGGTTTAAGAGTGTGTGGGGGAAGAAAGAGTCCCTGCTATATAGTTTTCGTCTAGATGGGTCTGGTTAAAAGAGATGGGGATAAGATTCTTATGATTCAATAGTGAGTAATTGTTATCATGATTGATTGCGACTCACAATTGTAAAAGTAGAAGTTTTGTAACAAAAGCAGGGGAGTAGTTAATCTTACAGTCCAGAAACAGAGGACCTTAGGACCATCAAAGGAGAAGAGCACAAGTGGAATGCAATACCTTATCCAGAGAAGCAGGGACACAAGAGATGGAGGCAGAGATGGGGACATGGAAAGAGGGAGCAGCTGAGGATTCTAGATTCATGGGAAGAGAGGGACTGAGAGTTAGCTGGTGGTCAGGAGGTAGACTTGCAGAATGGGCCTTTTGGTGTTGTAAATTATTACGTATGCCTGAGTGTGGTTTTTGTGTGTGTGTGTTTTGGTCTTTTTAAAGAGCTAAAGTGAATAGAGAGAAATACTGTTACCTGATGGTCAACATGGATGGGATTATAATCATTGTAATGAAACAAAGTATATGATTTGTTGAATAAAAAACTGATGATCTGCCCTGTAAACTTTCACTCAAACCACAATAAAAACTTAAAAAAAAAAATGAGTTAAATGGAAGCATGGGAACCCTGGTAGTACTGTAGAATAAGCACTAGACTGCTAACCAGAGGTCAGCAGTTCAAACCCACCAACTGCTCTGTAGGAGAAAGATGAGGCTTTTTGCTTGTGTAGAGATTTATAGCTTCGAAAGCCCTACACAGGGTCGCTGTGAGTGGAAATCTGCTTAGGGATAATAGACATTCTCTAAACAATCCTTTCTTATTCTCTCTAAAAATTTTTTTGTTAAACAATGAACATTTGTTTTTTATATAACGAATAAAGACTTGATAAATTTTGGAAATATAAACAATATGAATAGTAAAGCTCCTTCCTTCATTCTTCAGGGGGTTTTGTTGTTAACTGCTGTTGAGTCTGTTCCAATTCATAGCAAGCCTGTACATGAGTGGCTGGTGAGTTTGAACCACTGACCTTGTGATTCAAACTGATCGTGTGGTCCAGTGCTTTCTCCCACAGCACCACACCAGGAAGGACATATGGTGAGGATGAGGGTGATTATGGTGGTTAATAGCAAACAGTGATTGAAATCCTACCATGCATATACGACACTGTACAGAATCTTTACATAGATTTCCTCCTGTGGGGAAATTGCCGTTATTGTCCCTATTTTACAGATGAAGAAACGGAGGCACAGAGAAGTTTCATAACCTGACCAAGGTTGCACAGCTAGTAGGTGGCAAAGCTAGGATTCCAGCTATAAGAACTCATTCAATGTGCTTTCACTCTCAGAATGGAAGAAATACTTGTACTGTTGGGCTTTTTGAGGAGGTAGCCTTTTTTGCTCCCATTTGTACTTATAATGCTTAGGATTCTAAAGCTGGAAAAAACTTCTGTTCTCTGTCCCCAAATGCTCATTTCATGGACAAGGGACCTGAACTAAGAGGGATGCAGGGATTTATTTACTGATGTCTTTCTTTGCTGAGTCTCCTGACTCACAGGTAGGTGTTCTTTTCACCACTTGTGAAAGGCAGTGCATCTATGTGAGTCACTTTAAGAACCAGTTTCATCCCTGGGGAAAGGAGAGAACAGGGTGGTGGTCATTATGTTTATATCCCTATTTCGTCCTAATTCTCTATCCAAAAAAGAACATGCTAGACTCTTAAAACTAGAAAGGGCACGAGGAAGATTTCTGGAGTGATGGAAACATTCTTTGTCTTAAACACAGTGGTATTATAGGTACAAGGCATCACTGTATGCTTACAGTGTGTTCTCTTTGCTATATATAAATTATACTTCAATAAAATAGAGCTAACAAAAGACATATGAGACATTTTACCTGGGAAAACTCACATATGCATTAACATTTCAAAACAAGATGGAGACATGGATGTTGCATGGCATGTCACATAACTCTCAGGAGGGGTCCATTATGTTACCTTGAGATAGTCACCATGTGTGTTGCTATCATGTGTGTTTCTTAGCTAAGCATCCCAATTATCTGAACCCATTTTGTTTCATCTTGGAAGAAGGTTGTGCCTTCCTTTATTTAAGTCCTCTGGCCCGCCAAGAAGCAGTACTTTGAAGGCTAAATGCACATAAACAAGGGCATTGGAATAGTGCCAGGATGATGAATGGAAACAAAAGAAACAGAAAACACAGCCCTGCTGAGTAACACTCTCAGAACAAATACAGAATCATTTAAGTCATATTATGTGTAATCAAAGACTAGAAGTGTAGTCAGGTGTATACATAGCAATTTCTTTGGCTTTGAGGGGTTCAACATTTTCAATAGGTGTCAGGATATCAAGACTGCATCAGCTCAGAAGCCTCTAATGTTCTACAAAACTCCCTCTCTGTGACTACCCAGCCCTTCAATACTGAGGCTCTTGGAGCAATTTTTTACCTTTATTGAACAGGTTATTTTGAAAACATTTTTAGCCTTCTAACACTAGCTGGTTTTCCATTTGGCACCTGTACCTGGCATTGCCCTGAAATAATCTTTAAGCCTTAAACCAAAAATATGCCTTTTAGTCATCTTAAGTCCAAACAATGTTGTTGTTGTTGTTAAGTGCTGTTGAGTCACTTCTGACTCATAGCGACCCTGTATAGGGTTTCCAAGGAGCAGCTGATGAGTTTGAACCACGGACCTTGTGATTCAATAGTTTAGCTTAAGTAGCCCAAAAAAGGTCAGCTTGGAACACTGTGGTGCAATGAATTATGTAATATGACCCTCTAGCTATAGTCTTTGTAACTTCCACCAAATGACTGAGTTTCTTTTTAGGTGCCTTCGAATCAGTTCCAACTCAATAGCAACCCTGTACACAACAGAACAAAATACTGCCCGGGGCTGTGCCAGCCTCACAATTGTTGCCCTTGAGCCCATTGCTGTTGCCACTGTGTTAGTCCAGCTCATTAGGGGCTTTCTCTTTTTTTACTGACTCTCTACGTTACCAAGCATAATGTCCTTCTCCAGGGACTGGTCCCTCCTGATAATATGTTCGAAGTATGAGACACAAAGTTTGGCCATCCTGACTTCTAAGGAATGTTCTGGCAGTACTTCTGCTAACGCGTCAGTAGTTCCACTCTACCAGTCACTCTGCAGGAGAAAGATGAAGCTTTCTTCTCCTGTAAAGATTTACAGCCTCAGAAACTCTATACAGGGTTGCTATGAATCAGACCGTCCCAGTGACACACAATCACTACCACTAGCACTTTCTTAATAAACCCCATAACTATGAGTAAGGTGTATGACTTCTGTGGGGCCATTGTAATGAATTACTGAACCCAGGAAAGAGGTAGAGGGTGCTATGGGAGGGGAGGGACAGTTGGTATCAGGATTGGTCAAAGGTTGGAGGGTAGAGGAATATCTGATCTCCACCTCACAGCAATCAGGTTAAGGTTGAGACTGTTGATTTTGATTGTCCTTACCCATTGTGAAATTAGAAGAGGACACTATCCCCACAACATTTTTGCAAGCATCATTGTGTTGTTGTTAAGTGTCATTGAGTTAGTTCCAATCTTATGCAGTGACCCTGTATAGGATTTCTGTGGAGTGGCTGGTGAGCTTGAACTGCCAACCCTGAGGTTCATACTAGCCTTGCAGTCCAGCACATTAATCCACAGCACCACACCAGGACTCCAAACATCACAGTACTTACTTAAAAACAGTTTGTATGGGATCCCACCATTCATCTGCTTGTTTGCCATAGTAATGATGGTGGCTTATATGTTGCTGTGATGCTGAAAGCTATGCCACTGGTATTTCAAATACCAGCAAGGTCACCTATGGTACATAGGTTTCAGCAGAGCTTTTAGCCAAAGACAGGGCAGAAGGACCTAGTAATCTGCTTCTAAATAAAATTGGCCAGTGAAAACTTTAGGAATTGCAGCAGAACATTGTCTGATACAGTGCCAGAAAATGAGCTCCTCAGGGTGGAAGGTATTCAAAATATAACTGGGGAAGAATTGCCGCTTCAAAATAGAGATCACCTTAATGAGGTGAACAGCACAGAGTTTTCTGAAGCTTCATTTGCTGATGTGACATGACTTAAAATGAGAAAAAACAACAGCAGCACAACCATCTTGAACTTTTGTGAGCAGCTTTGGCACCCGAAGGTGGCCTGACAGAACAGATTCATACAGGTAACAGGAAAGGTGTGATTCCGTTGTTTTACTCACACTTTCCTGGTGACCAGAGGTGTGACCAGTTCTCACCCTCATTCACCTCCTGCCCAGACCATGTTCTCCAGGAGTCTGAGACATCATGGTTGTGAGCCAAGCCAGTGTGAGCTGTGTCATTTTGGTGCCTGAATTCAGGCAGGCTCAGCTCCGGTCCTAGAGAACTCACAGAGGTACCAGATCAGCATTAGTCTAGCAGAAACCCTCATAACTAGCTACCCTGCCCCCAGCTGCCCTGTGATACTAAAAGACATTGAAATCAGCTCCATGAAGAGCTGCCACAAACTACTTTCGGTTTGAGTGCCCTGAACATAGATAACACTTAGGTCTCTAGGAACTTCATCTAGGGCTAGGAACAACGCTGTCACATCCCTCAGCACCCACGTCATGACTCGTTGGCTGACAGGAGCCTCCCATAATTTTCTCCTTTCCAGGTC
>NW_006408659.1:7849953-7867762 GCF_000296735.1 Chrysochloris asiatica | reverse complement strand
TGTGTGTGTGTGTTGGGGGGAGGACTTCTCCTCTTTCCCACCTGACAGAAGACAGCAACCATGCTGTATAGCTATAAATCTGTACTTTCTGCAGCTCCACCTTGGGCAGGAGTCAATACCAGCTCTTATACCAGCTGATCAATGATAGACAGCAGACAACACCATCCAAACCCTCCCCAAACTGAGATACATGAATGGAGAATGGTGCACACACTTTCATTTTATAACCACACTCACAGAAGACAGTTGGTAGAGAGCCTAAGACCATATGGACATACAATCATCAATTAAATACAAATACGACAACCCTACAATGTCCCAGAGACAACAAGTTTAGCTCAGATGAAGAAACAACAGAGAATGGCTCAAACAAATTATCCAGATGCAGAGCTAGAAAATGTTTCTGAGGAAGTAATGGCAATGGAAATAATTGAGAAAGAATTAAAAAGAATGATATTTAGATGCCTTCAAAGGATTGACAGAAAGATTGCAGAAAGCAAGGAGAACACAGAAAAAAATTTAGAAGATTCAGGAAAACACAATAAGAACAGACAAAATCATCACGAATAATACTGCAAAAAATAGGAATTGCAGAGCACATAGTTGTGTTCATGTGGAACTTGCACATAAACCAACAGAAAGTTGTTTGAACAGAACATGGGGCTACTGCATGGTTTAAAATAGGAAAGCTGTGTGCCCAGAATGTATACTTATTGAATGCCATACTTTTTCAATATATATGCTAAGCAAAGAGTCTAAGAAACTGGACTGTTTGAAGATGAATAACAGGATTTGAGGAAGGTCCATTAAAAATCTGCAGATGGTACAAGCTTGCTTAATGAATGTGAAGAGTTGCTGAGGCACGTACTGATTAAGATCGAATACTAGAGACTTCAATATTGAATACATTTCAATATAAAGAAAACAAAAATGTTCACAGCTGACTTTTAGCAATATGGTAGATATTCTACACAAACTTTCTACAACAGAGGTATGAAAGATCAAATGAAAAGATACAAATAATAACTCTAGGACCCTCTGCTTCAGAGGAAAGGATAGAGAAGTAGGTTAAATACTGACTAGGATAGGTAGCTAAACAGAGGTGGTGAGAGAGAAGACAATGGGTGAATTGGTGGTAATCTGACTCAGAGTAGCCATCTTTAACTTTTGCAAGCAGTATTGAATCCAGACAGCAGCCTGATGGCACAGATATACACTGGGGGCTGGTGACAAAAAATGTGAGAGTCTCTTTTGTTCAGAACCAGTCCGGAGCCAGCCCTGGATGAGCAGGAACTCTAATAACCAGCTGTCTTCCCCCAGCTGCGCTCTGGACTTGAAAAGGTTCCTTCTAGGAACTAAGACTCTCACCTCAACCCTCGTTAGGGCCTGAACAAAATACTTCCAGATTAGGTTGCTTGATCGTAGATGACACACTAGGTCTACTGGAACTCCGTCTAGTACTAGGCACGCTACCTCCCATTCTTTCTGCTCCCACCTTATGAACTCCTTGGCTGACAAAGGGTGCCAAACCATACCAGGCACCCTACCCCCTACAGTTTCCTCCTCTCTGTGGCTGGACCCTGCCCTAGTTTCCTTTGTTTTTTGTTTTTCTTTCATCTTCTCTCGCCCTTCCTTTGTTTTTTATCCTCTTTCTCTGCCTAATTTGCTTCTTGTTCTCTTTTCTTTTTTCTACTTCCCTTCTATTTTTCTTTTCTATTCTCTTTATTTTTCTCCTCTCTTTTCTCCTCTCCTTAGTTTTGTTTATTGTGTTTTTCTTTAATTTTCTCTTCCCCTGTATTATTTTACTTTCCCTGTTTCCTCCTTTTTAGCTATATTATTTTCCTTGTTGCTGCCTGTTGTTTTTTCCCCCTCTTTTATTATATTCTGTTTTGCTATTGCTTGTTTGTTTGTTTTCTTCTATGTACATGTCTGTGCAGTTTTCTTGCCCCACCCAATGGGAGACAGCAACTGTGCCCACACAATCATGCCACAACTGTAACCTCTCACTGGTCAAAACCCACCACCAGCTCCTGTAACACCTGATCAATGTTAGATACCAGCCAAAACCAGTCAAACCCACCCTAAACCGAGACCATGAACATACTTCCATTCTATCTGTGCATACACTTCCATTCTCTATCACACCAACCAGAAGATGGGTGTTGCGTGCCTAAGAACACAGCAATGTACAATTATCAATTAAGTACAAAATACAATAATATCAGGTAGTCCTGGTGTGGCGCTGCAGGTAATACACTGGACTGCAAGGTCAGTCTGAACTGTGAGGTCAGAGATTCAAACCCACCAGCCACAACTCAGAAACTCTATACAGGATCACTATGGGTCAGAACCAACTCGATGGCACTTAACAACAACAACGATACCACAATGCCTCAAGCAAGACAACAGACAATTTCGGTTCACACAAAGAAATAACACAGACTGGCTCAAATGACCAAAACGCAAAGTCAGAAAATATTTTTGAGGAAGAAACCATATTGGAACTATCTGATAAGGGATTAATAAGAATGGTATTTGATATCTTCAATATGTTTAGAGGAAGATCAAGAAAGCTCCAAATGAAAGCAAGGAGAACATAGAAAAAGTTTTGGAAGAATTTAGGAAACCCTACAAGATTACAAACAGACAAAATACAAGAAAAATTAGAGATACAAAAACTGCAAATAGAAATCCAGAAGATAAATACTAAGATTTAAGAAATGAATAATACATTGAAAGGGCAAAGGAGTAGATTTGAATCAATGGAAGGTGAAATTAGTGAGTGAAGACAAATTTCTCAATATTAGTTGGCTAAAAGAATAATCATTAAAAAGAAGGGAAAAAAATCAAACAAAAGCCTAATTGATTTGCGTCACCATCAAGAGGAATAACTTAAGTGTAACCAGAATTCCAGAATAGGAAGAAACAAGAAAAAGCACAGAGAAAATTGTTGAAGAGTTGTTGGAAGAAAGATGAGAAGATAAAGAACTGAATGAACCCCAAACAGGATAGACTCCAAAAGAAAATTGCTATGACATATTAAACTTTCCAAAACCAAAGATAAGGAAAGAATCCTGAGAGCAGCTCAGAAAAAAATGGAAGTTACCTCCAAAGGAAAAACTATGATACTAAATTTTGATTTCTCAGCAGAAATCATGCAGGCAAGTAGACAATGGGATAACATATCTATAACTCTGAAAGAAAAAATTTCCAACCAAGACTCATGTATCCAGCAAACTTATCCCTCAAATATGGTGGCAAAATGAGGACCTTTCCAGATACACAGAAATTAAAGGAATTTAATAAAAAACAGTAAAAGGAATTCTTTTGATAAAGAACCAGAAAAACCAGCAACAGCAGACAACATGAGATTAACATACATGACAACACTACCCAAAATTATAGAAGTATGTGAAGTAAAACAAGCTGACAAGACTGAAAATAGGGAACCAGAGATAACACTTTATAATGAAGACAACTGCAAAGCAAAAAGAGAGAACAGTGTAGTTTATAGAATTTCCAAAGGAAGTCAAGTAAACTTCAAGATAAAACAGACTGTTTTAAACTGGGGAGGAAATTAATAAATCATAGGGTAGCCTCAGTGTAAATTAATAAACTTTCTCATCAAAATAAAAAAGAGGAGAACTGTGAACATCTAGTAAATATTAAAACAATAGCAATAAAGAAAATGACAAGAAAACCTACTAACAAAATGAACTCAGCCCAGAAAATTTTGTGTAAGAATGACCTAGAGGCCATTATGCTGAGTGAATTTCATCAATCACAAATATTATGTGAAGCCACTACTGTAAAATGTTAAGAAAAGTTTCTCACACTAGAAGAAACATTATTTGATGGTTACCAGGGATGGGAGGTAAGGGGGGAGGAATAATTCATTGGCTAGAAGGTAGACACATGTTAACTTGGGTGAAGGGAAGGCAATCTACAACAAGAGGGAGGTTGGCAGAAGAACAACAAAGGCATAGGAAGCCATGGGGAGGAGTGCAAGACTTAAAGTAACAGAGGTCAATACTGTTACATACACAATTCTACAATAACAGTGATCTATGGGTACATACATGGATAGACACACAGATGGAAAAGGTATGGGAGGAAGAGTGGGAGTATACCCATAAATGTATAAGGGTTTGACAGATGATGTTTATACCTGGGTATTTACCTTTATGCAAGCATAGCCTTAAGTGAGGTGGAACATACAGAGGGAAAAGTTATAAAAATGTCTTTAGCCATTACTAAACACCTTGAGGGAATGATTTGTTGGGTATGTAGGGGAGTAGAGGTACATTCAGGACCATAGTCTCAGGGAACACCATGACAAATTGGCTTAAAATAGCCCACAAAGACAATGTTCTACATCCTAATTTAATAAGCAGCAACTAAGATTTAAAAGCTTATGAGCAGCCATCCAAGGTGTAACTATTAGTCTCTCCCTGTCCAGAGGAAAGAAAAGTGATGAAAATTGATGTTGATTGGAAAAAAACAGTCCAATGGACTAATGGATCACATCAACATCAGTCTTGATGATTCGGAGACCCTAAAAACTAAGGCTCTCTGGTAGCGTAGTGGTTATGAATCGGGCTGTGAACCTCAGTTTGAAACTACCAGCTGTTTCACTGGAGAAAGATGAGCTTTTTGCTTCTGTAAAAATTTACAGCCTTGGCAACCCTATACAGGGTCGCTATGAGTCAGAATCGACTCCACAGCACATCACAGCAACAACAACAAAAACTAGATGGTACCCAGCCACCACTACTAGCTGTTCTGAAAGGAATCTCATTAGAAGGTCTTGGATAGATTGAGAGCAAAATGTAGAACAAAATGCAAAGTCATTTTTAAAACAAGATCAGGCTTTCTGGTCAGATACAGACTGATGGAACCCCAAGGATATGGGCCTTGGTCACTGTTCATGTCTGGAACTGAACTCACCAGTGTGGGTCAATTTTCAGCCAAGTAATAGGAGAAACAACAACACTAGTGAGGTATGCACATTATTGAATCATCAATCATTTGAAATCAAAAGGACAAAGCTCAGAAGGATTGGGAAAGAAGGAGGAATGGAAACAAGAAACAGGAAAAAGTGGAAAAACTGATGTTACATTGAGGGGCTTGCAAGCATTCATCTGAAATACAGTGTATGATTTGTTCAACGTAAAGCTGATGATATGTGCTACAATCCCTTCACTCGATTCACAATAAAAGTGTTTTTAAAAAAATCATTGCAACAGAGCCAATAAGCAACATCATGCTAAATGGAGAAAACGCTGAAGTGGTCAAGAATTTAATTTTGCTTGGATGCATAGTCAATGTCCAGGGAAGCAGCATTCAAGGAATCAGATAATATGTTGCATTGGGAAAATTGCAGCAAAAGACCTTTTTAAAATGTTAAAAATCAAAGATTTTTCTTTGAGTGCTAAAGTGAACCTAACCCAAGTCATGGTATTTTAAATTGCCTCAAATGCACGCAAAAGCTGGACAGTGAACAAGGAAGGCTGAATAATTGCTGCTTTTGAATTATGGTGTTGAAAATATTGACTATACCATGGACCGCCAGAAGAATGAACAAATTTGTCTTGGAAAAAGCACAATCAGAATATTCCTTAGACGTGAGGATGGTAAACTTCATCTCAAATACTTTGGACATGTTATCTGGAGGGACAAGTCTCTGGAGAAGGATATCATGTTTGGTAAAATGGAGGGTCAGTGAGGAAGAGGAAGATCCTCAACTGGATGAACTGTCACGGTGGCTGCAACAATGTGCTCAACCACAGGAAGGATCGTGAGGTTGGTGCAGGACTGGGTTGTGTTTCATTCTGCTGTACGTGTTGTTGTTAAGTGTCGTCAAGTTGGTTCCAATTCATGGTGACCCTGTATAGAGCTTGAGGCTGTAAGTCTTTGAGGAAGCAAAAAGCCTTGTCTTTATCCCACATAGTGACTGGCGGGCTCAAACTTTATGGTTTGCAGTTCAGTGCTTATCCTACAGAGTCACCATGCTCCCCCTGTTATGCATAGGGTCACAATTAATCAGTACTGACCCCAGGACACCTAACAATAACTGCAACACCTGGTATTAATTCTCTAGTGTTTACCTGTAATTGGGTAAGGTAAGTATTACATACTATCCTATTTTCCTCATAACTATCATTTAGCCTAGTTTGTAGTTTGTAGCATCATAGCAACATACAAGCTACCACTGTACAATAAACTGACAGATGTGTGGTGGTTATAAATATTTACCGGGACTAAATTGAATTGGGAGACCCAGTAGGATGAGCACTGGACTGCTAAGCACAAGGTCAGTGGTTCAAACCCACCAGCAGCTCCTCAGAAACCCTATACAGGGTTTCCATGAGTCAGAACCTACTAGACGGCACATAACAACAATTTGATTTTTTTTTTAAACTTCTATTATCAATATTGTTGTTATGTGCCATGGAGTTGGTTCCCACTCATAGCGACCCTGTACAGGGTTTCCAAGGCTGTGAATGTTTACGGGAGCAGAAAGCCTCATCTTTCTACCGCGGAACAGCTGGTAGTTTTGAACTGCTGACCTTGTGGTTCACAGCCCGATTCGTAACCACTACACTACCAGAGCTCCTTATTATCAATATTAACTTGGAGAAAAAATAAAACTAACAAAAGTATCTCAAATCATATACTAAAAGAAAGACAGGGTATGGGGGAAAATTACATCACTAAGTAACTCCAGTATTCCAGGATGATTGACATAGACAGCCAATAGACAATAGTAAAAAAAAAAAAGGATTTCTATGACTATTACTTAACAGGTAATAATATACAGGTAAAACATTAGAAAAACAATACAAACCTTTCTAAATAGCAAAAGTTATACCCCTAGAAAGTGACAACACATAAAAAGTCATAGAGTTAGAGATTGTATACAAAAGATACATTTAAACATCTATAATAAAACATTGTATAAGAATTGAGATCAAACATATTGATCAAACCAATAAATATAATTTAGAAGATTTTCACATTGGATAACAAAGCAAATCAATTATGTGTTTCATATTAAACACCAATGAAAAACAGATACAAAATATTAAAAATAAAAGGATGTACAAAGATAGAGCTATATTGGGCATAGACAAACAAATTGGTTTCAGTTTTTATATCTAACAAGGTAGAACTAAGACCCAAAAGCCTTAAACAGACAAGAAAAACACTTGACAGATTAAACTAAAAGACAATTTACAAAGATAAATCTGTTATTTAAATACTTAACAACTTTATAAAGCAAAAGCTAGGAGAGAAGTAAGGAGAAAAAAGTGTACTCCTAATAGAAGACTCTGGCATACTTTGCTCAGTTCTAAACAGATCAAGTAGACAAAAAAAAATAATAATCAGTAAGAATATAGAAGACCTATGAAACATGATAATCAAGTTCTTGTTGTTGTGTGCCATTGAGTCAATTCTGACTCATAGTGACCTGGTATAGGGTTTCTGAGACTGTAAATTTCTATGGAAGCAGAAAGCCTCATCTTTCTGGTGGATTTGAATTGCAAACCTTGCTGTTAACAGCCCAGCTCATAATACCACCAGAGCTCCTAACAATTAAATAAAACTTATAAATATCTTATTCTTAACTCTAATAGTGGAGAATACACCTTTTTTATGTGGAATATTCACAAAAACTCACTAATCTTAGGCCACAAAGAAAATGTCAATACATTCTAAAGAAATGTATTCTGATTAAAATAGTATGAATTAATTACAAAATCTAAAAACAAAGGATCTCTGCTGTTGTTGTTGTGAGGTCTCATCGAGTTGGTACCAACTCATAGCGACCCTATGTACAACAGAACGAAACACTGCCTGGTCCTGGGCTAACCCACAATTATTGCCACACTTGAGCCCGTTGATGCTGCCACTTTGCCAGTCCATCTCGCTGGGGGTCTTCCTATTTTTCTCTGACCCTCCACCTTACCAAATATGATATCCTTCTCCAGTGACTGGTCCCTCCTGACAATATGTCTCAAGTATGAGAAATGAAGTTTGGCCATCCTGACCTCCAAGGAGCACTCTGGCTGCACTTCTTCCAACATAGATCTGTTGGTTCTTTTGGCAGCCCATGGCACTTTCAATATTCTCCTCCAACACCACAACTCAAAAGCATCAATTCTTCTAGGGTCTTCCTTATTCACTGTCCAGCTTTCGCATGCATATAAGGCTATTGAAAATACCATGGTTTGGATCAGGCGCACCATAGTCCTCAAGCTGACATCTTTGCTCTTCAACACTTTAAAAAGATCTTGTGCAGCAGATTTGCCTAATGCAATATGTCGTTTGATTTCTTGACTACTGCTTCCATGGGTGTTGATAGTTGATCCAAGAAGAATGAAGTCCTTGACAACTCAATCTTTTCTCCCATTGATAAGAATGTTGTTTATTGGTCCAGTGGTGAGGATTTTTGTTTTCTTGACATTGAGATGCAATCCATAGCGAACGCTGTGCTCTTTGATCTTCATCAGTAAATACTTTAAGTCCTCTTCACTTTCAGCAAGCAAGGTTGTATCAGCTGCATATCACAGGTTGTTAACAACTCTTCCTCCAATCCTGATGCCATGTTTTTCTTCATGTAACACAGCTTCTTGAATTATTTGCTCAGCATACAGGTTGACTATGGTGAAAGATATAACCCTGTTGCACACTGTCCTTGATTTTAAACCATTCAGTATTCCCATGCTCTGTTTGAACAACTGCCTCTTGGTCCATGTACAGATTCTTCATGAGCACAATTAAGTGTTCCAGAATACTCATATTTCACAATGTTGTCCATAGCTTGTCATGATCCACACAATCAAAAGCCTTTGTATAGTCAATAAAGTACAGGTAAACACCCTTGTGATAGTCTCTACTTTCAGCCAAGATCCATCGGACATCAGCAATGATATCCCTCGTACCATGGCCTCTTCTGAATCCAGCTTGAACCTCTGGAAGTTCTCTGTCAATGTATGCTTGCAGTCATTTCTGTATTACCTTTAGCAAAACTTTACTCCCATGAGATATCAAAGATATTGTCCAACGATTTCCACATTCCATTAGGTCACCTCTCTTTGGAATGGGCACAAATACAGATCTCTTCCAATCAGTCATCCAGATAGTTGTTTTCTAAATTTCTTGGCATAGATGAGTGAGTACCTCCAGTACCGCCTCACTTTCTTGAAAGATTTCATTTTTATTCCATCAATTCCTGGAGCCTTGTTCTTTGAAATTCCTTCAATGCACCTTGGACTTCTTCCTTCAGTATCATTAGCTCTTGATCATATACAACAAACTGTGCAAAGATCTGGAGTCAGAAAACCAAAAAAAGGATCTCTATTTAGATATTAAAAAAACACTTCATTATTAAACTCTTGGTTCAAATAAGAAATACTAAATGAAATTATAAAATTTCTTGAAAATAGTAAGCAAGATAAAGTGGAAAAATTATATCTATATAAATACACCAACAAATGTGAAAAATAAAATAAATGTGCTAAATAACCAAGTTTAAAAGCTAGAAAAAGAACTACAAAATTAGCCATAACAAGCACAAGGAAGAAATTAATAAAGGGGAAAGCAAAAATTAAGTAAAAATAACTGGTTCTTTGAAAAAATTCAACAGAATAGACAAATGATGACTAGTTAACCGTTAACCTAATTAGTAAAAAAGTGAACACAGGTGAACACACAAAATTAAAAATGGCAAGGGGAAAAAGAATCAAAAAGAGGGAAATTTTTAATCTAAGAGACTACTTTGGTAGCGTAGTGGTTATGAATCGGCCTGCGAACCTTCAGGTCAGCAGTTCGAAACTACCAGCTGTTCCATGGGAGAAAAAAGAGGCTTTCTGCTCCTGTAAAGATTTACAGCCTCGGAAACCCTGTACAGGGTCGCTATGAGTCGGAACCAACTCCACGGCACATGGCCACCATGCAGATACATTTGCCTAAATTGATTAAATGAGTAAGTTTATATTTTAAAAAATACATTTTATCAAATTGACCAAAATGTAGAGAGATAAAAGTCTATCATGTATTCTTCTATGATAAATAGTTAGAGAAATAACTAAAACTTATGGAAATAAATTGTGAAGCTGTCCCTTGATACCTTGACAAAAAACTTGCAGTAAGATCTATTCATCAGGACTGAATTACAAGTACTTCCCCCCTCCAAAAAAAAATCCACAAAACACAGCTCGTTGTTATCAATTTTTAATGCTGCGTAGACCATACTTTGAGTGGTGGTGTAGATGTATGCTTTGGAATTGGTTCCAACTCATAGCAACTCTGTATAGGGTTTCAGAGGCTGTAAATCTTTATGGCAGGAGAAAGCCTCATCTTTCTCCCGCAGAGTGACTGGTAGATTGGAATTGCTGACCTTGTGGTTAGCAGCCAACTCATAATGCACTATGCTACCAGGGCTCCTATGCTTTGAGTAGCAAGATTTTATATGTCTTAGTTTGACTCAGCCTCACAATGAGGCTGTACCTAAGGGGCTTTTAAGACTTCTAATCCTCATACTGTGTGTCTGATACTTTGGACATATTACCAGGAGGGACCAATCCCTGGAGAAAGATACCACATTGGGTAAAATGGAGGGTCAGAGGAAAAGAGGAAGACCCCCAATGAGATGGATTGGCACAGTGGCAGCAGCAATGGGCTCAAATGTAGCAACTAGCAACAATTATGAGGTTGGTGCAGAACCCAGCAGTGTTTTATTCTGTTGTGGGTAGGGTCGCTATGAGTCAGTACCGACTTGATGGCACCTAACAACAACAATCTTCGTGAGCAGCCCACAGCAATTATGCCAGAATCCTAGAAAGGATTCTAATGTGAAGCTGATGTTGACAACTATTGCTCTATGAACTAAGTCATTGTTGTTGTCAATTGCCATCAAGTTGGTTCCAACTTAGTGACCCTGTACAGGGTTTCCAAGGAGCAGCTGGTGGGTCTGAACTGCTGACCTTATGGTATGCAGTCCAATGCTGATCCTACAGCGCCATATCAGGAGTCCAGCCTAAGTCATAGTGATAATACCCCCATTTTCTAGCTGAAGGAACTGAAGCTGAGTGAGATTAATTAGTTTGCCCCAAACTCTACCCCTAGTCACTGGTGGAAGCAGGCTTTAAACCCAGGGCAATCTGACTCCAAAGTCCATCCCCTTAACGTCGATTTCCAACAGAGACAGCATAGTTTGCAAGCTATTATTGTTATCTGCAAGGCCCATACACATTAAACTATTAGAAAACACCCCAACTGCCTGGGTACCCTGGCACTAGGACTGTTAGTATGATGTATGGAGCTTTAGCAATAGAAGCCCTGGTGATGCCGTGGGGTTGGTGTTGAGCTGCTAACCACAAAGCTGGTGGTTCAAACTCATTAGCTGCTCCAAGGAAGAAAAATGAGGGTGTCTGCTTCTGTAGCGTCTCGGAAATCCTATTTAGGGTTGCTATGAGCTGGAATCACTCGATGGCAGTGGGTAGAAAGCTCTTTTCTGTGTTGAAGATGGTTGCTGCTTCCTTGAATCAGAGTATCAAATCTGTTCATTCCAGTTCTACCCCTACTAAGAATTTGCTTTTCCACCCCAGATACACTGAATCAAAATCTGCGTGTTAATGAGATTCCCCTGGTGATTCCTATGTATACATACTGAATCAGTATATCTGGGATGGAAATGCAAATTCTCAGCTGGGAGTAGAACCTGAAGGAGTTAGAAGCCTTGCCTCAAACCCAGCACACGCCCTGGAACCGCCTAACTAGGCTCCCTGCCTTTCCAATAAACCTCATCAGTCAGAACCTTTTCTCTCCCATTGAGGATTTAAATGAAAGAGAAAGCCAGGTGCATTAAATCAGAGTAATTAGCTCTGAAATGCTTGTGATTAAGGAAGTGGATTCCCAGAGAGAGAAAGAGACTCTCCAAGGCTTTATGAAACCGGAATTGTGAAATTCTCCACTGGACAGCAGCCAAACGTCTGCCCCTTTCTGATGGGAAGGGAAAGCTCCTGTGAGGGATGGATGTGCTGGCAATAACAGGCTTCTTCGCCCATCTGGGAATTCAGTAATGAGGGTTTAGCTTCAAAAGCAGATAACAAGCTAATCAAAAGGGGAAGGGAAGCCCTAAAAATCATGCTGCTTAATAAGTAACGCTGGGGAGGGCAGTCAGAGGGATAGGGGAGGGGAGTGGTATCTTCTGAGCTATAATGCTGGCTGACCACTATTTTTGAAGCAGAGTCAAGAGAGAAATATCAGGATAAGAGCATTATATAATGCCAGTCTTCTTATGCCAGCCATCTCCCCTAAACTTGTTTACTTCCATCACCATCTGATCATTCCAGAAATGGAGACCATACAGTCCCAGCCCACCAGGAGTGCCACCTGGTCCCAAGGCCAAACCAGCTGGCTAAGTAGGGAAGAGGAGAAGAAGAGAGTATGTACGAAGCCTCCTCTAGACTCTGTTGCTATCTCAGAGATACACAAATAAAGGTGCATTGTGTACATTTAAGAATGAGAGGTTTGCTCTACATTTTACAATAGGTATTGGAGAAATTCTAAAACTAAATTTTGTTCTTATGTTTGGGCTCATGAGCTATAAATGTTTAGAAAGAAACCCACAAATGTAGCGAAGATAGTTGCACTGGTCAAGTCTATGTTTGTCTTTATTTTTCAGTTGAAATTCTGCTTTCTGACATCTAAGTACTGGCGTAAAAGCTTTCCAGTGCGCAGTTTGTGCCTGGTGCAAGTCAAAGCCAATTCAGCCACATGGAGTAAGGAGACAGAAAACAGATATATCAGTTATGCATAAGAGGGGCAACAGAATTATAGCCCTTCCTAAATGTCCCCTCCCAAAGACTTTATTCTACTATTTGTCAGTCAGCTTGTCATACTGTAGTGGCTTGCATGTTGCTGTGATACTGGAAGCTATGCCACCATTATTTTAAATACCAGCAGCATACACCCACGGTGGACATGGCTCAGCTGAGCTTCAAGAACAAAGATGTCAGTTTGAGTACTAAGGTGAGCCTGACCCAAGCCATGGTATTTTCAATAACCTCATATGCATGTGAAAGCTGGACAGTGAATAAGGAAGACTGTAGAAGAATTGATGCATTTGAGGATGTTATGGTGTTGGAGGAGAATATTAAAAGTTCCATGGACTGTCAAAAGAACAAACAAGTCTGTGTTGGAAGTACAACCAGAATGCTCCTTAGAAGCCATAATGGCGAGACTATGTCTTTCATGCTTTGGACATATTATATTATCAGCAGGGACCAGTCCCTGGAGAAAGATATGCTAGGTAAAGTGGAGGATCAATGAAAACAAGGAAGACCCTCAATGAGATGAGTGACAGCAACAATGGGCTCAAGCTTAGCAATGATTGTAAATATGGAGCCGGGCCAGGCAGTGTTTCATTCTATTGTGCATAGGGTCACCAGAAGTCGGAACTGACTTGATGGGACCTAACAACAACATGGTCTTCATCGTTAGTTTGTAACCAGTGAAGCTGGACTAACACTTAGTAAAATACCAACCCATGCCACTGAATCCATTCCAACTCACACTGACGCTATATTGTTGTTGTTAAGAGCCACTGAGTCAGTACCAACTCACAGAGACCCTGTATAGGATTTCCAAGGAGTGGTTGGTGAGCTTGAACCTCCAACTTTGCAGTTCAAAGCGACCTTGCATTAACCCACAGCGCCACAGCAGTGACACTATAGATAGAGCAAAACTGCTTCTTAGGGTTTCTGAGACTGTCAATATTTATGGGGAGAAGACAGCTTCATCTTTCTCCCAAGGAGGAGCTGGTATGTTTGAACCACTGACCACGCTGTTAGCAACCCAATACTTAGCCCACAGTGCCAGCAGAGCTTCTTGGTAAAATGTCAAGTGCTCCAAAATGTTCCCTGTTGGATTTATAACAGAGGAAGTTGGGTTAATACTTGGCAAAATGTCAAGCACTCCAATGACCCTCTACTATACTAAGCATAATGTCTTTCTCTAAGGGCTGGTCCATTCTAATAACATGTCCAAAATATATGAGAAAAAAGTGTCACCATCCTGGCTTCTAAGGAGCATTCATTCTGGCTGTACTCCTTTCCAGCACAGATTTGTTTGTTCTTCTGACAGTCCATGTACTTTCAATATTTGTCACCAACACCACAATTCGCCAATATCACAATTCAAGTACACCAATTTTTCTATGGTTTTCCTTATTCATTTCCAGTAATTGAATATGAGGCAATTTTTGAAAATATCATGACTTGGATCAAGTGCACTTCACTCCTCAAAGTAACATCTTTACTCTTGAACATTTTAAACAGTCTTGTGCAGCAGACTTGCCCAGTGCAATACGCCATTTGATATCTTGACTGCTGCTTCCATGAGCATTGATTGTGGATCCAAATAAAATTAAACTATTGACAACTTTGTATTTCCTCCATTTATCATGATGCTGTTTATTGGTTCAGTTTTGAGGACTTTTGTTTTCTTGACGTTGAGGTGCAATCCAGATGGATGGCTATATTCTTTTTTTTTTTTCAAGTTTTTATTGTGTATTGAGTGATAGTTTACATGAGGGAATATCAGTTTTACATTAATTATTTCATTGCAGTGGTTGTAATCCCTTCATGCATTATCATTCAACAGTATTTGCTTCTATTCCCTTGGAGTTTGGTTTTTGTTTGCAGGTGGAGTCGGAGGGGGGGGCGGGAAGGGTACACAAAGACACTCAGGATTATATAATCACTTAAACAACCAAAGAGCACATTCTGTGAGCCTGCCTCCGGGCCACCAGTACCTGGCCACCAGAACACAGTCTTTCTCTTTCCAAGAATCTAAAGTCCTCAGCTGCTCTAGTTCTCCATACCTTCATCTCTGTCTCCATCTCTGATGCCACTGCTTCTCTGGATAGGGTCCAACATTCTGCTCATACTCTTCTCCTTTAATGGTCCTAGGGTCCTCTGTTTATGGACTGTAAGATTAACTACTCTCTCATGTTTGTTACAAAACTTCTACATTTACAATTGAGACAGTCGCAATTAGTCATGATAACAATTACTCTCTATTGAATCATAAGAATCTTATCCCCATCTCTTTTCACCAGACCCATCTAGACAAGATGAAACCTATTCAGTAGGGATTCTACCTTCCCCTTCACACTCTGAAACTAAACTTCCTCTTGAAAACTTGTAAGCAGATGGCTATATTCTTTGATTATTATCAGCAAGTGTTTCAAGCCTTCTTCACTTACAGCAATCAAGGTTATGTCATCTGCATATTGCAGACTGTTAATGAGCCTTCTTCTAATCCTGATGCTACTTCTTCTCCATAGAGTCTAGTTTCTGAAGTCATTTGCTCAGCATACAGATTGAATAAATAAAACCCTTCACTGATTTTAAACCAGGCAGTATCCCCTTGTTCTGTTTGAACAATTGCCTTTTAGTCTATGTACAATTTCCACATAAACACAATTAAATGTTCTGGAGTTCTCATTCTTTGCAATGTTATCCATAGTGTGGTATGATCTATGTAGTCAAATGTCTTTGCATAGTTAATAAAGCACAAGTATTCTCCACTTTCTGGTATTCTCTACTTTTAGTCAAGAGCTGTCTGACATCAGGAATGAAATCCCTCATTCCACATCCTCTTCTGAACCTGGCTTCAATTTCTGGCAGCAGCCCCGAGGATGTGCTGCTGCAATTGTGTTTTTAATTCTCTTAAGCAAAATTTCACTTATGTGTGCTATTAATGATATTGTTCAATAATTTCACCCATTCTTTTGGACCATCTTTCTTTGGAATTGGCACAAATATGGATCTTTTCAGTTCGTTGGCTAGGTAGTTGTCTTCCAAATTTCTTGGCATAGATAGGTGAGTGTTTCCAGCACTACATCAGCTTGCTGAAACATTTCAACTGATATTCCACCAATTCCTGGAGCCCTGTTTTTGCTAATGTCTTCGATGCAGCGTGGACTTCTTCCTTCAGTACCATTAGTTCTTGATTATATGCTGCTTCCTGAAAAGTTTGAACATTGGTCAGTTCTTTTGATACTGTGACTGTGCAGTCCTTCCGTCTTCTTTTGATGCTTCGTGCATCATTCAATATTTTGACAATGGATTCTTCAGTATTGTAAGTTGAGGCTTGAATTTCTCCTTCATTTCTTTCAGATTGAGACATACTGAGCATGCTCTTCCCATTTGACTTTCTAGCTCTAGGACCCATGACACTGTCCTATGGGTAGGGCATCAATTTTGAGTGGGTAGTAGAGTCCGGGTGTGGAACAGAGTCCTGGTATGGCACTGTAGGATAAGCACTCGACTGAAATGTTGGTTTGAACCACAAAGCTGATGGTTCAAATCCATAAAACACTCCTTGGAGGTGCTAAAAAAAAAAGTATTGCTATAAAATAATAGAAACCTTTATTAAACAAAAAATAAAAATGTAAATTGTTTCTCAACGTATCTTCCACCTAGTTTTATACACTCTGAAGACATTGTTTCCATTTTTCCAACTCTTCTCCAAAGGATTCTGTGCTCTTCGACTTATACCACCTCTGAACAATAATTTTAATGTCATAGTTTTGGAGCAAAAAGAAGTCCGATGGGGCAAAATCAGGACTGTAGGGTGGATGGGGTAAGATATACCAGTGAAATTCTCCTAAGACAGTTCTTGTTTCACCAAAGTAGGTCCTGATTGGGAAAACTCTTCACAACCTTTCTGTTTTCAATTTTCTTAAAACTTCTTCCTAATAAACTCCTATGATCTTCTGGTGTCTTTTGAGAAAACCTATTAAGATTGTGCCTTTGGAGTCCTCAAAATGGCCACCATAACTTTTCTGAGGCACAATCTTGATAGGTTTTCTCAAAACTTGTCCAAAAACAGAAAAGAGTAACTGAGACAAATGTGCTGGAGATAGACAAAGGCTCCCCAGAAGAGGAAGAGCAGATTTTGTATTTGCCTGAGAAAGAATTCAGAAGAATGATATGGAAAGAAATTCAAATGCTCTGAAAGGGGGTGGAGGAAAATAAGGAAGAAGTCAGGAAAGTACAAGAGCAATCAAACAAGATTGATACAGCAATGGAAACAATTCAAAACCTGCAAAAAGAGGTCCAGATGATTAATAATAAAATGGACAATACACTGAAAGGGGAAAAGAGCAGAATAGAAGAGATGGAAGCCAGAACTAGCGAGCTGGAAAACAAATCTCTCAGTCCTGCTAAGATAGAAGAGCAAGCTTAAAAAGTATAAAAAAATCTTAGAGAGTCCAAGATTCATTCTGGATAACATGAAGAGGAACAACTTAAGAATTATTGGCATTCCGGAACAGAAAGAACCAGAGAAGTCCACAGAGGAGATAGTTGAAGAGCTTCTGGAAGAAAATTTCCCTAACATCTTGAAAGATGAGATGATAAACATTCAAGAAGCTGAATGTACCCCAGGAAGGATACACCCCAAAAGAAAGTCACCAAGACTTATAATAATCAAGCTCTCCAAAATCAAAGACAAGGAAAGAATACTAAAAGCAGCCAGGGAGAAGAGAAGTTTCACTTACAAAAGCAAGCCGATCAGATTAAGCTCTGTCTATTCAGCACAAACCATGCAAGCAAGAAGGCAATGGGTAGACATATACAAAACCCTAAAAGACAAAAACTGCCAACCAAGAACCGTCTATCCAAGCAAAACTATCAATCAAATACGATGGTGTAATCAAAACATTCCAGGATAAGCAGAATCTAAGAGATTTTATCAAAACCAATCAGCACTTCAAAACATCCTAAAGGGAGTT
>NW_006408659.1:7836677-7848684 GCF_000296735.1 Chrysochloris asiatica | reverse complement strand
CATCACTACAGAAAGCTTGTAAGTCCACTTCAGCCTATAACTGATTGCTTAGACAATTCTCACAATGTGGCCTCATTATTTTTTTCATTATTAACATTTACTCATTATTTGAAACAAGTTGTTGGTTCTAGGGCAGCCAAGAAACCTAAATGTTATTTCGGCTTTAACATCTTCCTCAATTAAGAGCTGTTTCAAGAAACCATGTAGCTAATACATCAATTTGTGCATTGTGATAGAAAGGATTTGGTGATGAAGCTGCTCACACTAACGCTGAAATGGATCCCATGGTTCCCTTCCCTTCACTATCCCTGACTACTCTTCAGTGAATGTGTTAATTTAGTGGCTAAAAAGCAGGCAATGGGAAACAGGACTGACTTACAAAAGCATGGAGAATCCATAGGGATCAATTATGTACCTGCATAACCTGCTGACTGTAGACCTAAAAGGAGGGAATGCCGATCTATTTAGATAATTACATGGTGGGTCAAGCCACGTAGAGTATAGGGTTTGAGTCTCCCTTGAGAAAGTCTCTTTAAAATGGCTTACTACAAAAAGTAAAACAGAAAAGCGGTGGCCATCAGCTTGTGTGACTGCCTAATGTCCCATTGCTCCCACTGTATAGGTCACATGTAACAGCCTTTACAAAGATATACAGAGCCCTGGTGTGGCGCTGTGTCAGAGTGCAAAGTCGTTTGAACTGCAAGGTCAGTGGTTCAAACTCACCAGCTGCTCCTTGGAAACCCTATACAGGGTCACTATGGGTGAGAACTGACTCGATGGTACTAACAACAGCAACACAGAGTATTGGTGTGGTGCTGCGGGCTAATGCGCTGGACTGCAAGTTTGGTTTGAACCACAAGGTCAGCTGGTGGTTCAAACTTACCAGCTGCTCTTCGGAAAGCACTTAACAAAAACAACAACCACTTACAACAGCTGTGGTGGCTAAAGTCTAAACTGAACTTTATGAAACAGGGACAAAAGCTCCTTTATTCACAGCCGTATCCCAGTACCTAGCACAGCTATTGTGAAATGCCATTGAGTCGGTGCCAACCCATAGCAACCCTGTATAGGCTTTCCAAGGAGCAGCTGGGGAGCTTGAACCATCAACCTTGCAGTTCAAACAGCTTTGCAGTCTGGCACATTAACCCACAGCGCCACACCAGGACACCTAGCACAGTAGACATCTGATAATATTTGACTTTTTTGAATTCTACAGATACCACTTCTCACTCTTCTGGCTATCCATCACTCTCTATGTAGGCTCAGGTTTGCTTGTGAAGTTCGAGGTCAATCAACCACCAGTGGGACAAGATCCAGATGATGATATTGACTTTGTCCCTAAATAACCACATGGTTTTAGTCAATCCATCCAAATTCATTGTATCCAGCTTTCTCCCCTGGACACTTTCACATAATTTTCTTCCACTTTCCTTACAAAGGTACATCAATAATCAAATAGCCTAAAAAATATGAAAATATTCAATGGCATGCATCTTGTATCCTTTTAAGTATTCCAATCAGTTATAGACTGAAGGCAGGCTTACAAGTTTTCTCTAATCATGTTTCCCAACATTCCTTTTTATCCCACTCAAGTGTCTATTTTACAATAGCAGGGAAGGGAAACTAATATTCATAAGGCAGTGAAGGATTTTATTATTATTTACCCTCTTCAGGCTATACCTGGATCCCTCTATCCCAGAGCCCTGTTGTTCCAAGGTTGAGTATGCATCACTATTTACTTCTGTCCCACTAGGCCATGCAAACCTGTCTCAGTGTTCCCCTCTCTATCTTTTTCTTCCGCCTCCTCCCCGCTTCTTGTATTGCCCTCCCCAACACCCAAAATAAACCCCCTACACCCACCCCAACCCCATTGTGGTTACCTTATATTCCATTAGTTCTTCACTCCATTTAAGACAGTTTATTTTATTCAGTAATATACCTGACCTTCCCACCACCTGGATCTCTGTTCCTCTGTGCTTGCCTTTTTTTCACATTGTAATTCTTTTGATCATAGACTGACCTCCCAGGTCCTCTGTTCTTATAATTTTATTCTGTTCTTGACTCTTCCATTTGTCGATTGAGTTCAGGTTGATGCTGGCATGTACGTCATTCTGTAGTTGTTGTGTGTTCTTGTTGGTTCTCAGTCCACAGAACTTCCTTTAGGATGTTTTTCATAGCAGGGTTGGCTTTGGCAAAATCCATTAGTTTCTGTTTAACCTGGAATGTTTTGATTACACCATCGTCTTTGATTGACAGCTTTGCTGGGTAGACGATTCTTTGGTGGCAGTTTTTTTCTTTCAGGGCTTTATATGTGGCTCCCCATTGCCTTCTTGTCTGCATGGTGTCTGTTGAGAAATCCAAGCTTAATCTGATTTGCTTACCTTTGTATGTTATATTTCCTTTTCCCTAGCTGCTTTCAAGATCCTTTCCTTATCTTTGATTTTGGAGAGCTTGATTATTATATATATTGGTTATTGTCTTTTAGGGTCTATCCATCCTGGGGTTCATTGAGCTTCTTGAATGCTTATCTTTTCACTTTTCATGATGTTAGGAAATTTTTCTTCCAGAAGCTCTTCAACTATCTCCTCTGTGGACTTGTGTGATCTCTCCTGTTCTGGAACGCCAATAATTCTTATGTTATTCCTCTTCATGTTATCCAACATGAATCTTAGGCCTTCTTCAGATTTTTTTTTCAACCTTTTTTGTGTTTGTTCTTCTATCTTAGTAGTATTGAGAGATTTATCTTCTAACTCACTAGTTCTGGCTTCTATCTCTTCAATTCTACTACTTTGCCCTTTCAGTGTATTGTCCATTTCTGAGATTCTATTATTAATCATTTGGACCTTGTAGGTTTTGAATTGTTTCCAATGCTGTATCTATCTTATTTGATTGTTCCTGTAGCGCTTTCCTGACTTCTTCCTTATTTTTCTCAACTCCATTGTATAGTGTTTTGATACCTTTTATTATCATTTTTCTGAATTCCTTCTCTGGCATTTCCAAAACCTGCCCATCTTCCTGTATGGAATGTAGGTCTACTTCCAGCTCATTTGCCTTAGTCACTTTATCTTGTTTCTGGACATGTGCAGATATGGTCATCTGCTTCTGTTGTTTTGGCATATTCAGGGGTTATCTGTGGCCTTAATACTTAGATGGGTATGTATTTTGGTATTTTTTATGCTTTCTGATTGCCTCCAGGTAGATGTGATCAGGAAACGGGCTTCCCTTTTCACTCTTCTTCTTGAGGAATTTCAAGATGCCACTGTTGGTCGTTTTGACATAACTTAGGATTTAATTTTCGGCTTATTTCCTTTTTTGTCTGTTTGTCCCACTCCACAATCCCCGTTCAGTCCTTTTTTCTAGTTGTAACAGTTCAGGGCCGGCTGTGCCCATTTGGTTTTAATTGGAAGCTGTCTCTTTAAATTTCAAGGAGATCTGTGCGCATGCATAGTAGAACCCCCTATAGTCACCAGAATGGAGGTGTGCAGACAGCAAGAGACCAGTGAACAGCTACCAAAAGAGAAGAATGTCCACACCTTTATCTCAGAGGTTCTGCCAGGTGTCTGTGGCTGCTCCGATCCTTCCTCTGCTTGGTTTTACCCAAAATGGCGGCTCCTGGAGCAGCTGAGCGTCCTGGACTAGAAAGCAATGGATTTCTTACTTCTACCACAAATTCCCCCAGCTGTAAGCCTTCCAACCTTATATATATTCCTTTATATGTGGTTCAGAGTTCTGGGACCATCTCCTGAGCCTGCTTGGTCAGGTATTCTGTGTTGTTGCTGGCGGAGCTCTTAATGCATTTCCACCTGATCTGCCATCTTGTTTGTTCTCCAGCATTCTGATTTTATACTTCCTTATTAAATTTGTTAGTGCCTGGGATTAATGAATCTGAGGTGCTGCCAAAACTGAGGCTCTAGGCTGAATTCAATTAGATTTTATCCTGAAAGTCTCAGTGATAAGCCCTGTTCCCTGCTGTTTGGTTCCATCCATAACCAGCCACTTGGTGCTTCAGGCTTCTGCAGAGTACTTATCTCTCCTATAGTTCTCCACCATGTGATGCTTTCAGTGTCTGTAGGAGTTTATCCAGGCTGTCCCCTTCTATCTCTTGTGTCACTCCTATTCATCATTCAAAGCACTGCTCAGGCATCACTTACTCTAAAGAGTCATCTTGATCTTTTCCAGAAAAATATTAGATTTAGTAGCTATTTATTGAGCATTTTTATACCAGGAACTCTGAACTGTCCTGGGGACAGGAGGATGATGTAGATAATTATACTCTTCAGTCTCAAAAGTGAGAAGAAATGATGTAAAACATATCCTGTTTATATGACATGGTAGACACAGGTAGACGCATGCTATAGGGACATGGTGGCATGGGATGTGAGCAGGTGTCAGGAGAGGAGGCTACCTGTAGGAGATGGTATCTGACTTGACTTGTGAATGAATGAATACACTAAGATAATAAGGGGAAAGGGCCTTCTTGGCTTCCAGGGCAAGTACTATCTGGAAGTCTGTCAGGCTAGTAACCTTTTTTTGACTGGCTGCATTTGCACAGAAGGCCTTATATAGTAAAAGCAACATGAGTTTGTTATGGATTGGATTGTGCTGTTTTGAAGGACCCTCAAATCAGTTCTGATTTATAGTGAAGATAAAGAAGGCAGAAATCAGGAGTCATGAAGCAGAGAAAAGAGGGTAGAGAGCCCTCTTTGGTATAGGGTCTGAGGCTGTAAGTCATTGAGGGAGCAAAAAGCCTCATCTTTCCCATTGTCGTACCACAGCCCAGTGCTTATTCTACAGAACCATCACACTCCCTTATTTCATGGTAACAGGTCATAATTTGTTTGATTATTTTTCACAAATACAATGTAACAGCTAAAATTTGGTGTCAACTTGACTGGGTCAGGAATCTCAGTGGTTTTGCAGTTAATATGTATTTAGGATTGAGTTGTGAACACCCCCTTTCCCCCAAAAAAATATATGTTGAAGTCTTAACCCCTACACCAATGTACACCAATGACTGTGACCTTGTTTAGGGAAATAGGTGAGATTTTGTTTTGTTTTGTTTTGTACAAATTTATCAGTTAAATTACCAAATCATATTGGAGTTGAGTAGATCCTAACCCTCATCTCTTCTGACAGATGGCAGACATGGAAACAGTCACACACTGGGGAAGACAGCATGTGAAGATGTATCTATAAATAAAGGAAGATCAAGAAAAACACCCAGGGCTGCCAGAAATAAAAAAGAGTCAAGAAGAGGTCTTTTTCTAGAACCCACAAAGAGAAAACATAGTTCCACTGCCATCCTGAATTTGAACCTCTGGCCTCCTAAATCATGAGAATATCAATTTCTGTCTGCTAAAACTACCCACTTTGTAGTATTTTTCTATGGCAGCCCTAGGAAGCTAAGATGATGACTCTTTGTTGGAGTGAGAAAGGAGATAGATCCGTCTTGGATGGATGGCCTGGTGGCTAAGTGGGTTATGTGTTGGGCTGTTAACTGCTGGGTTGGTGGTTTGAATCTGTCAGTCGCTTGGAGGAAGAAAGATGAGGCTTTCTGCTCGCATAGAGATTTAAAGCCTCAGAAACCCTGTAGAGGGTCACCGTGAGCTGACATTGACTTGCTAGCACACAACAACAACAGCAGGATGGATGATTCCTGGTTTTTAGTCCTTGGCACTAGATGAATGGTTGCCATTACCTGAGATGGAAGAGTAAACTGGTGTTGAGATGGAGGAGAAAGAGAAAGAACAAGCATTTGAGGAACGTACTGGACATCCAAATAGAGGAGGCCACTGGGCAGCGGACTCCACAAATCTGAACTTCAAGGTGAGTCCAAACTTATCTCACAGCAGCACGCACTATCGCTCAAGCTCATCCTGGTCCTGTTGAGTCTACCCCCTCATCTGGACCAATCCTCGAATCTTTCTCTCCATGTGTTCTGGGATGCCAGCAATGTTTCCTATGTCTTTGAAGCCTTTTAAAAAAATGCCTTCTTTCTTCTGGACACACAGGCTTCCTCTCAAGGACCTCCTTTCTCATACAGTCCTCTCAAGTGGAGGCTGGTTTTTATTTATTTAGGGCCAGGATGTGAGGTTGGGGGTTCTTCTTAGTTTCCATTTCCACATTCCAGCCATTTCTTCTGGAAAACCTTTGCTCCGTTGAGGATTACTCCATTTGTGTTTTCTTCTCTATGCTTCCTCACTGTTATTCACAGACATCCTCACCCCTTCCTTGAATTCACAAAGATGTGGACATTTGCTTAATTTTGGTTGATTTCTGTCTCCATATGAACCATCTACCACCCTGGATTCTCATTTCCTCGATTTAACTATCTCCAAAGACTTCTGTGCTCCAAAGATTTAGACTTCCATTCCTAGAGTTAATCATGGTGTCTGAAATTGCAACTTCAAACGTTCTCCTCTCCAACCATAACCTCCCATCAAGTATTCCACTGCCACTATCATTTGATCTTATTGAAACCTTTTATCTTTTTGGCTTTCACCCATTATTACTATCCAAGGCTATTGGATAAGCTTTGAGACTAGAATGCCAGGTTAATTTGTGAAGGAGGGTAATAAGTTAAGGGCACATAACTTAAAATAAATCTAGGTACTAGAGCTCAACTTGGTGGTTGAGAAAACAAATGTGGGACTAGCGGGAGATGGACACCACCAGGAGGTACTTTCATTACAACCAATAAGGGAAGCAGCAGAAATGCCAAAATTCATGCCTCACATGACTCCCTCACTACTTATTGTCTGCCTGTGATGTTTTTTGGCTCAATCACTTGGCATTTAATTACATACTTTTAAATTTTTCACATCTGTCTGTCTGGATACTGGTATATGGCCATGGAAAGCCCCCTGGGTCTGGATTCAAAATGACAAATTCCAGACCCAACTTACTTCCTGCAACGCTTTGAGCAAGTCAATTAACCATGCCTGAAAATGCAACTAGCAGTCCCAGCCTCATGGAGTTATAAGGATTCATGAAAGAATAGATGTAAAAACATTTGGCAAACTTTAAAATGTGTTACTAACATAAAATATATTATCTCCCAATTAAATCTGAAAATAGGAATTTTATGTTATTTGTATGATTTATTATGTATGCTGCTCAAATAATGTTTCTTGAATTAATGAGTGATTGGATTAATTAATGAATGAGTGAGTGAGTAAGTGAATAAGTGAGTGAATGAATCAATAGGAATCTAAATATAAGCTGAGTCACATGTATTTTGATTCCAGTCACAAAGGGGATTTGGTTGTCAGATCAGGGGAACATTTGTTAATACTATTATTCATCCATTCAATCATTTATTGACAAACACATTCTCTGCCTACCTAATGGCTTTCCAGTGATTGGACAGTTATGCCATCCTGTCAGCTACCTTCTTTCTGGGTAGTCAAGCTACCTGGGAAGCCCAAATACCTACTGGGAAGCCTGGATTTAGAGCCAGGAGTTGTGTGCGGGCAATGAGAAGGCTCCGTGGCACTAGATTGGGATGGTCCCTGCTCCATTCCCTAGAAGATTCTGCTGATGGGGTGCATAGGCTTTCCAAGGACAGGTGCCGGGCAGCCTTCCCATTACCCACACCCAACTTCTTGCTCTAGTGGGCTGAAATGTTGCCTGAGCTGTATACCTGAGGATCAGCACTTGTGAGGGAGTGTAAAGGACAGGATGGAGAAGTTGGGTAATGAGGCAGTTGTAATAAAAGCCTCAGAGTCCTGGTGTGATGTTGTAGGATAAGCACAGGGTCAGTTTGAACAGCAAAGTCAAATGTTCAAACCTACCAGTTGCTCCTCGGAAACCCTATACAGTCTCTTTGAGTTGGAACTGACTCAATAGCACTTAACAACAAGAACAATGAAGACCTCAACCAGCCTATGGGGAACTCCTGGATGAGGAGACTGGGTCTGTACATCTCTGCATTGATTAGTTGTTAGTGTAGGATGTCACTGGGGAGAGGGTAGAATGGGATGGGAGGGACTCAGCTGTGAACCCTCCTCAGCAGGCAACATTTCAGCAGCTGAAGATTGAGTGCCTCCATTCTGAAGGTAGGTCTGGGCAGTGCATTGCAGTATTCACCACAACATTCTTACTGCTTCTAAAGAAGGCATGTGTTAAACATTCTCAGGGGATTAGGTTAGAGATGGAAGCATGGGAAACACAGAGCTCTGGAGACAAGGGTTGGCAGTGTCCTCAAAAGTCCTATGTACCCACCCCATCAACAGAATCCTCTTCCAGGAAGGTGGCAGGAACCACCCCAGTCTGGTGCCACACAGCCTTCATGTTACCTACACTCAATCCCTTGCTCTGAGACCAGGCTCCTCAGGACATATTTGGGCTTCCCATGTAGCTTGGGAAGAGAATGCAGTTGGCAGGATGGCATAATGGTCCAGTCACTGGGAATTCATGTGGTGGCATTCTGCTCCAAGAGGTCTGACCTTGGTAGGTATGAGTCCCATTCTCAAGCCTCATCACTCCTGGGACAATGAGCAGATCAAATTTCTGAGCTGGGAGTTGTCTGAGAGGCTAGAAGACTTTCCCATGACTATAGTCCTGGTATGGCACTGTAGGATAAGCACTGGTCTGCAAGGTCAGTTTGAACCACAAGGTGAGTGGTTCAAACTCACCAGCCACTTCTTAGAAACCCTATACGGGGTAGTTATGAGTTGGAACCAGCTCAATGACACCTAACAACAACATAGCAAGATATGGTATTCTTGTGAATGGAGACCCAGGAGCAGTAGAGGGGCCAGCCAAGTGGGTAGGTGGGATTAGAGGGAATTAACAGGAAAGAGACAAAGACAAGAAAGATGGAGACAAGCAATGACCTGAATGGGCAAGTGTCCCAATGGTCAAAGTCAGTGTGGAGGCTACTAAGTGTGCCAGCGCGGGTCTGCCTGTTAAAAAGAAGAAGGAGAGATTTAATTTTTTATTGGGACAGGACCAGATGGAGGAAGTGCATTTGTTTTGAATAAATTAACTAAGCTCATTCTATTTTAAGGACAGTTTGGTGCAGGAAAACAAAATCCATCAAGTTATTTTATGCAAAAGGACATAATTGCAAGGTGACTGGGGCAGTTCCCAAAGCCCTGTCCTGGTGTGGTGCTGTCAGCTAAGCACTGGACTGTTAATGGCAAGGTCGACAGTTCAAACCCACCACCTGCTCCTTGGAAAACCTATACAGGATCTCTATGAATCAGAGCCAATTAGATGGCACTTAACAACAGTAAGTAGCCAGAAGTACATCAGTGATACAGAAAGAAGCCACATGGAATGCCCGCCTGCAGTGGCACTGGAGAAAGAAGGAGGTGCCAAAAACAGAACTGAAGCCACTTATTTCTAAGTGATTTTGACCTTGGTGGGTTTTGCTAATGATACTTGGGGGAGCACGAGAAAGCAAAGCAGGATTTAATTCAGTGACATGAAAAGATTTTTTTACTAGAGCTCAGTTTTGTACACATTTGTCAAAGGGCCGTGAATGTCTTTTGTTTTGTTTTTTGTTTTTTTTGCAGACCTCTGGAGAGCATATTAGGATATCAAAATGTAACAGAAAGCAGAAAAAACTTTAACTGAAAGATGAAAAACTTTAGATGCATTAGTGCTGTGGCAGCCAGCCAGATCACTCCAATTATGTCTCTAATTGGGTCCATAAATAATTTATAACCCACCATTTGTGTCTGGGGTGAAGAATTTCTAACAGCAAATGCTTAAGTAGCTGTGAGAGGCATCTAATGATTTCCGATTCTGGATTCATCAGAACTCCTGTAGGCTAGGATTCCACAGACCTTCTTGAAGTCGTCTGGTGGGGCCTACTCAAACATGGGGAGGAATTCTTTTCAGGCTCTGGTTGAAACAGACTGTCAAAGAAACAATCAGCTCACCTCTTTTAGCTGTTAACTTTCCTACTTACTTTCAATTAAGGTCAAAAGCCAAAGCCCTAAAAATCAGAAATGGACATGAAGTGATGCTTCCAGAAGGTAATGACTCAGATTTTTCTAGTTTCTTTATGAGAAGCGGAAAGTGGTTTTCCCCTCTCTGGTACTGAAACTACTTGTTTACAGGTGTTTATATGCTGCCTGCTGATTTTCACAGCTTCTATTTTTCTTTAAGTTTTTTAGAAAGTATGAACCGAGGATCACTTTTGTAGTATTGTAGATGAAGTGCACATATCCTATGTATAAAAACAAAACAAAACCAGTTACAGTTGAGTTGATTCCCACTCATCACAACCCCATGTGATGTTCCATAGGGTGTTTTGGAAGCAGATCACCAGATCTTTCTACCAAGGTACCTCTGGATATATTTAAACTGCCAACCTTTCAGTTAGGAATCAAGTACTTACCAAATTTTGCCACCCAAGGTCTCCTATCTTAAATATAAAACCTACTACCATAAAGCCAATTTTGACTTGTATCAACCTATAGACGGAGTAGAACTGCTCCTTGGGATTCTGAGACTATAAATCTTTAAGAGATCAGATAGCCTCGTCTTTCACAGAGCAGCTGGTAGATTTGAACTGCCAAGCGTGAGGTTGCCAACCTAATACTTATCCCCACAGTACCACTGAGCTCAATTCTATTTTATTCATGTAACCAGTCCACTGGTTGAGTTATAGAACATTCCATCTCCCCAAAAGACTTCCTCGTGCCTTTCCAGGTGTTTTGTCTTGAGTTTTGGTTACTATAAAATTCATATATTGTCCATCACAAGAAGACTCTGGACAAGTAAAGAACAACATCTTAGCAACACTGAGCAGATCATTTTCTAAGTTTAAATGTCCCATGGAGTGTTTGATAGCAAAAAGTGTATGGGCCTAGCTATAGGGTAAGGTATAGTCTGCCTCCTGCCTAAAACCCCGCAGGTTTACAAACCCCTCCTCTGTGGGACCACCAGAAGAACCATGGCTCTTCCAGCCATGAACTCATTCAAATGTGAATCCCTGGAAGACACTTGCACAACCACACAGAACATGTGACATCTGTTATATATGGTATGATTGGTTGCCATCTTCCATTGATCACTTCCAGAGAAGGATGATGCATAGGTTTCCTAGAAATCCTAGTTTGTCAAGACCTGGGCTTCAGGGTGTCTCTCAGTCCTAGGAATGAACGTTCACCTGGGGTTGTCCTTGGCAAAGATGGAAGCACTAGTGTTCTCTTTCATACACAGCCTGTGGCCCCCCAAAGAGGGATAGCTTTTAGATCATAGTTACTTAGTGTTGCTGTAACACAAATATCACAATGTTGTTGTTGTTGTTAAGTGTCACTGAGTCGGTTCTGACCCATAGCAACCCTGTATAGGGTTTTGAGTCTTGAAAGAACAGAAATTTATTTTCTCATAGTCTGGAAACTAAAAGTCCCAATCAAGGTCTTGGTCATGCTTATTCCCTCCTTAGAGCCCTGGGTTATTGTCTGCCTTCCCCAAGTGTGTCTCTGTGATTATTCTGTTTTTACTATAACTCAGATGTGATTAAGATTAAGATCCACACCCTACAATGGTATGGCCTTGTTAACATAACAAAAGAACAGCTCCCATTTCCAAACAGGGTCTTATTTATAGGTAGAGGAAATAGGATTTCCATGTATATTTTGAGCGGACACAATTCAATTCATCCTGTTGTTGTGGCTGATGCTGAACTGGTTCTGTCTTGTGATGATCTGATCAACAAAACGAAATTCTGCGGGTCCTGCACCATCCTCATGGTACCTTAGAGTCCATTGCTGTGGCGGTGTGGCAATCCATTGCTGGAGGATTTCCCTCCTTTCACTGACCCTCCACATTTTACCAAATATGTGTCATTCTTTAGTGACTGATCTTTCTTGATGACATGTCCAAGGTAAGCAAGATGAAGAAGTCTCACCATTCCATACCACTGCATTTATTATGGGTAGATGGATCTTATGTCACATAAACTGAGAATTCCAGAAAGATGCCTATCTTGCTGTGTTGACTATGCAAAGGTTTTTGATTGCATGGATCGTGACAAGGTATGGACAAC